>NC_059119.1:42567297-42886336 GCF_020740685.1 Jaculus jaculus | reverse complement strand
AGATGGCCCATTCGTAGTTTCGTAGATAAAGCAATTTATTTTGAAAAGTGATTATAATCTTGAAATTCATGAAAGGATTTTCGAGTTATAATTGTTCATATAACCATGAGATGCAAGTCTTTCTAGACCTACAAGCAACCTCATTTCACATACTCACTGCTCCCAAGATTTTCCTTCAACTAGGTTATTTTAGCATTTGTTGTTGAATCATTTGTTTAAAGTAAATATTCCCAGATAGATCAATAGCCTTGTCTTGCTCATTGGTGCAGCCTCAGCGCTTAACAGGGCATCTGTCATGCAGCAGACATTCAATAAACGTTTGCTAACGGATGGAAAGTCTGTGTCACAACGGATTTGAAGAAGAGAGAAAAATGAGGAAAAAGGCAAAAAAAACCTCACAAAACTATGGAGACAAAAAAGTGCTAAAGAGATTGCTCAGTGGTTAAGGCATTTTCCTGCAAAGCCTAATGACCTGGGTTTGGTCCCCAGTACCAAAGTAAAGCCAGATGTACAAGGTGGCACATGTGTTTGGAGTTCCTTTGCAGCAGCTGGAGTCCCTGGTGCACCCATTCTCTCTTGCTCTCAAATAAACAAATAAACAAATTAAAATAAATATGGAAAAGAGAGGAGAGAAAGGCATCACCCAGAGAATGTGGGTAAAAGGCAAACAGAGCACACAGTGCCAGAGAACATCAAATTGAATCTTTTCTCATACATCAGCTCAAATCCCGTACACACCGTACACATGCAGGGCTCTTCCTGGCTACTTGCTGTGCTAGAAATGCTTGCAGAGAAGGCCTGGGAAAAGGGGTGGAAAATGAGCATTCGAGAGGTAAATACAACAGCGAACTAGACAAACTCTGGTGCATACAAGTCCACGGTCAACGATTTTCTACTTCCAGGAGCATCAGTCTAGCTTGCAGGTAGAGTATTGACTGCTAGGCAGAACACCACGGCTATAAAACAGACCACTGAGCTAGGCAATAAAAGAGAGAGAGAGGATAAGAGGTCTAATGTCTTGTTTATGTCCCCTTTATGGCATCACTGAGATGCCTTGCCGTCCCACAGCTGGCTTTAGCTCATGTGCTTTTCTGATGAAGGCAAAACTTACTAAAGCAATGTAATATTAATGGGTAATGGAGAGAGAAAAAAAGAGAGAAGGGTATATAGAAACCTAGGGGAAATCCTCACAGGCAGATTAACGAAACAATAAAATGATGCAAATTTTACTTAATTCTTTTATTTAAAACACAGGTTTTACTATTAGTACCTTAAGCATTTATAAACACCCTGTTCTACCATAGTGTGTTGGGGACACTAATCCTTGTTTATAGCCAAGTCCTTTGGGAATGATATTATGTTCCTAGTGAATAATAGTACCAACAAATTTTATTATAATAATCCTGATTACACATTTATATAACCCTTTAGTTAAAAAAATAAAAATGACTAGGATAGCATTCACTATGAAAAACTCATGTGAAAATGAATTTGTTTGATTAAATGACTCTAAAATTCTTTCAATTTTTTTTTTTTTTACAATTTTAATTAAGCACCTAGCTACTATTTTTAACCTGACCACTGGTTTTACATTTTTAACTATAATATTATGAAATTAAGAGAGCCCATAGAAATATGGGCACCAGATACCAATTTACTCACACGTTCAGCTCTTCACATTACTAGTAAATGAATATATATATATATATATATATATATATATATATATATATATATTATATATATATAATTTATTTTTGCCCTCAGAGAGACTGTCTAAGCTCTGCTGATAGTATTGAATGACACAGCAATGTTATTTCAGCTGTCAGAATGCTCCTCAGGTTTTAGTGCAATGGTTTCATATAAGCAATTCTTTTGAAAATGCTATGAAATTATTGGCTCAAACCTTTACATTTATATTGATTAAGACATTACAGTCACCAAGTGAAGAAATTTGGAAGGAGATGGCTATCATCTTGAGCCAGCCTAGAAGATCACCTCTTTCCTCATCCATGAAATGGGAAAGGTACTTAGGTCCTAGGTACTGTGGCAGAACTGAACGATGTGCCTCGTACAAAGTAGCAGGGACTGTCTTGCCTGGCACATAATGCACACTCGATACCTGGGAGAAATTCATGACTGCCATAAATGACTGCCAGTGTTAATGACAGAAGCCACCCCTTACAAAGCACTGTTTCCATCACGAAGCTTGATGCGCACCAGTTCTTAGAAAGGCTGTTTTGTCCCTCTGTTCGTGTCTGAAAGTCTTCTTATGTCATATCATTGTCACTGACAATTATTTCTTATAAGCCAAATATATAAGGCTTTGCTTTAGGCCTTCCAAATAGTATTGCCAGAATCAGTCTTTCTCTTCTGCTGACTCTATCATATCTTGTAACTTCCTGAGCCATGGTAGTTATAGCTCATAGCATGAGGCTTTATTTGTATTTTACTTGACCCACTGGCGGGTCTGCTTTTATGGGCAAGTCTTGGTCTATGTCCCTGGCACCCAGCATACTGTGTGGAACACACTCTCTGAAATAGATGCTTGCCCGATGTTGAATGAACATTTCTAACCTCATAATATTCAAGTTAAATAAAGTGAGTATCTGCATTTAAAAGGTCTGCGGGATAAGATGGAATGTCACATATGTATGTGAAAAGAAACATGGAGTGGCTCTTGCCAATTCATGTGTGAAGCCGTCTCCTATGATCATGACTGTATTCTGGCTTCTTCTCTCCTAGGGTGTGTATCAAAGAGCTTACTACAGAGGAGGGAAGGAGAAACTTGAAAGATGAATGATCACATAGGACCTGGGGGTGGAGAGAGAGACTGTGCCATCGCTCACTAGTCTTGGACCATGCCATTCTTGTTAGTTTTGCCAAGAAACTGACAGGTAGAAAAGAGGAATTTAGCAAGAGGTCTAAAGGAGATGTGGCCTTTGAAACAGGAGGAGTATCAGCTTCTGATTGCAGGATGTCACTAGAATAATGCAGAGTGGCATCCTTGAAAGTAGTGCCCACCGAGAGAAACTTGCTCTAAATTTTATTTCTAACTCTAGGTGAAGGATCCAAGTTTAATCTGCAGGTAGAAACAGGCCCCCTGGCTTTATCCATCAATAGCAAATATGCTCCAGTGTGAGTCAAGGGACTAGAGGACTGCCCTGGGACTGGGTGTGGATAGTCTAGTGTGTAAAGCCATAGACGTGTCCGAAGAAATGATCTAGGATGGATCTTCAGGCCGATTCAAGATCCTGTGAGTCTTATAAGGAACAGGTGCAGGCTAATTGATGAAGTAATTTGGTCTTCAGATCAATCAGGACTGGGTTCTTGGTAGAATCTGAAGGAAAGGCTCTGCAAGGCCCAGGGGAACCATGGGGGAGGGATAACGTACAGCTTCTGCTCTGAGGAGGCAACACAGGAACTTGCCTTGCCACACCTACAAGTAGCCATAGATGGACTGCTGTGAGGCTGCAGTCTACGACTGAACTAGAGATAGGCAGAATGGCTCCACCTACGGCCAAAGCCAAAAGAATCACTTAAGAAGGAGGTTATAAGAAAGCTCTATAAGGTGGGGGTGCTGCTCAGTAGTAGAGGGCTTACCTAGCACGAACAAGACCCTGAACACCATTCCTGTCACCGTGCCAATGAACAAGGGATGAGAAGCAATCAGTGAGATTAATGATGGCTGTGGCAGTTCACACCTGTATGGCAGCGAGATTATTGAAGCTGGGTGTGGCGGTTCACACCTGTGTGGCGGCATTCCAGAGGCTCAAGCAGAAGGATCCTAAGTTTGACAATAGATTAGAATAAATAGCGAGCCTGGGTGACATAAGAGACACTGTCTTTAAAAAGCACAAGAGAGCTTAAAGCTCTGCAGTTCTGTTTCTATTTAGATGGAGACCAGAAACTTGATCACTAATATACAATGTGTACTACAAAGCAGGCACTCCATATATGTCTATTAACTTACCTTCCCTTTTGCTTCCCCCATTGTATTGCTTTCTCCAGTGACTGATTAAATACCATGATGTTAGTTTTCAAACAGCAATAGTTTCCTTATGACACTGGGACATCAGGCACGAAATAGTATTCAGCAGGTAAGTGCTGACAGTTCTTGAAAATCTACTATGTCATAGATGTGAATTATCATGGGGCATAAGGGGATACTTATCCAGGGGAAAAAAAAAAAATGCTTCCTATAGTTGACAGCTTCAGGTCCCTGAGATGAACCTCCAAGTGAGGCACACTTACGGAGGAAGGGCTTTCTTGAAGCTTACAGATCAAGGGGAAGTTCCATAATGGCAGAAGGAGTTGGTCCTCTTCCACAAGACCAAACAGAGAGAGAGAGAGAGAAGCCACGGCCACTACCAGCAAGCCAGCACGCTTAGGGAACTCCAGGCAGAGCCCAAGCCCTCTGCATGACTCTAGACTGGAATTCCAGATCCATCCCCACACCTTTAGGCTGGAGCCTAGGATCCACGCACAGTGACACCTCCTCCAGCCAGTTGGCCACAGATCTAAATTACAAACTGTAATAAAATCCTGAGGGCTGGAGAGATGGCTTAGTGGTTAAGCGCTTGCCTGTGAAGCCTAAGGACCTCGGTTCGAGGCTCGATTCCCCAGGATCCACGTTAGCCAGATGCACAAGGGGACACATACGTCTGGAGTTCGTTTGCAGTGGCTGGAAGCCCTGGCGCGCCCATTCTCTCTCTCTCTCTCTTCCTTTCTCCCTCTGTCTGTTGCTCTCAAATAAATTAAAAAAAAAAATTAAAAAAAATCATGAATATGGGCTGGGGAAATGGCTTAGCTGTCAAGGCGTTTGACTCTGAAGCCTAAGGACCCCGGTCCAATTCCCCAGGACCCACGTAAGACATATGCACAGGGGGTGCACGCATCTGGAGTTCGATTGTAGTGGCTGGAGGCCCTGGTGTGCCCATTCTCTCTCTCTCTCTCTCTCTGCCTCTCTTTCTCTCTCTCAAATAAATAAATAAATTAAATTTAATTAATTTTTTTTTTAATCCTGAATAAATTGGGGCCATCCATTCAAAATACCACACTACCCTTCTTCCAAAGTTTTGGGAAGCCATCCTCCTGAGTGTCACCGCTTATTTAATCACGTATGGATGTTTAACAAGGGTATGCAGCACGGCAGGTCTGACATCACCTGCGGCCACACACTGTCACCTCCCTCTCGGGCATCTTTTCTCTCACTGGGTCATGACTGATAATGAAAGTTGTCATAAAAGGTGGGGTCCACCCATCGGGGCGCCCCATGGGCATGCCAGCTCTGATGCAAATGAGGGATGTGGAGTGACTAGGGCATGAGAGGGCAGTTCTACCATGGAAGTCGGGTGTTTTTAGGTCCTTATTCTACTCGGAAGTCATGGCTTTTACTCACAATGTTGCGAAGGCAAGGCTACCCCAGGAAGAGCCTTCCCTTAGGAAATGTTCTCATACTCCCTCCTGCCCACCACACCTTGACCTCTCCAGTATTCTCCTCCTCCTCATCCTCTTAAAATTCATCCTATTCATTTACATTTTCTTGCTTTTTGTTAGGATGGCTCCCTATTGTGAGATATTTATCAATCGTGAGGAGCAGGTGTGGGTAGGGAGTGTTCGTTTTCATTTTCATCATACTCTTTCTGGGTCATTCAGGTTGTTAGATGAATGGATATGAATTATGAATTGGCATTTTCATGGAACTTTGAGCCCCAAGTCTTTGCCATGCGCTGTGAGGACTTCATTGGAGTATGTACAGGGACGCACTGCAAACTGGCCGGTGTCATCAGCCTTGAAAAACCAAGAAGCTACCTGGAAACCAGCTCTTACCTGCCTGTTTCCCTACCTCCAGCAGCTAGCACAAGGTGAGTAGTAACAGAGAGAAAAACCAAACATGAACAACTGTTACTTAGAGAACATCTTTCAATAATATATTTCCTAAATAACAACAACAAAAAAGTGAGAGTATCTCTTTCCATTGTGCATGGGCCGTACATCTCACAATCTGTCTTTTCCTCTCTCAAAGGAAATCACACTGATAAAAGAATGAGAAGAAAATAGATTCTGACCTTCCCTGAAGATAATCTTTCCTAGAAGTTGGACAAATATTTCGCAGAGCATCTTGCTTTAACTGTAGAATTGGGTCTGCAGTACGGAACAGACTTGCGGAGTCTATCAGCCCGGGCCACCTTGCTGGTCCTGCCCACTGACCACATCTCCACCTGACATCCTTCCTCGCCTTGGGACCTACAGAAACTCTGGTTGTGAAACGGCAGTGTGTGTCGTCCGTCCCCCTGAGAGTTCTGCTGGAAAAGCCAACTCAACTTGAGTCCCCTTCTGCATGTTGGACTTGCCTGGACGGCTGAGCTTTGTCACGTTTTGAACATAAGGGAGAGAACTAAATTCCACCCACTTCTCTGACGCCTGGAGTACTGGATTAGTGTTTAAGGACCTTGTGGCTGTTTTTGCCTTTTGCCTCAGAATATAGATTTCCCTAAGTGAGGTAAACGTGCACAAGATAGTAGTGAGTAAACATATTTTTCCACCTGTTGACACATGATAAGGATTTGCTGCTGGGCATGGAGGCTCATGCCTTTAATCCCTGCACTCGGTAGGCAGAAGTTGGAGGATCCCCAGGAGTTCGAGACCACCATGAGACTACACAGCGAATTCTAGGTCAGCCTGGGACAGAGTGAGACTACCTATAAAAACCAAAAAAAAGAATTTGCTGGCTTAAAAAAAATAAAAAACACACTATATTCTCTGCATCATGTGTTGATAAAGCCTAGTTTTCCACAGCTGGTCTGTATGTCACCCGCCTGTCACAGAAAAGCTCCCTGTCTCCCTCAGACCTGGAAGCCCCACTTCAGGTTGCTTTTCTTACGGACACTCTCTTTAATTCCACGACATTCACGCCACCATTCTTTTTGGCCAATATCACTAAACCGTGATTGGCGTCGCTTTTAGAGCTGTACACAATTCTGTCTTGACTCTGACGTTTCTCCACCTGCACATGTGGGCTCACTCCCTTTGCCTCACCCAGGTCCACCCCAGCTGCTCTGCGGGTTCCTTCTGCCTCTCCGCTCTAGGGCAACTTTATCATTGCTGTCCCTTAATCGTGGAAGAGCCTTCTGGTCGCTGTGTTCTGAGCTACCTTCTAACATCACAAAGAAACAGAAGTCCTTAAGCTCCATCTGTTTAGAGAAAGCACTGAATTTCATCAGTCACTGTCCTACACACTTTAAAATCTTGCTGTCCTATGTAGGCTCGATATTGGCTAAAGATCCATGTGTTAAAGTCTAGGTCCGGGGGTCCTCTACTGGGAGGTGGGTTATGTGTTAAAGGCTAGTTCCAGAGAAAGAGTTCCCTACTTGGAGATGTTGGGACCCTTAGAGGGTGAGGCTTAGTGAGGGTCGGTGGGTGGAGAGGGACTTAGTTCGTTTCTGGATGTCCTGTCAGGCATTTCTGGGGGCCACCTTCTTCGCCACCAGGGCATGAACCACTTGCTAACACATGCTGTCCCCACCACTGACAGCTGGCATACCAGGCCCAAAGAAACGATTGCTTCCATTCATTACTGGAAACCTCCAAACCATGTGTCACAGCCCCTTTCACTTTACAGATTATCTCCAATATTTGACATGAATATGAAACTAAATGAAATGTAAATGTTACTCTTTAACACACAAATCAGGAAACACTTCAGATTTTGCCCTAATACCTACAAGTGAGATACAAAATCTTAAAGTTTCTCATTTCATTTATTTATTTTTAAACTTAAAAAGAAAAGTTTTATTTATTTATTTGACAGAGAAAGAGAGAGAGAATGGGTGTGCCAGGGCCTCCAGCCACTGCAAACGATCACGTGCCCCCTCGTGCATCTGGCTAACGTGGGTCCTCATTTATTTTTTAACGTTACTCACTTATGTGTGCAAGGGGTTGACGGTGCCCTTTGGTAGCTGCAAACACACATGAGCTACTTTTATGTCTGGCATTATGGTGGTGCTAGGGAATAGAACTCAAACCGGTAGATTTTGCAAGCAAGAAGGTGGACCCATCTCTCCAGCCCAATTTTCCCATTTTAAAATTGAGGGCTGGAGAGATGGTTTAGCAGTTAAGACACTTGCCTGGGAAACCAAAAGAATCAGGTGGATTCTCCAGGACCCATGTAAACCAGATGCACAAGGTGACACATGCGTCTGGAATTCATCTGCAATGGTTAAAGGCCCTGGTGCACTCATTCTCTTTCTCTGTCTGTCTCATTCACTTTCACAAATAAATAAACAAACAATATTTTTTTTAAACTCAGATTGCTTTTAATGCTTGTGGTCGTTTGATCCAGGTGTCCCTCATAAACTTAGGTGTTCTGAATGCTAGGTTCCCAGCTGATGGAGATTTGGGAGTTAACGCCTCCAGCAGGCAGTGTATTGTTGGGGATGGGCTTATGGGTGTTATAGCCAGCTCCCCCTTGCTAGTGTTTGGTACACTGTCCAATTGATGTTGTCCACCTGATGTTGGCCAGGGGGGTGATGTCCACCCTCTGCTCATGCCATCATTTTCCCCTGCTATCGTGGAACTTCCCCTCAAGTCTGTAAGCCAAACTAAACCTCTTTTTTCCCACAATCTGCTTTTGGTTGGGTGATTTCTGCCAGCAATGTGATCCTGACTGCAACAATGCTGAACTCAAGAAATGAATCTCATGGCAGCCTGGGTGTCAACGCATGAGTAAAGCCACATTTGCATTGCTTTAGGAAATTTAGGGCGAAGACACTGTTCTGTTCCTGCCCATATAGTTAACAATTTACTTCCTTCCTACAGAATTAAATCTCACATCAGAGCCTAACAAAGCAAGTAGTATATGGGTGCAATCAGCTTCTAGTTAACATCCCAAACTGTAGCAACTTAAAAAAAAAAAAAAAAAACTTATTTAGAAATGTGATTATTGAAATTTGATGTTTCTTCTAAACACACAGAGCTTAAGGAAACCTTCCCTTTTGAAGTTAGAAGATAGCTCAAAACACAGTTAACATAGTTAAGTCACTCAAATGAGTCCCTTAATTCAGAACTGCCAGAAAGCATTTGAAAGGAGGCAAATCCCTCAGTCACTTACGTATTCAGCTAATGAAGCTCAGATATCAATGCCATGGGGGAGTGGTGATGGCATGTGATTTTTAACCTTAGACCAGCACCGTCAGTGGGTAAGCCAGGAGCGGCAGTGTACCATTTTCTGATTTCTTTCTCTGCCCTGCAAATTGCCACCACTTTGCTTTCTTCCATAGCTGATTCCCTTTCTAGGAAAGTTTCCAAGCTCTTTTCTTTCATGTGTAAAAGTTGTCTCCTAGCCCCCCCCCACCTTCTACCCATGCTCAGAATACCAACCACCACTATCATATATTTCCCAAAATGCTTTGTCATTTTATCAAGGAAAGGTGGTAAAAAATATCAAAATAGAATAATTATGGTATTTCATTATAAAATTAATCATGGACTGGCTATACACATATCTAAGTTCCTACTTCTTCACTGAAGACAAATCACAGAACCCAGCACTACAGAGACACCAATGGCTATCGTTCAATGCATTTGTCACCCTCACTAAGCATTTATCAAGTGCTTTATAAATGGCTCTTGCAGATTAAGACCCCACATCAAAATCAGTACAAATATCTTTGTTTTTCTTCAGAATTTCATGAGTGAAAGTTTCATTCTTACTGTGGACTGTGCATCATCAGCTCAAGGACTTTTACCTTTTCTTAAAAGAAAGACATTCATGCTTTCCCTTCAGCATGTCTGGACTACCCGTCTCTCCAGTGTTGTATTTTGGGGACATTACTGACATCTCAACAGTCAATCTGACAAATGAGATGGCTTACCAAGTGACTAAGAGTCTTACATGACATTCAACATGGCTATGACAGACAAAGCAATGACTGACATTAGAGATAGGGAGAATGAAAAGGACACAAGTTTTCATCTAGCTATTCAAAGTGATATCCAGTTGAAATTTACAAATTCTTTGTTATTGACATTTCCATATAATATATTTGGACCATGGTGGACTGTGGATAATCGAAACCATAGTTATGAAAAATAGGTGAAGTGGAGAGCATTATGTATACATCAACGTACAACATCTGAAGATAGAGCTCTATAGAAAATCCTTACATACTCAATAACTCATATTTAATCATGATATTACTTTGGTAACAATTTTTTTGATTAAAAAATTCTTGGGATGGAGAGATGGCTTAGCTGTTAAGCGCTTGCCTAAGGACCAAGGTTCAAGGCTTGATTCCCCAGGGCCCACATTAGCCAGATGCACAAAGGGGTGCATGCATCTGGAGTTCGCTTGCAGTGGCTGAAAGCCCTAGCGTGCCCATTCTCTCTCTCTCTCTCTCTTTCTCTCTCTCCCTCTTTCTCTCTCTGTCTGACACTACCAAATAAATAACTTTTAAAAAATTCTTCATGATTGAAATGCATTCTTTCAAAATATTAAAGATTCTTGTTATCTAAAACTGATTAATAATTGTTAGCAAAATAATATTTTAAAGAGATACAGAAAAAAAGTTGCTTCACATAAGTTTTAGATGATGAAATATACAAACACAAAGTGCTGAGGGTCTGACTTAATAGTAATTCAGTTAAAAATACCTTAGATATTTTAATTAATGTTGATTTAGCATAAACCGATCATATGACTTGGCTGCCAAGAAGATTGAGTTCATACATGGCTATTTCACTTTGAATGTTGAATCTGGTTGCAGATGGAGTTGAGGTATTCTCTTTTTTATTATTCTCAGAATAAAAGAGCATCAGTTATAGTAAAATTAAGGATCAATAAGATTGGCATAAGAAAGTATGACCAAGTCCCAAATTGAGGTCTTCAAGCCAAAAGTAGAGGTAGTGACCGTGGCTCTTAAACTTCCTTGAAACCTGCATTCTTTATAATTCCACCATGCAATGGTAATGGGAATTACAATTGCTGTTTCCTGCTGAGTTAGGCATCCACTTCCCAGTGAACTTGTGGGACCAGCACACTTGGAAGAATGCCGAGTTGGCAGGGAGGATTTTGGATTCTGGGCTAGCCATGGGCAAGGTGTTCAGCCTCCAGGTGAACTCCATCTTTTTCACCTATTTGGTGCTTTGCTACAAAGGACCAAGCATGAAACCAGATACTTTACATCTACTATTATATCTGTGTCCCTCATAATACTACATTAAAGCCATCACTTGTCATTTTCTTTAGTTTATAGTTGACAGAATTGAGGCTTAGTGTTTGACAGTACTTTCCAAAGGAGATAATTACATCCATCTCAAGTTGCCGCTACAATGAAACATGGTTTGATTCATTCCATGGTTCCTCACATTTCCCACTTATTTCTTGTATCCATGGTAATCTACATTTGTCCAATGTTATCAATAAAACTATAGATTTTACATGAGGAATAAAAAAAGGAAGACAGTGTACAAATGGAAAAACAATTCTTTTATTCTGAGCTAAAGCAATTTGTTTTTGCATTCTCCACATCCTTTAAAGTATAATCCATTTGTAACACTGCAATGGATTTCAGAGGGCAGAGTAACTTAGTAAGAGATAATAAAACAATCTTGTCTGAGAAAAAAAAAATCTATATCTATTTAATTGATCCCAATTGAATCCTCTCCTCCCCCTGCAGCCATCCCTGGGACACTCACTGTTCAAGGGGCATGTGGACATGAAGCACTTAGAGCAAAGGTGACTAGACCCGATAGCAATCAAATTCATTATGCCTCTTTACCAATATAAGAACATCCTGTCCTTTAAAAATATATGATTTTTTAATTTTGCCTATTGTATTTACTCCAAACTAAATAAGAACTTCTACTAAGGTGGGAGAAATGGATACCCAGTTTAATTCAATTTTGTCACTTGTGCTAAAGGCTAAAATTACAGAAACAGCATGAAAAAAAAAGCAATTGACAGATGAAGTGTATGGTCCCGTGAAACCTCTCTTCAGGGAATCTGAGATTGCTCCTAATGGTATTAAAAAATGGCCATGTTAATTTTTAAGACATTTTAAAACAATTGATTATTTTTAAAGCAATCAGTACCATTACAAACTCCCAGGAGCTTCTGAATTAAGAAATAAATACCTTTTATAACATTTTATAAAACATCCACAATGGACAGTATCAAGTCCTCTGAAGTCCAGATAACAGAATACAAGACGTCCTCAAAATTAGGTCCTAAAGATCATGATATAATTAAACACAATTAACTTTTTCAATTAATCCTATAGAGATAAATAAAAATTGGCCTTCGTTTTGTCTTCTACTTTCCGTCTTTGACGGCTTAAAATTTCTGTGAATCGAAGAACATGAATCAAAGTAAGCCATTTCAGAAAACAACTATTTATACTACATGAAAAGACTTTTTGTTTTTGAGATATGGTGTGATTTGAATGAGTTCCCCAAAGTTCATGTGTTGGAAAGCTAGTTATCAATGGACAGTATTGCGAGGTGAAACTATTCAGAGCACATGAGATCCTGAGAGAACGACACTGCCATCTTGGTAGTGGGTGTGTTATGCTGACAGGAAGTTCCCAATGTGAACAGACATAGTTGTTGGATCTTGCAGGCATGACCCATGAGTTACATAATATCCTTTACAGAGGATCCAGCAGAAAGTGCTCCCTGTAGCTGGGCACCTCCGTAATGGACTTCCAAACATCCAGAAATGTGAGAGTTTATTTTTTTTAATTAATTATCAAGTACAGGTTATTGCTGTAGCAAGAAAAACACACTAAGACATGATTTTTTTTTCAATCAGATCATTCATAATTAAGTAAACAAAATAACAGATAATAGAAACGTGCCAGAGTTGTCATTTCAGTACACCGGGCTGACACCTCCGTACTTACACTTGGGGGGTAAGTACCATGCACTTATATCAGTAATTACATGTAGTCACTACCAAGAACCCTGATTTTGACTTTTTTTTTTTTTAATTTTTTGAGGTGGGGTCTCACTCTAGCCCCTGCTGACCAGGAATTCACTATGGAGTCTCAGGGTGGCCTCAAACTCACGGGCAATCCTCCTACCTCTGCCTCCCAATTGTTGGGATTAAAGGCATGGGTCACCATGCCTGGCTCTGATTTTGACATATTTGATAATGGTCTAGAAGCTCTTCATTCTGTGGACAACCTGCCTCAGCTATGTCCAGTCTCACCATCTGTTACATGTGCAGTGGCTCCTGCAGAGCGTTCCGGAGCACATGCTGATGCTATGCTTTATCCTTGTCTCACGACCCACAAGCCAGTTTGCCATTCTTGTGTCCTGATACCGAAAACACCTGGCCAAAACGCTTCTCATCAGGGAGTTGGCAATAGCTCTCTGAGTTCTCTGAGAAGATTGTTTCTTTGGAATTATAATTTTATGCTCCTTGATTCCATTCTATTAAAATGAAATTTATGGTTTTTGTTGAAACCGATCCTTGTTGTGTAACAATGGAGGGGCATTCTTCGCATCGTTTTTCAAAGATACTTTAGATCATTGTCTCCTTCTTCATTTAGTTGACAACTTTTTATGAATCTATAATCAATACAAGTCCTCTGATAGACTTTATGATCACAACAGCAACACAACAACCAAAACCTGGTGGCTGCTTTTGAGAGATTTGTAATCATGTTATATATGTGATTACCACAATAAGTAAAACATATTTTTCATCTTTTTGCATATAGTTACAACTAGCAAATTAGGAAATAAGTCATGAGGTAAGGTACACAAATTATTTGCCGTCATAACCAATAAAGGAAAGTTTCATGACATCAATACTAGATGAGGATGTCATGATAAATTAAGAAAATCTTTTGCTTAAATCTTAAAGTATGAATAGATAGCATTGTCTCTTTTTCTTCCCTTTCTTCCACTAGTTATTTCCAACTATTTGCTAAAGTCTCAACTATATCGATGATCTTCAGAGACTAACACGAACTTAGTAGTTCTCTGAATACTGAGGAAAAATGTTGTTGAAGAAACCCAAACTCCCAGACAGTGTTCATACTGAAATGAAACTTTCAACATTACATTGAGCCTTATATACATGACACTGTGAAATAATGTGATATCCAATTTCTTTTCTTGAAATCATTAAACTGACACATAAAAATATCAGATTATACTAAACTAATCATAGGAAATATTTATATCAAGTTAGTCAATTAAACTTATTCTTGAAATATATACTTTTTTCTTTAATGGTTTGGGACTATGTGGACTATCAAATTGCATGATAAATGCATTTTCTTTCAGATAAAATGTTCATGGTAAAACAAATGTGATTTTCTCCCCCCTGTATCATCTACAGAAAAGTCTTATAAGTTATTCATAAGTTTAGCTGTTTATAAAGGATTCCACTTAGCAAACAGAGGAGGACATGGGACCTATGAGAAAGCCTCATATGGATGCATGGGGTTCTCCTTGTCTTTCTTCCTCTTTTGTTCTGTTATTAGTTTTGAAAGGTAGCTGCTTACGTACATTTTCTGTTATCACATAGAATCTATTTAATAAGTCATAATTTAAGGTAAGTCTTCTGTTGTGAGGAACATGTTTTTCTTACATCTGAGAGTAAATGGTCTACACAGGCTTATTATATATCTGTGACACTGATTGATTTGAGAAAAAGTCTGTGCTTTCAGTCTTATTCTTCCAAAAGTAGGTAAGAAAAACCCTTACTAAGTCATATTGAGAGCTCATAATGTCAAGGAAGAGGAATTTTAAGAATAAGCATGAGCACAACACTGATGTTGTTTAACTTACTCTGATTTCCACAGGATTTACAACTCTGGTGAATTTACCCCTCCTGGTTCTGCTCACACTGCCAAGAAATCATGAGGTCCTGGGAGTGGAGCAGGACAGATAAATACTGAGGAAGTAGGCTTAGATGTATTAGAGAATCTCTGAAGAAATGAGCCAGCAGAGTTAAGAGCAAGATCAAGCTAAATGATAAGACTGAGATAAAGTTCTGGAATCAAGAGAGGCTCCTGGGGATGACTGAGTATTAGTGTGAGTAGGAAAGAGGTGGGCAAAATCAAGTCTATAAGGACAGAATTTTAATAGTAATTTTGGTTATAGGTATTCCTAATCATATGCTTTAAGTGACAACTCACATTATTCAGAAAAGAAATACTTGTTATTCAGATGTTATTTTATTTAAAGTAGAATAACAGAACCCTGTTTAAATGTGTTAAGATCCTATCATTTGTTTTTAAAACATCTAATATGTGGCATTGAAGATTTAGGAACATTGGGACAATGTTGGTCTTTATTAGAATGGAACTTTCTGGCAAGAGCTCTAATTTTAGTTTATTTACTATGCTCCAATGTAGTAATAAGGCAGGCTAGCTCTAACAATTGGATCAATGAGTCCTAATCCTTGATCTGAGACTCTCTGCTGGTTACTAAACTCGTAATTTACAGAGAAGAATGAGAATTAACATGGTCAGGCAGCCACAAATGGCTTAGAGAGGAATGTAAAATAATTCAAAGTGTTGTCCTGCATTTTGCCTTTCTTTGCTGTTTACAAGCAGATTCTAAACAATTCAGAAAGAGATATACAGAGAATCACCTCATTTAATAATATCTATTCCTGATAATAACATAATGTTATGAACAATTGACTTCTCTTCATTTGCAAACATCTGTGTAGATTACTTTTTGTTATTGTTTAATGAGGCAACTTATAAAACTTGCTTAGCAATTTATCAAGGCTGTCACCTGTGATCATCACTGAGGGATCAGTTTCCTGAGTTAGCATCTGATCACCACTGATGGACCCAAACCTTGTCTTGTGAAATGACTCAGTCATTAGATTTACGTAACAATTAGTGAGAAAATACCAAGTAAACAAATACGAGTATTTGCCAAAACACCCTAAACAAGAAATTAATCAGAAAGTGCTTTTTTTTCATGGAGCATTTTCATATGATTATTTTGTTTTATAATCCTTCCCTCTACCCTTTTACTATTCCCAAACAAAACAAAGAGATGACTGAGTTAAACCAGGCATGGGGATGCATGCCTTTAATCCCAGGACTCCTGGAGGCAGAGGTAGGAGGATCCCTGAGACTACACAGATAATTCCAGGTCAGCCTGGACCAGAGCGAGACCCTACCTAGAAAATCCAAAAAAAAAAAAAAAAAAAAAAAAAAAGACTGAGTTAAGACTAATTACAGAACACCTAGAAAGAATGTCATTGTTTTCTCTCTCTCTCTCTCTCTCTCTCTCTGCTTTGTTTTGTTTTGTTTTTGTTGTTTTTTTTTTTTCTCTAGAAAATTGCTAGGTAATGGAAGAGAAATAGAAATATCCATGCATTTAATTCATGAGTCGGTGAAACAGAACAGTTATATAAATATAATACATTCTAAATCTGTATCAGTACAATTTGAAGAGTTATGCTCTCATTTTAGAATATTTTGAACATTAGAGGAAAATGACTGAGATGAAGTAATGTAGGGCAAAGAAAGAGATAACAGCCAGAGTAATAGTCTTCATATCCCTCATGATTGGTGCCTGTTACATACCTATTCCAGACATGCATAAGCAGGTGAAAACAAACAACCAAGAAACAGAAGAGAGATTTCAGACAAGCAGCCCTTAAGGTAAATCAGGGCAATTAAACTAGGGGGGGGGGGGGGCTTTGTCCAAAGAAGCATATTAAAATCCAAAGTGAATTGTGATTAAAATCAATATATCTTACTTAAATATCTCCATGTCTTTAAAAATCTGACCACAGGGCAGCCATGGCAGCATTCTTGGGAAACAAGAACATGGAAGAACTTTGATAAATACATCACAAGCAACAGAGAAATCCAGAGTGCTAGTTTCTAAGCAACAGGTGCTGGAATCCGGCAAAGGCAGTTTCCTGTGCCTGGCTGGCATCAGTGGCTGGCACGTGTACTCAGAGGGCTCATCTGCACCAAAGAGCATCTCCATAGGTCAAGAAATCCTCCACGTCCCCAGTCTCCAGCACTGGGAACCTCTGGTTTCCCTCTCTTTGTAGGATTTGTTTTCAGGGCTGAGAGGTCTCGCTGGACTAAGTTGTATTTATTCTTTTGTTACTTCTGTTCTTCGTGGAACGTGAGTTTGGTGGCGCTTCAAGTAAAATATTTCAAGAAGCAAGTACTAGAGGGTGTCATGCTGATTTTAAAGCAGGGATTTCTTATTGTTTTAAGATTTTATTTTTATTTATTTATGATAGTCAGAGACAGAGGGAGAGAGAGAGAAAGAGAGAGAATGGGCGTGCCAGGGCGTCTAGCCACTGCAAAAAAAACCTCCAGACGCATGTGCCACCATGTGCATCTGGCTTACGTGGGACCTGAAGAATCGAACCTGAGTCCTTAGGCTTCACAGGCAAGCACCTTAACCACTAAGCCACCTTGGCACCCTTGGGATTTCTTGACTTAAAGGGGCTTTAGATTTGCTGAAAATGTGAAATATATACTAGTCATTTTTGCTTTTATTACAACAACTTCATTTTTTCTAGAATCTCTTCTTTATTCTTTTTAAATATTTTATTATTTATTTGAGAGAGAGAGAGAGAGAAAGACAGGAGAAGAGGCAGATAGAGAAAGAGAGAATAGGTACACCAGGCCCTCCAGCCCCTGCAAATGAACTCCAGATACATGCACCCCTTTTTGCTTCCGGCTTACGTGGGTCCTGGGGAATGGAACCCGGGTCCTTAGGCTTCCCAGACAAATGCCTGAACCGCTAAGCCATTTCCTCAGCCCCTCTCCTTTATGTTTTTTTTTTTTTCTTTCAAAAGGGGTTCACATATCCTGGGCTGTTCTTGAACTCATTATGTAGCTAAGAATGGCCTTAAACTTCTGATACCCATGCCTTCGACCTCCAGATTGTTAGAAATACATTTGTGCATCACTACACCCAATTTTACACAGTTCTAAGGACCATATCCAATACTACCTTTATGCTTGGCAAACACTCTTCCAACTGAACTATATCCCCAGTCACATTTTCTCTGAGTATTCCTGTTCTCTGAGGTTTTACTACATCAATGTGCCCCTTTAATAGGAGGCAGATATGAAATACAGGCTTAATTTAGAATTTCTTCATGACTTTATTGCTGCATGGGAATCTGACCAAATTTCTCTTCATATGCTGCTGACGCATACATTTCCCAAGGAAAGAGGGAAATAAAAGGGAGAAATATGCTCAACAAATGGGAGGCGGCAAATAAATCCGACATTTTCAAACCAACAGGTGGCTTCTCAAGACATCCACCTTTTTCATGTCGGAATGTTGGCATTTCCTGGATGTTAAATAATTGAGAACTGTTTCTCATCCCTCTATAAATAAAGCATCAGACACAGGAGATTATTCTCTGGCTTGGGATACCTTTATTTCCACAGCTTCCAGGATGCTGCACACAGGTGCCCTTTCTACTACCTTGCAGAAAATTTATTCTCAGACTCTTTGGCCAGAATCTCTTCTTTTCTTTCCCCTACTCCCACCCCACCCCCGAGAAATGTAAGACTCGGTTTTTCCTCCATCTAGACTTACATTTTGAATAATTTCATCTGGCACTCTGACTTTAATCAAACCATATTGATGATGCTTAAATTTCTATCTCTAGCCCATACTCTTCCAGAAAATCTAGACTCAGCTATCCACCAATGTAGGTGGCTTCTCCACTTGGACACCTACTAGACACAAAAGTAAATTTTAGATTTAATGTCTCAGAACCAAAAGCTATAAAATCAAAATTACCTAATACCCCACCCCCCAATGAAAGGTTTAAAAAAGCTCTTAGTTTTCCATTCTTAAGCCAGTCTACTTAAGTGAGTGACATCACTATTCTCAAAACTACACAGGTTCAAATTAAAGACTATGGGCTGGAGAGATGGCAGTTAAGATGCTTGCCTCCAATGCCTAACGACCCGAGTTCAATTCTCCAGTGCCCACGTAAAGCCAAATGCATAAAGTGGTGCCTACATCTGGCGCTTGTTTGCAATGGCTGGAGGGCTTGATGTGCCTATACTGTCTCTCTCTCCCTCCCTCCCTCTCTCTCTCTCTCTCTCTCTCTCTCTCTCTCTCTCTCTCTCTCACTCTCTCATCTATTTAATCTATCTACCTCTATGTAACTATACCCTCTCCACTTGGCCATATTGCCTGTGCAGCTTCAAGAGGTGAGGAGTCTAGAATGTCACTACATCTTGGCTAAAGCCTCATAACCTCCTAAATCTCTTAGTTGACTCCTCTTAGACCATCCTCATCCCTAATTTTCTTTTTTCTTTTTGGATGCTATTATCTACTTTGAATCTAAGGTTATCTCCCCCCCTCCCCTTAGCAGAAAAGTCATTCTCAGGATCAAACGCTACCAAAAGTGTCTCCTCACACTAATAACCAAATAATAATTCTTTTTTGCATAAAATCTGTGGTGAAGTTTTGACCGCTCAGTTTCTGGCTGTTGCGTTCATTCCTTCGAGGCGCTGCTCCTCCCACTCCCAGCGTTTGCGTTTCCTTGAGATCTGCTTCAAGACCAGCACGTCCCCACCTGCCTTCGCTCACGCAAGTCCACAACAAGCATCCCGGGCTCAGAGCGCCATTCCCTCGTGTTCATCTGTAGCCTGTTTGTACTTTCTAGTGCTGTGTATTCTCATTTCCCATCTGTTTTCCATCATATAGATTTTGTTTTCTTCTGAATGATTAACGTGTTTTGTTTTTCATTTGTATACCATATAGTTATACCATGCTAGATGGAACCAAAATCTTTCTAAAGTTTTTTTTTTAATTATTTATTTATTTATTTATTTGAGAGCGACAGACACAGAGAGAAAGACAGATAGAGGGAGAGAGAGAGAATGGGTGCGCCAGGGCCTCCAGCCTCTGCAAACGAACTCCAGATGCGTGCGCCCCCTTGTGCATCTGGCTAACGTGGGACCTGGGGAACCGAGCCTCGAACCGGGGTCCTTAGGCTTCACAGGCAAGCGCTTAACCGCTAAGCCATCTCTCCAGCCCCCTTTTTTTTTTAATTAAGAACATGCTTTATAAGGATACATCATGTGTTGGTACCATCTTTTCCCTCCTCCCCCTGCAGTCAGGACAGTATGATCACATCAACTACCACTCAATATTCGCACATAATTTCTCTTGTGCAACAGAAACACTCACATGACAAGGCAAAGTGACATCAGTACAGCCACGGGCAGGTGTGGTGGTCATGGACTCACCACGGCAGTCAAGCCCACCACCATGTGTCAGGCAGGACATTTCTGGAACGTGACCGTATTTTGTCAAGTACAACACTGAAGGCTGATCTTTCGTTATTCTTCATGCTTTCTAGGAAAGATTTCAGAACAACCCTACCTGTCAGAGGAGCATTTTACTTTACTTGGGGGTTAAGATGGAAAACAACCACAGGGGATACTAGAGGAGGAGATGGAGGAGGACACATCTGCCACCTCCACTTCCTCGGAGCAGGGAGGTCCCATCCAAGCCCTCTCTTTGCATGCAGAAATTCCTGGGCTGGCACCGTGCTCCACACCTTCCGTGGTGGCCTCTGCCTTCTTTCGTATTCCGCTCCTTTGGCACAAACCACGGAGAAGTTAAGAACTCCACGAACGTGAGAAAATGGAGCCATTATGCACCTTTGAGAGACCGTTAGTGATGCCGTGCCTCCACCAGCCTCTCTGGGTTGCTCTGTGATGGAGACATGTGACGCTCACTGGTCTGCCTTTACTTAAGAGACTTTGAAGGCTCTTGGTCATTGGAAGGTAGAACAAAGAAAAAAAAAAAGACAAGGACAATGGGCATCTATTGAGTGCCTACTATGTGCAGTGGACACTGGAGTGTGTCATGTATGGGTTGACTTAATTCCTTAATGCTAACAGTAACCCTGAGCAGTTTATTCACAGCAAAAAGGATAGGCTTATAGGAAAATAGCTGTGTTGAAAATGGTAGAGATAAAAAAAAAAAAAAAAAAAACAATTGGGCTGGAGAGGTGGCTTAGCGGTTAAGCGCTTGCCTGTGAAGCCTAAGGACCCTGGTTCGAGGCTCGGTTCCCCAGGTCCCACGTTAGCCAGATGCACAAGGGGGCGCACGTGTCTGGAGTTCGTTTGCAGAGGCTGGAGGCCCTGGCGCGCCCATTCTCTCTCTCTCCCTCTATCTGTCTTTCTCTCTGTGTCTGTCGCTCTCAAAATAAATAAATAAATAAATAAATAAATAAATAAAAATACTTTAAAAAAAATTAAGATATTTTAAAACTTCATTCCTTATTTTACTGGTGCCACGTATTGACCTAATGTTATAACAGAAATACATATACATATTTTTTTTTTAAAAAAAATCCTATTCTAGGGTTGGAGCAATGGCTCAGTTGCTAAGGTGTTTGCCTGCAAAACCTAATGGTTTGGGTTTCATTCCCCAGCACCCACATTAAGCCAAATGCACACATCTGGCACATACATCTGGAGTTTGTTTGCAGCAGCTAGAGGCACTGGTATACCCATTCTCTCTCTCTCTCTCTCTCTCTCTCTCTCTCTCTCTCCTCTCTCTATTTTGTATGTCTCTCTGCTTACAACGAAATAAAAATAAAAATCCTATTATAACTAATAAATATAATAAAATTGCCAATCCCAACCCTGGAATGTTTTTTTTTTCAATTTTATTTATTTATTATTTATTTGAGAGTGACAGACACAGAGAGAAAGACAGATAGAGGGAGAGAGAGAGAATGGGTGCGCCAGGGCTTCCAGCCTCTGCAAACAACTCCAGACACGTGCACCCCTTTGTGCATCTGGCTAACATGGGACCTGGGGAACCGAGCCTCGAACTGGGGTCCTTAGGCTTCACAGGCAAGTGCTTAACCACTAAGCCATCTCTCCAGCCCTAACCCTGGAATGTTTTGAAGACTGTTTTTATACACCCAAACAAGCTTTTATGATCCAACAAATAATGTGAAGACATTAAGAATTGTTTGACATAGGATGTGAAGAATGCTAGAAGAATAATTATCCTTCACTTAAATCTAAGCATTGCTTTATACATGAGCAAATGTTAGTAACTATGCATCAAGAGGTTCAGTCACTTCTCAGATTCATAGACTGTTAGGCTGTTTTCTCTTGTTAAAGAGAATTGATTTATTGGTGCTGTTTTCCTCATTAATCCCCAGCATATATAGAACTGTTTAGCAGATCTGTATTATTTCAAGAATCGACTGTGTTTGCTAATCCATTTTGTAGATTGAAACAACATGGAATTTAAACATTTTTCCCTCTACTGAAGTTCACTGCCCATTGTACTCATTATCTTAGTATTGTTATTTCTCCTGAGAGAGTGAATTTGGTAAAGTACGACAATGAAAGAGAGTGTTCAATATCATGCAAGCATTAGAATACCACTTAAATAGAAAGGAAAGAAAATATAATCAATAGGTGTATTATGTTAGGCAACGAGGTAAAAGGTAGCCAGTGGAAAATGTATGTGTGTATTTCACATTGGTTGCACATGACACCTCAGAAAGACATGTGTATGTTTTCAGAAATGTCAATCAGTTATCAGGATAGGCTGAACCGAGAAGGAACGCCTATCTTTTGCCATGTATAAACAGAGATGCATAGGGGACATTCCCATTTTATTTGCAAGAGTCTGGACAAAGGGACTACAGGATGCTGTCTATGCACAGGACTTACTTATCATGAACAGGTGGCTTCTTCAAGTGCTTGCTCTCATCACTCCCAGAATTCCACTCCACTCCTTCTGGCCCAGTGCTGGGCTGTGTGTTCCCCGGTCTCAATGAGACACCGTTTCTAGTGATAAGATGGGTGGAAGGGTGGGTGTGCAAGCACATGGAATGAAACTTCTCCTCATTTGCGGTAAATAATAACATTTAACATGTATGGACACATGCATGCATGACTATTTTCAGGACTGATTTGAGATCATCATGGATTTTAAAAAGTAAAACTGGGGCTGGAAGGATGGCTCAGTGGTTAAGACATTTGCCTGCAAAGCCAAAGGACCCAGGTTTGATTCCCCAGGACCCATGTTAGCCAGATGCACAAGGGGGCACACGCATCTGGAGTTCATTTGCAGTGGCTGGAGGCCCTGGCACACCCATTTTCTCTCTCTCTCTTCTTCTTTCTCTGTCATATAAATAAATAAATAAATAAATTTTGTTTAAACCAAAACTGAAGCAGAGACTAGAGTTGACTACTCCCTGTTTCTTTGTTTCATCTAGACTTTAAAAGATTGCTGGAAAGACAGCTCACTTGAAAAACTGTTTGCCATTAAAGAACCTGAATTGGATCTCCAAAACCCATGCAAAGAAAAATAAATAAATAAATAAGCCAGATCTGTGAGTGTGTTGGTAAACACTTGTAACCCTAGCACTAGGGAGGCCTTGGTGGACAGCACCTAAGTCACAAGACTCAAGGCTGGCCTCTGGCCTCACCACTCTCTCTCTCTCTCTCTCTCTCTCTCTCTCTCTCTCTCACACACACACACACACAGACAGAAAAGGTTGGTAGGAAAGTTAGTCATAAGTCTTGCATATAGCTGGAAGCTGGTTGACACAAGGCAAGAAATACTTTCAATTATTAAGCAGAGTGTCATCTCCTAGGAGATGGGCTAGTTTGACTTTATTTTACCTTTGAAATTGTTGATCAACACTTCCACACTTTTCTGGCAATACTTTCTAGCAATGTAAAAATGGATACATTGGCTACATTTTTCTATTGCTTTTTTTTTTCCCTGAGCAAAGACCTTATTACTATTTCTTTTTCAGTTTTTAGCTTCTCGCTATGCCCTTATTATTATTATTATTATTATTGTTATTATTATTTTTTTCTACTATGCCTGAGAAAAATAACTATACATGTTTCACTACATTCCATATCAGTCCCTTTTGTGAGAATTTCTTGGCAAGGTGGAGGTTCCTTTGTTCATTAAAGATCTGAGACCCTTGTTTGCCTTGGGCCCCACACTTCTGTGGCTGGGCGTTAGGAACACCTGACCAGGTGCTCAGTTACACGGCCACGCAGCTCTTGTTGCTAAGCTGGGCTGTTCCATTGCATCTTGGTGCATGTGTTCTTGAAAAGTTTGATATTCAGTAAAAACACTACTCCATACCTATTGAACTGTGATCACCAGAGCATTCGAAAAGATAATTAAAATATCAGGAGAAAAATATCATTAGTGAGACTTACTTTTTAAATGTATACATACGGAAAAACGAGGCCTACAATTAAAAATTAAAAGGTGACTGTTGCTCATGGATGGGAGGCTAAGAAAAAATGTTGAGATTAGAAAGCTCAGGAAACAGGTACAAAATGCACCACCTTCAGCAAGTGCTGCACGATCAAGTCCTGAACACCAGCTCCAGGCCTAACTGCATCCTGAATGCAGCCTGAATGGATACCTGTGTGTGGCTCGCTTACCTGGCTACGTCCTTTGCATGCAATGGCTTACGTTTGCCAGTATAAAATATTAGCAAGCCAAGAATAAACACAGACAAGAGAGGCATAAGCGATTCCGTTCTTCAGATATGAGAGACGTGGGCAGATAGGGCAAAGGTGGCGGTTGTCCGCTCTTTGCCTCACACCACCCTATAAATCTCCAGTTGTACAGAATCCCAGAAGCGAAAAGGTGTAACTTTGGGAGGGGTCCTCAGAAACTGTGGTAGTAAATGCTAATAAACCAGAGAGGCAGTTAACAATGCTCAGATTTCTGGCTGTAACGGCCATGACTAAAGATTGCTAGTACAGCTTTAAGAAATAACTAAGGCCAGGACCTGGACAAGGAGGTATGATCTTCATTAGCAAAACCACAAGGACACGGATCAGGAAGCTTCAGGGGGAGGGGGTGAAGGAGTAATGAAATCAGAATCCATTAACAAACATGTCCATGAAGACAAATGAAGTTCTCATCTTAACCTACAAACTTACCAAGAAAGTAGATACCAAAAACTTTGAATGCTGAAACTTAAAATTTTGGACAAAATAAACAAATGAATAAACAAAAAAATAATCTGAATTATTAACAAAGTAAGAATTATATAAGATTTGGTAAAAAGTGAGGCCACGACTATATTAAGCAGGTGTTCGGCCAGGGAGTGAGTCTGACCCTCCATGACCATCAAAGACAGTCTGGGCTGGTGCGCTTCCAGGCCTTGCTGCTGATGTATGAGACTATGTAAGCCTCTCAGAGGGGAACTCAAGGGCAGGGAGTCTTGTGAATCTCACCGAGGGAGGCTCCTTCTCACCGAGGGACTGCAACATGTGCTCCCTTTCCAAATCTCAGAAAAGTGGATTAGACAATGTCATATCTCAAATGTAAACTGTCATATAGTTTTTTAAAGTACAATTGGCCCTTTACCATCGTCATACTTGACACCTCACTTCTTTTTTTTTTTTTTTAGATCCTTTTTCACACTGACTCTGGGAAGGTATTTACACTAATGTGTTTTATGCTGCAAAAATGGGAATAACATTTAAGACCTACGTTTTGAGATCAATATACATGCTATTAGTCTAAATTTTTTAATTTTTAAAAATAATTTTTTCACTGGGGCTGGAGAGATGGCTTAGTGGTTAAGGCATTTGTCTGTAAAGCCAAAGGATCACGGTTCAATTCTCCAGGACCCACGTAAGCCAGATGCACAAAGGGGCGTATGCGTCTGGAGTTCGTTTGCAGTGGCTGGAGGCCCTGGTGCGACCATTCTCTCTCGGTTCCTCTTTCTCTTTCTCTGCACCCACCTTTCTCTCAAATAAATAAATAAAATTAAGAAATATTTTAAAAAATATTTTTATTTAGTTTTTGGGGACAGCGACTTGCTATGTTGTCCAGACTAGCCTCAAACTCCTTATTGTGCCTCAGTCTCCCTAGTGTTAAGATTACTAAGGCATCAGTAATCTGATCATCATCACGTTACTGTATGGGTTTGAAACAAGTATCTACGTTGTTTTTGGTTTGAAAACACTCCTCAGACAAGGGTTGAGAACTACCATAGAGTCAGGAGATTAGCTTCTGGCTTCTATCTGAAGCTGGACAGGTGTCCTTTGATAAATGTTGTGACTAGGGACCTGACTTCTTCACTGATGAGAGGGAGAACAGGGTGAACTTGTGTGCCTACAAAAGAAAGACTCAGAGATTTATTCCAGCTGAGACAGCTCTATGATTCCACACTGTTAGACAGAATGACTCACAGAGACCTCATGGACACTGGACCAATGCACCACAGGTGGGCTACATGAGGAGCCTTCAGCTGAGAGAGAGAGAGTGTGTGAGTGTGTGATGAAAAGCCAAGTGTCGAGAAAGGCTGGTCACTTGCAGGATAGGCTTGCTTGGTCTGTGTCTTGCTTTGTCATTTAAAAGCAACCTGGGGACTGGAGAGATGGCCTAGCAGCTAAGCGCTTGCCTGTGAAGTCTAAGGACCCCGGTTCGAGGCTCGGTTCCCCAGGTCCCACGTTAGCCAGATGCACAAGGGGGCGCACGCGTCTGGAGTTCGTTTGCAGTGGCTGGAGGCCCTGGCGCGCCCATTCTCTATCTGCGTCTTTCTCTGTGGCTCTCAAATAAATAAATAAATAAAAATAAATTTAAAAGCAACCTGGAACAGAACCTGGTGCTTGAGCTTCTTTCAATGTCATGTAAATTCGATGTCAGGCAAAGGCCACAGCCTCCTTGCCTCTGGGAAGACCTTCCTCGGGTCTTTAAGCCCCAAGGGGTTGACTTTGCTGGCCTAAGAGGAAAGAGCAGGCAGAGAAACCCTCAGTGAGAGAAGGCCGGAAGCAGAGAGCAGTGGGACTTGAACCTGCCTAGATCAGCACTTTCACCTGTGCAGAAGCAGAACCTAGAGGAAGCAGTTATTCTCTTTTATCTCCTCTTCTGCGTACACAGTAAAAATCTGTGGCATCAGACAAGTACTGCAGGCATCTGCAAGGCCTCTGTGCCTTTAATGTTCCTTCATCAATTTGTTATACTTGCTAATTAGCGAGACATAAATGTTCGTGGAAAACTTTTTGAGGGAGATGCATTTGTTGTGATTTTTCCACAGCTTCTCTTTACATTAAAAGAAAAAATTTTAAAAAGCTTTACTTAAATAATAAGATACAGTGAACTATCTTCAATGATGAATATCAGCTGTCAATCTAATAAATGTGAAAAAGTGAAAGCATAGTGGAGGGAAACTCCCTTCGGATTGCTAGTCAGCAGGAAAGCTTAATTTCCTAGTCTATACTGCCCCCTGCTGGGACATCTTGGAAGCGACACTTTCAGAACAGGCTACAGGGGGAGGGCATCAGGTTTTAAAGAAAGTTACAGGGAAAACAGTTAAGTATATGCATTTTTTAACCTTTTTTTTTTTTCTAGTTTGGTCATTTCTGCTGATGAAAGGTGACTGGAAGAGAAGGACTTTGTTACTGGTAGAATCTCAAGTTCGTGAGAAGAAGTGGGCTTGGCTAAAGACTCCACTATATGATTTTAGCGTCTCCTCTATAAATCACAATTACTATTAATTTACGTCCATCAATAATTAAGTGAACTTTCATCACGGTCATGAGGAGGATATCCATAGTGGACACCTCCCGCATAAATGCTGAGCCCCAGCCTTCCAAATTCCCATAGCATCCCTGCTGTCCAGTAACAGACTGCATATTGTTGACAACCATGCCTTTAAATTGTTTATGAAACAAGGGGTCTAGTAGATTAGTCTCCCTTCTCCCCAGGGACACATGCCAACCCCCCCCCCCGCCCCCAGCCGAGGACGCCTGTGATTTCAGAATCTTCCATCCCTCCAGACACTTAGGTCTCCCTCTCCCCCAGCGTCGCTGCCTCCGGGTCCAGAGCTAGTACGCCTGGCCTGGTTTCATTCTCCAGTCTTGTCTTTGCGCCACTCCTCTGGTAGTTTTTGGATATTGTTAAGCAAATCAATGTCTTTCTGAACATAAGGTCTGTGAGTCAACCTGATAAAATAAAATAATAAAGGTGAAACAACTTTGGTTGAACAGACCCACGGAGCCATAAGAGATTAAAGATTAATGCAGAGCAGTAACTCAAGCCCGAGGACAGGATTCTAGTAAAGACATCTGAGGTTAGTCTTGCCCTGAGGGCAAGGTGGCCTGGTACTCCATACAAGCTTCATCCGGTGTTTGCTCTGCACAAGTTCTGCATTTGTAAACCGTGCTTGCTTGCCCTTGCAAGAGATAATGGGGGCAGGTGGGGGGTGGGGAGTAACTGAAGAGTGAGGGATTTTGCCTTTAAAAACTCACTGTAAAAGTAAGAGGGGGCAACTGTCTAAAGACTCTCCTTTTTAATTGTTTTGTTTTGTTGTTGTTTATCTGTTTTTCAAGGTAGGGTCTCACTCTAGCCCAGGCTGACCTGGAATTCACTATGGAGTCTCAGGGTGGCCTCAAAATCACAGCGATGCTCCTACCTCTGCCTCCCGAGTGCTGGGATTAAAGGCGTGCGCCACCACGCCCGGCCTCCTTCTTAATGTTTATTCAGGTAGTCTTCTGTTCGTTTCTTGTCTGGGACTCCTGCCGTAGTGTATAGATACAAGAGTCAAAGGCATGATGACTCTTTTCAAAATGTTAGTGTGAAGTTTAAGGCTTATGAATTATTTTCTTCTAGATATTTCCATTATATATACATATATATGTATGTGTATATATATGTATATATCTATATCTATATCTGTCTAGCTGTCATCTGTCTGTCTGTCTGTCTGTCTGTATGTATGTATATACACGTAGTTGACCACAGGGAACTAAACTTCCAGAAAAAATAACTCTTCATAAAGGGTTATGTTTTCCAAGTGACCTCTGCTGGTTAGAGAACAAAACGATGGACGGACAGTGCTACAGGAGAGATAAAGGACACTTATAAGCGCTGATGCTTGAGTTTCAATCTGTGTCACTTGAAGGTTTATCTATTAAATGAAGAATAATGAGTCTCATTCTATACCTACTAATCAAGAATGCATGCTTCACCATATTCTACACAATTATTTTTCTCCCATGTAATTTATATACATTCAAGTACAAAAACCTCCACTTCTAGTCATTTAGGTATAAAGTTTGACCAAATATCAGTCATACCTAGGAAGTCCATATAAAAGTTTTTTGTTGTTGTTTTAATTTCAAGGTAGGGTTTCACTTTAGTCCAGGCTGACCTGGAATTCACTATGTAGTCTGAGGGTGGCCTTGAACTCATGGTGCTCCTCCTACCCAGGGTTAAAGGCATGCACCACCATGCCTGGCTAGAAGGTTTTTGGTTTTTTTTGTTTGTTTTGTTTGTTTGTTTGTCTTAATTTTACTTCATTTTCACAATGCATTTGTAGCTGTGAAATGCTGCTGGTCGAGAAGAAACCTAAGGCTAAAGTTAGTTAATTGTCATGACTATCAGAGGAGATAATAATAAAAATGGGGTTTCTAAACATACATTGTTTTAGACTACTTCAAGTATCTTATAGCTTGTTAGTACTAGTCTTAAAATAATCATATATATTGATATTCATAAATTAATCATTTTGTATTTACCTTGTGTTGAATGAATATTTAAAAGCAAATTATTTAACTAGAAAGGGTATTAGGAAAAAGAACTAAAAGTAAGAGGCCTTTTTTTTTTTGAGTAATAGACTTGAAATACCAACAAAGATTGTAAATTCCATTAAAAGTATAATCTAGCCAGATATTGTGGCAGGAGCTCACAGTCCTTCTCCGCTGTATACTGAAGAGGAAGCCAGCCGGAGCCACATAGAGCTTGCTCAGAAAATCATTCAGTTAATTAATTAATATACTCTACCTAATCATTTGCCATTGTCCTCTGAACATAAAATAACGTCTGAGGCATTAGAACTGGACTATGGTAATAATATCGAATGTGCCAGAACATTGAAGATAATCGCGAAGGATTGGCAGGTGGAAGAAAAGACGCCCTTGACCCTTTATTCTGGCCCTGATCCTATTTCGACCCCTAACTCTCATCCCGTACTCTGTTGCCTTCTTCCTTCAGCCAGGCTTCCCTGTCTTTACTTTGCTGTAGGGTTTCCATCTAACAGGTTGAAAGACCTTCACAGCAGTGGTACACTTATGATAATGCCTTCATAACGCACTCTTGCTATAAAGTTATTTGTTATTTTTCTGTTATTTAATGATATGGACATAAGTGATTAAAGCCTCTAATTAACACAGTGTATACTAAATTGTACAGTCACCTAACAGTCTTTTTTAAAAATATTTTTGTTTGTTTTTATTTATTTATTTGAGAGCAGCAGACAGAGAGAGAAAGAGGCAGATAGAGAGAGAGAGAGAGAGAGAGAGAGAGAATGGGCGCGCCAGGGCCTCCAGCCACTGCAAACATACTCCAGACGCGTGCGCCCCCTTTTGCATCTGGCTAACATGGGTCCTGGGTAATCGAGCCTTAAACCTGGGTCCTGAGGCTTCACAGACAAGCGCTTAGCCACTAAGCTATCTCTCCAGCCCTAGAGCTTCATTTTTTAGGACTACTTTCTTTCTGAACTTCAGCAATTGCTCAAAAGTAGGCATTTCAGAATTTGTGCAATCCCATTTTCTGAATACTTTAAAAAATTATGTTTCCAGTCACTGAAGTCGATGCTAAGGATCAGGAGAGGGGCCTGTGGCCGTCATCTTCGAAGTGTGGGAATTGTGATTCTCTGGTAGGAGAATCTGTACTGCTAGGAGGCTCTGTAGGACGGAGATGGAACTTGATTTAAGAGGATACCAGGAGTTCTGTTCTTCTGGTCAGTTCATGGGACTGAGTTCAGCTTGGGCTCAGGGCAGCATTGCTGTTAGGGTTTATCATACTGATGTATCCTGCTGCCTGAAGCTAGAATGCTGAACATATCTTTGAATATCTTGGAAAACTACCTCTTCTTTGCTTACTATGTCAGAGGAGGGACCTTGGGAAAAAAAGACAAGGTGTGGGTAGTATTGTTCCTCACTATTCTTTTCACAAGCAGTCAAAGTAGACATAATTTTCTGAGATTTTCCACAGAATACACTAAGCTTCTCATGGTTTGCGTTTAAAGTAAGACCGTGGGGAACTTTCCATTTTCCACTTAGAGGATGGATAGTCTTTGACAAAGGCAAGTTATATCACAGACTTGTAATGATGATGTTGGCTCAGCAAATTTGTCCACCAAACAGCAAATTAAAATATTTGAGGAGAGAATTAAGGACAAAAGACAAAGTGCAATGCTCCTGCAAATAATAGTGTCATGTAGCTCAAATGCTACTCTTGGCATAGAAGCTCACAAACTTCCAATTAAAGAGCCTCTTTTTTTTTTTTTTTTTTTTTTTTTTCAAGGTAGGGTCTCAGTCTGGCCCAGGTTGACCTGGAATTGGAAATCAATTTTGTAGTCTTAGGGTGCCCTCAAACTCACAGTGATCCTCCTACTACCTTGGTCTCCCAAGGGCTGGGATTAAAGGTGTATGTCACCATGTCTGGCCCTAAGGAGCCTTTTTGTGTTGGTTTTTCGAGGTAGGGTCTCTAGCTCAGGCTGATCTGGAATTCACAGGGTAGCCTTGAACTCACAGCACTGCTCTTACCTCTGCCTCCCGAATGTGAGGATTAAAGGCATGTGCCACCACACCCAGTTTGGAAGAGCCATTTTTAAGAGCAGGGAAAGTGAGATCATGTAACATGTAGAAAACAATAAAAATGGATCAAAACTCAATTTTCCTTGTATAAAAGTGACTACATGTTGCACAGAACTTATTTTGGGGCTGGAATAAACAGGAATTAGATGTTCTTGTCTGTCTTTTTGCTTCCATGCGGGTCCTTCATGCTTTATGATCTGTCTGAATTATTAGTGAAAACAAAAATTTAACATTAGATTTAAGAAAAAAAAAAGTTTTGTTTCTCTTTCACAATATCATTCTTTACCTCTTAGGTATTTGATGATAGTAATACACTAGGTCCATTTTTATAATGAACACCATTTGTCAGGGAAAACTGTCTTTGATAGACTATAATCAGAAGGAGCCTTCATCACTGCATAGCCAGGTGTAGGTGGAAAATGAGCGGAAACACAGAAAATGGATAACAGCTAAAGACATGCCAGGCAATAGGTATGCATGTAACTTATATGATTAATTTCCATTTGATACAGTGTTTGCACAACCCTGACCTATGACACTTATTCAATAACTGATTCTTTTCCATATACCATTGAAATCATTATTGAGAAATGCTCTAATTCGGGAAGGCGAAACACAAAGACTATGCTATAACCCAAGTTCAGGTTCAGTTTAATCTACGTAATCCTTTTTCATAGTGCATTCATAAAATTCATCTGTGGCACTGATTGATCACCCTGGGAAGCAGGAAGACTACATGTCAGCCTTGAGTATGGGAAACACACATTGCTAGTAGCTATACCAATTCCTTCTGAGGTCAAGGGAAGTGATACGGGATATCATTCCTGTAGACACCATGACAAGCATGTGAATATTACTAACTATATGTAGTTTAAAATGATCAAATTATCCATTTTTCAACTGCTATACTCCTATGACCCAAATATCCTATTCTATCAAATGACAGAAATTCTAAATTATTTCTGTAATCTTATTTCCTCATATTTATAAAGTTAAAAAAAAACTATGTAACAGGACACATACTATTCTCTGTCCTTGCCCTAAGATTTTCTTTAAGATTTTATTAATTTATTTTGTTTATTTTATTTATTTATTTGAGAGTGACAGGCAGAGAGAGAAAGAGGCAGAAAGAGAGAGAGAATGGGTGCTCCGGGGCTTCCAGCCACTGCAAACAAACTCCAGATACGTGCACGCCCTTGTGCATCTGACTATCGTGGGTCCTGGGGAATTGAGCCTCGAACTAGGGTCCTTAGGCTTCTCAGGCAAGCGCTTAACCACTAAGCCATCTCTCCAGCCCTCTTTAAGATTTTATAAACTAGTTTCTGTTGAATAATTCTCTCACCAATCTGCCACTTTACTAACTAGAAACATACAGAGACTTTCAAATAGAAAATGCCACTGTTTTTCTGTTTACATATTTAAACTTCACATCTCTCAACACACAAACATAATTCTGTACCTATGTAATGTCCACAGCCTCATTGACATTGTGGCTGTCTTAAAAACCATAGCCTGGAATCTCGATGTGTGGTTTGTACATTATCACATTCTCATATCTATCATTTCATATTCATTTCTGTGTCTTTCCTATTCAGTTAAGTTATATGCTCAATAATGACGGCGATGCCACTATTAAACAATCTATCCTTTCTTCCTCATTCAGCTACTGCTTTTACTATGTACTGCTTATGTGCCAGCCGGGGAGTCGTAAGAATGAATACGATAGGATTTCAATCTTATAGTTGAGCCTGGTAAAGTCTCACTATAGTGACAGGATAAATTGAGTAAGTATCTTCTAAGGGCCACGGAGAAGAATACAAATTACACTCCACAAAAAGTGTTTCCACTTGTAATAGCTCTGTTTGGCATTATGCCCACACACGATCATGCCAATATTGTTTACTGAGCACTTACCATGGGTGCAAAATGAGTTCTCCCCTCTAGCGCTCTCCAGGTTGCTAGGCACTGGTTTATTTCACCCGTGTTTTCACAAAGCTTCGTGGGTTGGGAGGGAGAGCCAGAACTTCCCTAGACGTCCGGGCCAATTTTAACGTGTCTTCATTACTTCCTTGTGCTTTCTAGGTACTTTTTAAAGGTTTTTTTTTTTAAATTATTTTTCTTTTATTTTGGACAGAATGAAATGATACAACATGAACTGCATGAACAGTGGCAGTGAAATGTACATCCTCCAGTGGATTCTGAAGCTGAAAGCCGCTCAGATTCACTACTGCTATTTGCCAGTAGCTAGGAAACAGTTACAAGTTGAAAGTTGGATGAAAATCTCAATTTCTCTCATTCTGCTTCTCTTTCCTTTCATCTACCCATCGTCTGTGTACTGTCTAGTCAAAATTCCACTGCACTTTGTTTAGAACATCATACAAAGAATGAGGAAATCCAATTATGATTGCTTGTGGACAAAAGGAAAACTTGTGGGCTTAGCGGTTAAGCGCTTGCATGTGAAGCCCAAGGACCCCGGTTCGAGGCTCGGTTCCCCAGGACCCATGTTAGCCAGATGCACAAGGGGCGCACGCATCTGGAGTTCGTTTGCAGAGGCTGGAGGCCCTGGCGCGGCCATTCTCTCTCTTTCTCTCTCTCTCTCTGCCTCTTTCTCTCTGTCATTCTCAAATAAATAATAAATAAAAGTAAAAACAAAAAAATTAAAAAAGGAAAATTGTTGACATGCATCAGAAATTTGTAGTAATGTCGTGTCTTATCATTTTTGAAGGGGAGAGGGTTGTTAATGGACGAGCCCACTTCTGATACATACCACTGCCAAAATGTTTTCCCCTCATAGTTTTCTTCTAGATACTTCCCATGTGGTCCTCAAGCGATTGGCCCTCTTGGCTAAATGCTGTAAAACCTGTCTTTTGATTTCACGGATGGAAAAGACTTATTAGCTCACGATGTTCATGCCCCTCAGGAGAAAATAGTCACCAAATCCCATTTACCCAGCCTTGCAGTTTTGAGGCCTTCTGTATATTCTGACCAAATCTAGCTTTTCTTCTTTTACTCACACGACATCCCTAAACCAACAACAAAAGTCTCTGTTCTGCTTCGCTTCCAGTGGTCTTGAGTCACAGTCCCTCCTTAAAGAAAGCATTATTATTATTATTTTTTAATGTCCTGATGCACTACCAGAAGGTAGGAGGAATTGTCCTTTGGCTCCGCTCAGGTACAATGAGGTTTGCCAACCACAAAACAGCAACAGTAAAGAGATGTGCCAAGGCATTCTCTTTTTCTATTGGCACAGCTTTGACTGAGCCAAATTACAGTTTGCTAAGAGACCATAACTGCACTCGTGATCAGGGTTTAAAGAACACGCATCTTGGAATATGAAACCTATTGTTTGATTTTAGCTCCACTACTAGATTCATTACAGAAGATGACATTTTAAGTTTATTCCAATTGTCATATGTGAGAATGAAGGGGGCTGCGTCTGCATAGACAAAAGTGTGCATTTGCCATGAGTGCTAATACACATGATTAGTATAAGCTTTAAGAGTGGATGGATATTTTATCCAATTACTGTTTAATTAAAAAAATATATTCTCTGGTCCCCACAGTCCCAGTTCTGTCCTGTTTTCAGGTCTTCTCCCCATCCGACCGGTCTCTGACGTTCCTTTCGTGAATCCCTTTGTCCCTTCACATCAGACTCTTTTTCCTGTTACTGTACACAGCTTCACACTGCACGAAGGAATACCCAAACCAGACACAATTTAGGGGAGGAATGGGTTTATTTCAGGCTTACAGATAAAAGGGAATTTCTGTGACTGGCAGAAGAAGCTGGCTCCCATTCAGAAATCCAAGGAGTGAGAGAGAGAAACAAAAACAAGCAAACAAGCAAACAAGCAAAAAAAACCCCCAAAAAACAACAACAACAACAACAAAAAAAAACCACCAGCTGCCAGCAAACACCAAAGCAGCCAAACAGAACTTCAGCAAGCAGGAATCGAACCAGGATCCTTTAGTTTTGTAGGCAAGCGCCTAACCACTAAGTGATCTCTCCAACGCCCCTCTCCCCCACTTTAATTTTTGAGACAGGCCAGACTATCGCTATGTACAGAGATCCCTGACCTGGCTAAATAAATAAACTAGCCAGTGAGCCCCACGTTTTCTCTTGGCTCCTCTTCCACAGCACTGGGATTACAGGTTTGTGCCACTGTGTCCAACATTTTACATGGGTGCTGGAGCTCCAAACTCAGGGTCTAACACTTGCCTGACAAACACTTTACCTATCTCTTCAGCCTTTGTTTTTATTATCTAAAACATATACCTGTCATTTTTTTTTTTTTTTTTTCCCGAGGTAGGGTCTCACTGTAGCCGGGGGCTGGCCTGGAATTCACTATGGAGTCTCAGGGTGGCCTCGAACTCATGGTGATCCTCCTACCTCTGCCTCCCCAGTGCTGGGATTAAAGGCGTGCGCCACCACACCCGGCCCTGTCATATCTTATCATTACCCATGAGATTTTTTTTTTCTCTTTGCCTCTCATCACTACCCAGGATGCCAACTGCACATGTGTAATTTTATTTTATATACTGCCGAAAGGAAGAGGAAGGAAGAGACAGAGAGAGTATGGGTGTACCAGGGCCTCCTAGCCACTGCAAATGAACTCCAAACACATGTACCACCTTGTGCATCTGGCTTTATGTAGGTACTGGGGAATCAAATCCAGGTTCTTTGGTTTTGCAAGACAGCACCTTAACCTCTAAGCCTTCTCTCCAGCCCCTAATGCATATTCCTATATGCATGCAACTCTAGTGTTTATCTAGGCTCTGGAGGGAGCTCCTATTCACACAGTTATTCTCTTGCCACAAAGGCTAGAACCCTCCACAGTCTGTACTTAGCCAAGTAACATGAATGGATGGATGGGTGAGTTGAATAAATGAATGCAGGAATGAGTAGCAGAGACATATTTTGATTAAACTACCTTTATATTTGTAAATATTTTAGAATGGAGATAAAAGAATATAGTGATAATAAAAATGGTCTACATTATTCTGCTGATCTTGTCAAACAGACATGAGGGAACAGTATCACTTACAGTGAAGCTCCTGAGATGGGCCTCACCCATCTTACAGACAGACCAGAAAACTCTTTCTTTGCATTATCATTCTGTCCTTTGTCTCTGAATCTAAAGGCAAGGAGGCAATTTCTTGCCTTAAATAAATTATTTAGAATATTGATTTAACTGCTTGAACTGTGTTAAGTTACATCTGACCCAAAAGACAGCAATTTGCATTTCTTTTTATGGAACTGGTGAATTCAAACATGTACTTATGATCTGAAAACAAACTGTTTAGAAAGATATCTACCCAGCTTCATTTAAAAATACACTGTTAATGATAATAATCATAAAAAATTAGAACGTTAATTTGAAACAGTACATATCAGATTTTTTTTTTCTAAAACAACAATGGTTATGATATGGTGATACAGGACATTCATGCCTTTTTTCAATAATTGTCCTTTGAAAGTTTCAACATAACAAACAAGCCACAAAATACAGAAAAAAATCTGACCATTATTGATTTTTTGTTAACTAGAAATATTAAGGATTTTCCTCTAAATTTATGCTATCAATTATAATTGCTCTAAAAGTATAACAAGTTATCTATTACTAGCATGACTAAAAGAAAAAAATCAATAGATACTACTGCTATTTAAAAAGGAGAGCATTTCATGGCTATATGATATTTAAAAGCATACTTTGAGTTACCCTAAATACTAGTTAACTTTATTGAAATGAGTTTTTATGTCCTGTTTGGTTTTGTGTTCTTTGAAAAAAAAAAAATTTACACCCATCCACCCATACATATATTGCAATTTAATCACATAGATCCTCACTCACTTATTTTATGTTGTGAATATTTATAGACCCAAGTATATAAGTAAGCTTTAAGAATTATAAGGATAGACTATGTTGGAGATGCACAAATTTCACATGAAAATGACTAAATTTAGAATCAACTCTCACATACACCAGAACTTCTTTGTAGAAAAGTTACTATGAAAATTCTTTTGATAGAAACTCTGAGTATTTCCCATGATTTCCTACAGACTTCACTGAAAGTGGGGCAAGCACATTCGACAAGGTTCTCCACGAAGGAGAACAGCACACAGAAGCAGTGGGTGGGCGACTTCAGTATTTCTTAAAAATCAGTGAAGAAGAAAATTATTCCTAATTGAAGATTTTTATATAACATGAGGATAGCAAAGGGTTCGTTTAAGTAAATTAAACTGTAGATAAGGTTATTCTTCACCTCACAGTTTAATCCATTTTCCATTTGTTAGATCTTGTTTCTAGAAATGTCTGTTAGTCTGGGTCAAGAGTGGACGTACAAGGTGTGCTTTCATTGCTCACATAAAACTGGATCGTCATGTTTCATCGGCCTTCATGGATGCCTTGTGGATGGGTGAGGATGCGGTCTTCCAGTGTGAAGTCGATACACTGTGTGCTGCAGAGGTCCTGAGAGTGCTTCGGTGCAGGAGGATGCCAGTGGGAACTGTCTCTGCAGCTAGCACCTCTTGGGCTAAGGGCGAACCGGGGCCATGTGTGATAACTGGGCACAGAAGATGTCTCAATAGCTGTCTACTTTATGGAAACATTTTCTAAAATGCTAAAAGAAAACTAGTATGGAAACATCCACCTTAGCCGTGTTACGCTGTATGCCGCCATAAATATTGACTCCAGGACTGCTGTTTGTAATTCAAAAAGATTTCTCTAAAAAGATGTGTTATGTTTAACAGTATTTAAAACTAGGGAAAAGTAGGCACAATTTGTAGGCGTTTGCCAGTTTCTACAAGCCTGACCTTTAAATTTTCTGCTCTGATTTTTATGTGAGTTGGTAGTTATATAACAGTATGAGAAAACCAAATGGGATAAATATGATTTATTAGTAATAACTGAATCCATTCATTGAGATGAGCGTGTCCATATATTTATGATGGCTTCCTTTGGATATATGCTTAATGTGCATGTGTGGTATATATGCATGCATGTATGTGTGTGTGCCTGTGTGTGTGGGCGTGCATGTGCATAAGAAGGGTGCATATACATGTGTGTGGAGGCCATAAGACAGCCCCAGGTGTGTCGTCCATAGTAACAGTGAGCTCACTGATTAGGTCAGACAGGCTGGCTAGTGAACCTTAGGGATCCTCTTGTATTTTTCTCCCCAGTGTTGAGATGAGAAATGTCATTGAACCCAGCATTTATGTCAGTACTGGGAATAGAACCCATGTTCTTATGCTTATGAGGCAAACACTTTTTACTGAGCTCGCCCCTCAGCTCTCTGGAATTTTGTTGTGAAAAATGATTTGATTCACCTCAGGTCAGATTTCTGTGGGAAATTAAAGCTTATTAATATATGTGTGTGTGGGAGGTGTTTTGCCTGTGTACATGTGTGTGCCTTACACTTAGTATAAGACAATTTCACTATCCAAAGTGACACATAAATAACAAATTCAAAGCTGAAATTACCATGAAATTTCCAACTGAAACCATATGTATGTCTGTACTTTGTGTCTATCATATATCTATCTACCATTTATCTATATTTTGCCTCCCTTTATTTCTCTTACAAGCCAGAGATATTGGCCAAATATAGAAACAAAATAAATAAAGAATGTATAACATGCAAATATTGTCTGTGGTATTTGTTTTATAAAATGATAGTAAAGAAAATACATGGGTGGAGAGATGGCTTAATGGTTAAGGCTCTTGCCTGCAAAGCCTAAGGACCCATGTTTGACTCTCCAGATTTCACATAAATCAGATGCAAAAATGTGAGGCAAGCACAAGGTTGCTGCCCACTAGGTGGCACAAGCATCTGGAATTCGATTGAAGTGGCTGAGGCCCTGGTGTGCTAATTCTCTCTCTCTCAGTCTCTCTCTCAAATAAATAAAAGTAAACGAATGAAGAAAAGAAAATACAGTGAATAGGATGAAGTTAGGAAAATGTCAGGCAATCACATGCAAAATTAATGTATTCCTTAATAGGTGATAGGTAGGAAGAGAAGTAGACAGATGATTTGGATTATCAGGGAAAATAAACACTAAAAAGAGAGAGAGGGCTGGAAAGCTTGCTTAGCAGTTAAGGCGCATGCCTGTGGAACCTAAGGACACGGGTTTGATTCTCCAGGTGCCTTGTAAGCCAGGTGCACAAGGCGGCACATGCATCTGAAGTTCGTTTGCAGTGGCTGGAGGCCCTGGCGTGCCCATCCTTTCTCTCTCTTCCCCTCTCTCTGTCTCTAATAAATAAATAAATAAAGATAAAATCTTAAAAACAGAGAGAGAGAGAGAGAGAGAGAGAAAGCTAGGCATGACGACACATCCTGCAATGCCAGTACTTGGGAGGGAGAGGCTGGAGGGTCAGGAGTTTGAAACAAACCTCAGGGAGATAATGAGTTCACGGCCAGCCTGAGCTGCATGAAGTAACGTGTCAAAAACTGAGAGAAATGTGAGAAAGGGAGAGAGTACAAGAGAGAATGAATGAGAGTGAGAGTGAATGGAGTGAACCAAGAATGTTAATGCTGGTGAAAGTGATGGTAAATTCACTCGGTGATGTGGTCAGCAAAGTCCCACTGACAGAATGAAGTGTGTGTAAGGAAGGCAGAGACAGAAGAGACAAGAAAGAGGAGGTTTGAGAAGAATAGACTACAAGCAGAACTACTAATGTGGCCTCCTAGTGCGACACCTGCTTAAGTACCTTTGAATTTTCTTCACTCGTTCTAGGAAATCCCTGCAGATGTCCCTGCTCTGTTCTGATGACCCATTTACTCACTCACTCAGTCACTCACTCAGTCATTCATTTCGTGAATTTTATTTTACTTTTTTCTTTTTTAGAAGACTGTTGTAGTCAGTGCCATGTTGCTGGGATGAACCTCCAAACACGTTTATTTCAGGGGTACAGATCCAGGGGACATTCCATAATGGCAGAAGAAGCTGTCCCCCTTTCACAGATCCAAGCAAAGGGACACAGCCATACAACCAGCAGCCGGGACCCAGGCAGAACTCAGTCTGCATACCTTAGACTGGAATTCCGTTCTTCCATTCTCCACCTACAGACATGTCTCCTGCCCCTCCAGTGTAGCGGCAGTCTGTCGGGTAGGGGCAGAAGCTGCAAACTCAATTTTAACAACACCTGACTCTATTGGGGCATATGCATCAAACTACCACAAAGATGGACATAACGTAGTTGTTCACTATTATGTAAAAATATATACATAGCCTTTTTAAAAAGCGCGTTCTGTATTAGATCAATAGATGGAAACTATAATGCCTTCAAAGGTTCATTCTGAACCTAAATCCAAAAAGCTTGCTTTTACATTATTATGTCTAAAATGTAAAGAGAAACCTGCCCATGGGATCCATCTTGAATGACAAAAATAAAATAAAATCGTATATTATCTTTGTCTCCCCTGTCTGTTTTAATAAAAGGGCCAAACCACTGTTTCTGACAAAGTGATCTCCAGCTACGGGTGTATCCCCTCTGCCCCTGTCCTTCCCAACCCTAATCTCGGAAGGAAAGTGGAGAAGAAAGGATTAAGGTGACAGAGGCCTCCTGATTCTGTCAGCCATTTGAAACAAAACACAATTGACAAATCGAAAGTTGAATTGCAGGCAGGAATAACTTAACATTGTGTGCTCTTTTATTAAGAATAAAAAGGAATGGTAGCTGATTTATGATTCTTGCTCTATGTTTTGCTTTCCTAAAACGTCTGCCACACTGCTAAGGTTAACAAGGGCAAGACACTGCATTATTTGCTTTTCTCATTTCCATAATCAAGTGCTTGGCAAGAAGCTACTTTGAGGAAGGACATATTTTCCTTCTGGTTTGAGGTACTTCATGCATGGCAGCAAAGTGTGGAGACAGGAGCTTGAAGCTTTACTCAAATCTTGGTGGACCTGGAAGTGGAATGAAGGGGAATGTTAGCATTTAGCTGACTTTCTTCTGCTTTTTCCCCTTCTTCTTCAGTCTGGGACCCAATACATGGGGTAGTGCTACCCACAGTCAAGTAATGGGTCTTCAGGTAATTCTCTTTGGAAAACAAAACCCTGACAGAGACAAAGTTGTGTTTCATTGATTCCCAAGGTTTTGTTACTCTAACCACTTTGACAATTTTAAAAAGCCAGCCATAATAGTCTGGAGTGCAGAGTGAGTTTAAGAGCAGCCTGGGCCTTGAGACCCTGGGGTTGAGAAGAAAGCCTCCTATGACTTTTACTAATGTTAGAACCTTGCTGTTCTGTTGGTTCAATGACTGGTATTCCAAAGACTAGCCCTCTGCTTAGCAATTGGGACTTACATTTCTTTTATTTCTTCAAACGTGAATCCCTAGCTATCATAATTATAAACAGTGTAAAATTCCCTAGAAAATATATGGCGAGGGGGCATAGCATACTTGATGGGAACAAGGGAGGCAACAGTGTCTGGAAAAGCAATACAATTGTAGAAATGAGGAGAAAACAATATATGCTAAGTCCTGAAAATTATACGTTTCAAAGCTGGAAGTAAGCTCAGGAACGGATAAAGAAGTCTGCATTGAAAACAGAGAATGAGGCAAGGGGCTGAGATGGTAAAAAGGTGATAATTACAGGCAAGGAGTGGCAGACTACTTAGAAGTATGAAGTAAGAAAATAAGGGGAGCATCTGGGCATTTTAGAAAGAGTGCTGGGGAGATGGCGCAGTGGGTACAAGTGATTGCTCTGTGAGCTTGAGGAGCAGAGAGTAGGTACGTCTCTAGATCCTACAGAAAGCCAGAGCCACGTGGTAACAGGGGCATGCCTAGCAAGAGTTGAGAAGTAGAGTCAAGAGAATCCCACAACCATACCACCCCGCCTGATATCTTCTGATCTTGGAAGCCAAGCAGGGTTGGGTCTGGTTAGTACTTGGATAGGAGACCACCTGGGAATATCAGGAGCTATAGGCTTTGGGGCTGGAGAAGTGGCTTAGTGGTTAAGGCACTTGCCAGCAAAGCCAAAGGATCTCAGTTTGATTCCCCAAGACCCATGCAAGCCAGATGGACAAGAGGAACATGCGTCATAGGTCATTTGCAGTGGCTAGAGTCCCTGGTGTGCCCATTCTCTCTCTTTCGGTCTCTCTTCTCTCTCTCTCTGCTTGCCAATAAATAAATAAAACATTATTTTTTTTAAAGGAGAGAAAATTCCTGAAAGTCTGTAGGCAGATAGCCTGGCATATAAGGTAAGGACTGATGGATGCTGTATGCCATGGAAAATGCATGTGTGTGTGTACATGTACACACACGCACACACACACACACACACACACACGACTCAAAACAGAAAAGAAAGGTTGTAAAAGGTTCTGGAAGCTTCCTGAGAAGTCACCATGATAGCGACCTGGGACATGTCAGAAGCTGGGGAAGAAAGAAACATTTTTTCTATTGCACTGGAGTCATTTAGAAGATTAAATCAGGGGTGGCTGGAAGATGCTCTGCATGGTTTCTCACATGGGCCACTGCATGCACTCCTCTCTTTGTGTCAGTGACAAGCAAGAGTCTCCATGCAGCCCCTGGGTCTGCAATTTTGAGGTTTCATCAAGAATGAACGTGGTTCACACTCACTGATCAATACATTCTTCCTCCTGTGGCTTCCTCTAACGCAGGCTTGTTTTACTAAGGGCTTGTAGAACACAATGGTGTGTAAACATTTACCAACCGTCAGACCTCCCAAAAGTGTGCTTTACATCTGACAGATCATTCGTAATTAATGGACACTTTGATTAGTGCCTTTCTAGGACCCTGGTGCCTTCTAATTAACTAAATTATTGTTCTTTCTTTGATTTTGTAATTGTCAATACATAGTGAAGTCCAAGAGAAGTAAGGGAAGGACATCTTTTAATTTAAACTCTTTGTATATGAGATAACTATACAGTTTTACATCATTATTAAATTTTTAAATTTTATTTATTTATTTATTTTGAAAGAGAGAAAGAGGGAGAGAGAGAGAGAATGAGCACACCAAGGCCTTCAGCCCTTGCAAACGAACTCCAGATGTGTGTGCCCCGTTGTGCATCTGGCTTATGTAGGTCCTGGAGAATCGAACTGGTATCCTTTGATTTTACAGGCAAACACCTTAACCACTAAGCCATCTCTCCAGCCTCTATTATTAATTTTTAATTGTGGTACAGAAAATATTGTGCAACTCAGATCAAAATACACATTCTTTAATATCTAGGATAATTTAACCAGAAAGAAGCTATGGTATGTATGGCAAGCCTACCAACCTACTTTGAAACACCTCTTTACACATGTGGATCTTTAAGTCGTTTATCATATTTAATATTTTAAGTGAAAAAAATCTTTTAATACGGTTTTATCATTTAACCATAAGTTTGTCACATCTTAGTTACAAAAGTATTTGATTATTAGTATTAATTTTTTTTGATTTTTCGAGGTAGGGTCTCACTGTAGCCCAGGCTGACCTGGAATTCACTATGGAGTCTCAGGGTGGCCTCGAACTCAAGGCAATCCTCCTACCTCTGCCTCCCAAGTGCTGGGATTAAAGGCGTGCACCACCATGCCCGGCTTGTACTTGATTCCTGAAAATTTCTAAGTCATTTCCATGAATTAAGACTAAATCAACGTGAAGACTTTATGATTTGCCTCAAGACTGCCGTCCTTGAAGGAATCTAGCACTCATGCCTAGAAATCAGATGTCCCATTTGGTCAGTTAATTCTTCCAGGTTTAAGATAGAAACACCCACCTTCAAGGCATTGTCTCTGGGGCATAACAAGCACATGTCTAAAGGAGACTGCGGAAAGCAGATACCAATTCTAGAAGACATACTTGTTCATGAGTTTCGGACCTGGAAAATGCACTTTTGGGCATAGTGTATGATCATTTGGCTGTGTGGTTTCAGCCTTCTCATCCAGTCATTTATCCTTATATCAGCTTAACAAAGAATTTGGGTACTTCTTACTTAAGTTGGCTTATGTCAACACATACGACATTTTTATCTAAGTCACTGCTATTAATTTATAGCGTACAGCTTGCATTGTAGATATTTCATTACATCCAACTTCTATTATTTCCAAATGGGATAACAAAAGGAAGGATGGAAGTACGGAAAGGGAGGTAAGTATTTTGAAAACCACAATTTCATGAATTCAGCATTTAAATATATAGTAAATATTTTTAATATAATTTAATATATTTAACATAAAATAGTTTATTTATTCCAATATGTAAAAGTTTTTTTTTTAAAGCTATCATGAAAACATAAAAGATTTATATTTCCTCCTGTAGTATGCTCATATGAGATAGATATGGTCAGTGGATTTCATGGCCAATATACTTCTGTTTGCAGTCTCACCTTTAGTTGGTAGCAATAACACTGAAATAGCCTCTCTCATGTCCACTTAACATTCCAACATTGCACCAAATAAATCTGAATGTACTGGGGAAAGAGAATGAGCAATCAGGACAGCCTTGCATGTGTGATGGGAATCTGTATTTGGGGGCAGGGCAACAGAAATAGAGAAGAATTGGACTAGTGATAAACTGTGCATAACACTAAGAATTCGCATACAAAAATAACAGAACTAGAAGAAGGAATACAAGAAAATAAGATAACCAATACTTAGAGAAGAGCAGAGATGTAAAAGAAGCCATGGAAATTTAAAAAAAAAAAAAAAGCAGAAATTCCTATTGAAAGCAAGTTACTGATTTTGGTTATTGGAGAGTTTGTGTTTCCTTGACAGCAGCCAATTGAGAGGCCAGGGTAGATAGAACACCTGTTCCCATCAATTAGCCTCAGGTGTTTTTTCTTCTGTGTTCAATTGGATATTTGAAATATCACATATAATGCCCCAATATCCTACACTATTTAATAAATGAGTCCAAGGGAACCCACACATTTCCCTAGTGACCCAGGATGCACTCATTCATGCACTGATGAGCCAGACATCTGCCCTTGATCTCTGTCTCACTATGTTGCATCAGTAGTAGGGTCATAAAATGAAAAATATGTGCAAGAAGTGAATATTAATAACTATCATCAATACACAAAGAATGAATTCAGGTTGCCCCACACAAACAGATGTCTCTGATTAACCTTTTCAAAATATGTGGGACTGTTTTTTCACACACCATTTTATGCCTCTGTCTTCCCTTATTCAGATTCGTAGCATTTAGCAATTGATACCTTGTTGTGTTATGGGAAATGTAGTCTAATTTGCCAATTTCTGTTTCTGAGTGCATGTCAAAGGGCTTTTACACTAAGGTTATAGTGCAGTACTTTTCTATAAAGCTCAACATTGTGTCTGCTGTAAGAAAAGCAATTAATTGTGGTTTTTCCACTTTACATGCTAAAATAGCAATTTTCAATTTCAACCTGTTATACATTTCCGTAAGGGTATAATTTACATCCATTTCCCCCTCCCCCTTCACTTTTTAAATGGAGCTACATTGTAACATAAATTCATACAATATTAGATCAGTGGGAAAGTAAAGGCTTTCTTTCGGCTATTAAGCAAAGAATACATCTTAGAAACACCATAAATCATGCTTGTCAGAATATTCAAAAGAATTGTTCTGTACAGTTTCCCTGTCTTTTATTTAGAAAGCACAGACATGAAATAATATAATTCATTTTGGGGCTGCATGCACCTGATTTACATATGCTGTGTCTTGTTAATCTGAGCTTTCACAAGAAGAATATAATTAGCGAGTTTCAATTTATCTTTAAAACCACTGAAGTATGTTAATTTCCTAGGATGGCTTTACCCATGTACACTAGCAAGTTCGGCCTTCTAAACAGAGTGATGCAGTGGATGGTGTAGCTAAACAAACACATTACAAGCCGAAAAATGACAAACTAATGATCCACGCATGTTATAGGAAGGGATCTAAACTGCGGGATTACCCTATTTTTCCTTTAATGAAACAGGCTATTGAAACAAGCCATATACAATTCTGGGGGGTTGGGTTATAAATTGGAGATTATTAATTTAAACATGTACATAGTCAAACCCTTTGGTGGTATTGAGTGAATATATTCTTTGTCCTTGTCTTTACTTCCCACATATGCTGTGGTAGTTTGAATTGATGCCCAACCACAATATAGTCAAGAGTTTATTACAGGTTATAATTTAGATCTGTAGCTCCCTGCCTGGAGGAGGTGTCCCTGTGGGTGGATCCCAGGGCCCAGCCCTGAGGTGAGGAAATGCATTTGGAATTCCAGTCCAAGGATATGCAAAGTGCTTGAGTTTAGCCTGGGGTTCCTGGAGTGTGCTTGCATATGCTGGTTGTATAACTTTGGGATTCTGGCTTATGGCCTTTCTCTTTGCTTGGTTCTGTAATGGGGAGTCAACTTCTTTAGCCATTATGGAATTTTCCCTGGATCTGTAAGCTTCAAATAAATTTCCTTCCTGCTATTACTGTGCCTGGTTGGGAAGTTCATCCCAACATCTGAAGCTGACTGCTACAGAGTTGTTACCAAGGAGTGGGATAGAGTTGCTGTGCCATGAATATGAGAATGTGGATTTTGGTCTTTTGGAACTTTTGTGCTTGAAGAGTGGGAAATTTGATGCTTGCAACTGAAGACGCCTTCTGGAGCAATAAGCCAAGTTTTATGGACTATACTGATGAGAGTTTAAGAATGCTGAGTGAAGAGAAAATTGTGTTTGGAGGCTTGGCTTATGAATTTTATGGGGAGGAAGACTACAGAAAACCTTGGTTGAACTGGGGCTACTGGCTTAAGGGCTGGTTGCATTCTGCTGCCCAGACCCACAGAGTTTGATGAAGGTTAAATTTTATTTTGAAGGTTATTTTTTTTAATTCTTATTTACATTTCTTTTAAAAATTATTATTTTATTTTTTGAAGGGAATGCCATAGGCATTTTATTTTTATTTATTTATTTGATAGAGAAAAAGGGAGAGAGAGAATGGGGGCACCAGGGCCTCCAGCCACTGCAAACGAACTCCAGTCTTGTGCCCCCTTGTGCATCTGGCTTACTTGGGTCCTGGGGAATTGAGCCTGGGTCCTTTGGCTTTGCAGGCAAATGCCTTAACCACTAAGCAATCCAGCCCTGAAAGTTAAATTGTTAATGGACTGATGTGCTTAGCTAAAGATAAGGGACTGAGAGATTTAAGATTTTACATTGGAAAACTCAAGCAAGCTTAAAATTACTGGTGCAGAGCCTGGATGCTGAAGCTACTATACTATTGTTACATACATTAGCATTTGGAAGGAAGGTGGTCCAACTACTTTATATTGAAAGAATGGACAGGATGCCTGAGGTAAGACCATGATAGTCATGCAAAGTGTTTGGGAAAAGAGCTGATTAGAGAAGAAACCTGCTTTTAAAGAACAAGATATGTGCTCTCAGGTCATTAATTTTTACATATTCGAGTATCCTTGATCCACAGTCTCAAAGGTCATTTGGGCCAGGGTGTTTGACTTTAAATGATAATAGCAAACATCACATATGAGATGCCAGTTATAACATGTATGTTTGCCTGCAAAACCAAAGGATCCCAGTTTGATTCTCCAGGACCCAGGTAAGCCAGATGCACAAGGGGGCACATGCATATGGAGTTTGTTTGCAATGGCTGGAGGCCCTGGTGTGCCCATTTTCTCTCACTCTGCCTCTTTCTCTCTGAAGTAAATAAATAAAATTTAATAAAATAATATGACATGTATAATTTATAGGTTGATAATATTGTTTAGTGATATTTGCTTTTTGATAAAATTTGATAAAAACTTTTTGATGAAATTATTAAAATTCAAATGTGTAGTTTGGGGATGTTAAAGTTTCATATTGCAAACAAGTAACATGAAGACCACATTAATTTCCCCCAGAATATTTATACCTTAATGAAACCTAGTCCTTTCCTCTTTTATTTTTTTCTTCTTTTCTTTTGCTCTCTCGCCTGCATGGGATTCTGTCTTCAGTCCTCAAGTGTTTAGTTTTGCCCTGTGATTCACCCTACTTCAATAATCAGAAGTAAACTTTGAAAAGAAGGGATGCATCTGATTTCCCCACCATGAAAATACTATGCGAGCTCTCAAATACTTAAGATTGATTGGATGCCCTTGCATCAAATCTCATCTTTGTTACTGTGGTTATTGTTGTAACCATCCCATCTCATGACATTTCCTTAACAGGAAATGCTGATTTTATTCTGCTGTGTTTCTCTTCAATGCTACCTGTCTCTGTGTGCAGTGCACTAACTTCTTTATCTTTTTACCCAAGAAAGACCTTAAGAAGAGAAGCATGTATGAATGAAGAAAAAGAGAGGGGAGCACAAGCTCCATCATGCTGGGAAGGAAATAAGGAATATGAGGTATGAAAATTTTTCTCATAAATAAATAATTTTAAAAAAACCCTTTACTTGTGCCTATTATATCTATTAAAACTGAAACATGAAGTAATCCATAAAGCAGAGCCGGTCCTTGTCAGAGGGAGTGGAGAGGCTCACGGAAGTATGTCAGCAGTGCTTAGCGTTCCGGGCTTTCTAGGAAAGAGTTATTCAAAAGGAATAATGCAGAATCAGAAAAGTACTCTCTGTAGAGAGGCCATTTCAGAGCAGATGTGAAGGTGACGGGCTGAGTAATCACTGGTGTATCGGTCACTGTCTCAAGCCAGTGAGAACAGCACGCCCAGCCAGAGTCAGCTTAGGGAAGGGTTCTGTCTTCCGGTTGGAGAGGGTTGAGTCCATCATAGCAAGTAAAGCGTGGCAGGAGAAGGACCCTGGCGTGTCATGAGCCCACCTTTCCATCAGCAGGGAGGAAGGACAGAGAGAGGAAGAGTGATAGACAGCAAGCAGGCCTTGGCTGTAACCGATTAAGGCTCATCCCCAGTGACACACTTCCTTCTTTCCTTCTGCAAGGCTCCACCTCCTAAAGGTTCCATAACCTTCCCAAACAGCATCAACAGCTGAGAACCGAGAGGGAAGAAGACACATCAACCTATAGTGGGTGTAGGAGACACTGGTCGCTGGGATGAAACTCCAGCCCAGATACAGCTTATGGGAGGAAGGGATTTATGGACCTTATAGAGAGAGGGGAAGTTCCCTAATGGCAGAAGAAGCTTGCCTATGTTCACAGGTCCCTGCAGAGAGAAAAGCAATTACCAACTGGGCAAGCAAGGAAAACTCAAGCACTTTGCATTTCTTTAGACTGGAATTCCAGATCCATTCCCCACTAGCAAAGACCTTAGGGCTCTACCCCAGAGCCCGGGATCCACCCAGTGATGCCTTCTCCAGCTTAAATTACAAGCTTTAATAAACCCCTGAATGTACTGGGTGGGGGGATATCATCCAAATGACCACAGTGGTGCATTAAGTTCAAACCGCCGCAACTGGGCATCCAGCAATTTCCTAAAAAGATGCCAGAGATGAGAAATGCAAAGTGGTGCATCTGCTCCAGCACATAAAATGCCCAGGACCATGGAGAAAAACAGTGTGCGATAGGCTGGAGTCCAGTCCTGTCAGTCCTGTGGGATAAAAGTTTGACATTTTTTTCATGTGCTAAGTAAAAACAGAATGTCATATGGAGTAGAAAAAAAAAAAAACAAAAAACTGTTCTTTACTTTGTACCAAAGAAAATGTAAACTTCAGGAAGGGAAACCATATGAGCACTTAGAGACTGAACCATGTAGGGTCTTCTGACATTGAAGAGGACTGACTGCCAGTCGCTGTGCGGAATTCCTATTTAGTGGGCTGAGTGCAGAAGATTACGGGGAAAATGTGATAAGGGAAAACTCCTACTATGGATTCCTGACAATAACTAGTAAAGTGCTTCCTAGGCTAGCTCTGACCCTGATGGTCCGTGGGACTAATAAATAGACAGCAACAAGATGCACCGCTTGACTTAATTAACCACACGACTTCCATTATCATTTTATTTATACTCATTGTTTAAGATAAGCTTTTTAGAGAATTCAAAACTGTTCTGCCCACCTCTAATGACTTGGGGACACATTGTACCAACGAATCCGGCTTATTAGATGGTGTCAAAGGTGTTCTTTGTTCTGATTCTAGTTTCCCACTCTTGTGTAAGTCAGTAACAGTTTAATATCACCCATGGATTAGTTACTCTCCATTGCATAATGTATTTATAGTTGAAAAATACAAATAAATTAATTCACTGCTGCTTCCATTCTATCTTTCAGCAGCACAGCTGCCTGACACATCTACTTGTTGCCTTACAGCTTCCCAACTCTTTAGAAAGGAGAGACAGGGTGCCAGTAATAAAGAAAACCTTCCTGAGAAATAGCTTGTCATTTATACCACCACATCAAGCTGTATCGTGCACTTTGCTAGAAAAATTAAAAATGCCAAATGGGATAATGAACGTACCAATGCCTCCTGAGCTCTTCTGTGAAAGTAATAATTAGCTTTAAAATATTCTGTCAGGTTTCTAAGATGTAGCCTAAAACATGATCACTTGTATTATGTGCTGGTACCTGCTCATAACAACTGGGGCATTAAGACTGTATATGGAACAAAGTCCCTTTTGTTAGATTTTGATCAATGTCTTGCCAGGGAAGACAAGCCTTCATCATTTAGCCGACAAGTCTGGATAGCTGAGAAGTTTCACCTTTTTTTTTTTTTTTCTTTCTTGATTTTTAAAATACCACATTTTATTTAGATTTTACAAAGGAGTGCGGAAAGGGGAAGGCTGAGAGGCAAGGAGAAACAAAGTGGGGAGAAGTACACATTTTCACCTTTTGACTTGTTTAAATTATTAATATGCATTCTATCTAACAGGCTTCCTGTCCTACAGCTCCTATCCAGCTACTGGCTCTGGAGCCTGCAAGTTATTCTTTGTATTAATGACCGTACTCAGCTTTTTAAGGCTTTGGAGGGCATGGGTGCAGTGATAAGAGGTTTAGAAAAGTATTTGCCACTAAAACCCATATTGAAGACAGGACCCACAATTACGTATAGCTTTATCATTGCAAATTAAGAAATGTAGAACTTTAAATACTGTTTGCTTTAGCCTTAGTACAGATGGGGATTCTGATTGTAAACATGCTCTCAGTGCCATTTTCCATAAACCAAAAACACAGACCACAAGAATAAGGGCAAACTGTGGGCTTAATAAACCCTAACCCACTCTTGGTTTGCATTTACCCATCTTATTTGCTTCAGAGACACTTTGAAACCCTTTGCATAGGTAACTGTACCTACTGCTTTTGTAGCGTTTGAAATCAAATTATGTCATTGGAAAGATATTAGTTAAAGCCTTCTTGGTAAACTAGTTTTACCTTTTTTTAAAAAAAAAAATTGTTCATTTTTATTTATTTAGTTGAGGATGACAGAGAAAGAAAGAGGGAGAGAGAGAGAAAGAGAGAGAGACAGAGAGAGAACGGGTGTGCCAGGGCGTCCAACCACTGCAAACGAACTCCATTCGCATGTGCCCCCTTGTGCATCTGGCTAAGGTGGGTCCTGGGGAACCGAGCCTCGAACCGGGATCCTTAGGCTTCACAGGCAAGCGCTTACCTGCTAAGCCATCTCTCCAGCCCTGAGTTTTACCTTTTCTTGTTGTCCTAAACAATTGTGTGAAAATTCCAGCTCACTTTTCTTACACAAGGAGCTTATGAGACTAACTGCGGGAGAAGGCTGCAGGTGTTCATGCTGAGAACCCAGTGGTGCCCACCAGCTGTGTGCCTTAGTTGCCACAGCTACAAGAGGCTGCCGACGTGAGTGAGCTAACTTGGCCAATACAACAAACTAAACATAAATTTTGTCTAATTAAAATAAGTGTCATTCTAGTGTATAGTTTCACAGAAAGCAACATATTTTAAACTTCCTTTAATGCAACAAAACTCGTTTTATTTATCTGATTAATTTTTTGTTTTTTCAGGGTAGGGTTTCACTCTAGCCCACACTGACCTGGAATTCACTCTGTATTCTCAGGGTGACCTCGAACTCATGGCGATCTTCCTACCTCTGCCTCCCGAGTGCTGGGATTAAAGGCGTGCGCCACCACACCTGGCGCAGCAAAAACTCTTTCTTACTTTGGGTGTGTTATGTAAATGGATTTCAAAGAGCATATATGCTTTGTACAAATTCTATGGAAACCAAGTGTGATGTGCCTTGTTTTCCACATTCACTACTCCATGTGCACAACGGCATCTATTTTAGAATAGACAGAAATTTCTGAAGCATAACTGAGTTGTACAAGGACAATTTTCACAGCTAATGTACCAAATCTTTAGAGGTCAGTCTTGAAAAATCTTTTCTCTCACTTTTGTTGAAGGAAGCAGTTATTTTCGTTGCATTTATTCCCAAAAAGTTCCACTGAAAATTTAGTCTCTGACTCATGCCAAGGAAGAGAATATAACCACCCAAACCTCAGAATGGTTTTATGACATGATATGTTTTTGCACTGTAATTGATACCCAGCACTACTTTACGTCCGCTCTCTGTCTTTCAAGACTTAAAAGTTTGGAATGATGAGGTACTGACAGAGCATTTATTTAATGTATGTGTAAGAGGATAAAATTAATTTTGTGCTTATTTTGTGTGGTTTTTTTGAGGCAGGTTCTCGCTCTAGCCCAGGCTGACCTGGAATTCACCATGTAGTCTCAGGGTGGCCTCGAACTTCAGGCGGTCCCCCCCTACCTCTTCCTCCCAAGAGCTGGGAGTAAAGGCATGTATCACCATACCTGGTGAAATTTTGTGTTTTGATCTCAAAAGACGAAGACAAGGCTAGAGAGATGGATCAGCAGTTAATCTTGCAAAGCCTGACAGCCTGGGTTTGATTCCCCAGTACCTACATAAAGCTGGATGCACAAAGTAGCGCATGCATACATCTTGAATTCATTTGCAGCTGCAAGGCCCTGACATGCCCATGCTCTCCCTTTCTTTCTTTTTCTCTCTTTCTTTCCATTTGCCTCTTTCTCTCTGTCTTTTGAAAGAGATATGCACTGTATAGTGATATGGTCTGAATTAAAATGATGGATCCAAATTACAAACTTGGGCAATACTCTAACTCACGGACATCATCCAAATTTGTCTTTTTATAGCAACAATAACTTTGGTAATAATCCATGACTCACAAGAAGTTATAGACCAATGTGCAAGAGAGAAACCATAGGCATGTAACTACATGAAGTTGGGCAATAATTATGAAGGAGGAAGGATAATGCTAGCTTCTTAACACAGTTTTCCTTAGAGATTGAGGCCCAAAGAGAACCAAGAGGTGCTACCCCACATGCCACCTCACCCTGACAAGAACCAACCTTTAGAAGAACCGGAACTGTGTCTGATCAAAACTCATCTACAGGGTCCCTGCTTTCCACAGCCTAGCTACTACCTAGATGGGCTGGCCGCGTGGGCTGGCTCTGGGATCTGCCCTCCGTAATTACAAACCAGTCCGGTCCTCCCCTTGCCTAAAAGGCTGCTGTCATCTTCCTGTCATTAACTCTGCTCTGCTCAGCTTTTCTGGCTCTTCTCTGCCTGCCTCTCTTCAGTGGGCCACAGAGACACACATGCGTCTGCTTCCCCCTCACCCAGCCTGGCTAGGTGGTGCTGGGGAGAATATAAAACTGTTTCTTGGTCTTGAGGAAAACTTCTGCTTGCCTCTGCTGTATAGTTGGGGTAATTTCTCACTTTGATCACATGCGTGATTTTCCTCTGCTCTCTAATCTACCATGCGAGTATTTTCCTTACATCCCAGTTCTGCCAAGGGTGCTTTCTCTAACTCACCAGGTGGGTGTTTCCACTAATCCCAGTCTTGGTACCTGTGTAGTTTCTTTAAACTTCAGGTAACCCTCTTTATTACTTATTTCTGGTCTCTGCTTTAATATCTGCACCCTCATTTTTTCTTGAGCCTCACCATTTGTCCTCCTAACTTGCCTACATGGAAAAGCAAATGGCAGAGACCACGTTGGTTCCTTCTTGTCTCCCTACACAAGCTCCTACATTCTTCTCTCATGGTTACGGCTTTACTCTGATCACTCCTTCAAAGCCTCAGTTTCTCCTAAGACCATGAGCTTGCAGCTCTACTCCAATCTCTCTTTAAAATCCTGTTTCCCTTAGATCCCAACCTCCCTTAAATAAACCCCCCAACTTGTGACTTCCCCTAAGTAAACATAATAATTCATAATTTAGACTTCTTAAGTCTGCCTTTATCAATTCTTTCAGGACAGAACCCAAACTTGGGGTTTATGAATTTGCGAGACTCCTCCGGAACCCCCAAAGTCCTGCATGAATAACAAGGTAAGTTAGTGAATGTTTGTTTCTCTGGAACAAATTGTCAACACATAATTATGTACTTAGCTTGGGAGAAGGTCCTGCAATAGATAATCGTGAATTCCAACAAGAAAACTCTATTTTGGCAAGTAATTGATATCTGCCACTCTTCCTGCTATAACTGGAAAAGACAGGGATGTTGCGGTTTGAGTTCTGGTGGTAGATTCAGAGTGTTGGGAACCATCAGGCTGGTTTCCATACTGTAGTGTAGAACCAAACATTCGTCATCTTTGGTCAACAGAGTGTGGTCAGAGTGCATAACACTCGTACTTAAGCCATGACTTCTTCTTTTCCTCCAACAAGTTGAGCCTTACTTTCACAGTGTGAAATTTCCCATCCCAATCTTGAAAAGTGAATGTAGGAGTAGCCTGTTTGTAGGAGGGTTAAAAATCAGAAGTGTTTATGGCTTGATCACTGTTTCATTCCCTCTCTCTCTCTCTCTCTCTCTGTGTGTGTGTTTGAAGTAGAATCTGGCTCTAGCACAGGCTGACCTGGGATTCACTGTGTCATCTCAGGCTGGCCTCTAACTCAGTGATCCTCCTGTGCTGGGATTAAAGGTGTGGGCGACCATGCCTGGCTCATTCTGTCATTCTATTTTTCTTTATATGAAAAACCTCTGGTTCCTCCTTTCCCTGCAATTCAGAATTCTTTGGTGGATCATCAATTAAGGGAAGCTAGGGTGAGAGATGAGAGTGCTCACTGCTAAAGTGCTTGCTGCACGTGTGTGAATACTCAGGTTTAGGTCCTACCTAAAAGCAGGAAACTATGGTGGGCTTCTGTGATCCTAGAACATTTACAGAGAGTTGGGAGACAGAGGCAAGAGAAGTCTGTGGAAGCTGGAGGGTCAGTAAGCCTGGTGAATGCAGCCGTGATTAACGAGAGATTCTACCTAAACCAGAGTGAAGGCCAAGACTGATGCTCAAAGGCGTCCTGGATCTCTACACACGTTCCATAGCACACGCATACCTTTGCTCACACACATGAGCATGAACACGCCACATATACACGCACAGACACAGAAAGGGAGGGAGGGAGAGAGAAAGAAACAAAAGGAAGTTCACGTTTGCATTTAGAGGAATTTTAAAGCTTAGTTTTTATTTGTTTGCTTGGTGTTTTTTTTTTTTTTTCCATTTATTTATTGATTAGGGAAAGAGAGGGAGAGTGAGAATGGGCACACCAGGGCCTGTTGCCACTGCAAATGAACTTCAGACGCATGTGCCACCATGTGCATCTGGTTTACATGGGACCTGGAGAATCAAACCAGGCTCCTTAGACTTCACAGGCAAATGCCTTAACCACTAAGTCATCTCTCCAGCCAAAGCTTAGTTTTTAAATGTAAGGTTTTTCCCACATACATTTAAATGGTTCTAATTTGTACACTAGCTCCAACCATAAGATGGTTAGAAAGCTATTTAACCTAGGCTTTCCTATCCTAGAAGAGGCTCTTGTGTGGTCTTCACATGTAAACTGCCCACAAGGGTGTCTTGGCCCACAGTTATCTGTAAAGAACTTCTCACTGTATAGTGGGGAATAGAATTACATCTGATCAGGGTTTAGGTGTCGGAACAAAACACGATGTAAGTTTTAGCCTTCAGATCAACAAAACCAATACTGAAAATCTTGTTTCATCACATTTGTCCTTGTGCAGAAGAGATTTACAATCATTTTCTCACTTAAAGTCCATAAGCGTGTAGTGAGACAGGCACTTCTATTAAAAGCATCAAAAAAATAAAAATAAAAGGTTGAACAAAGTTAACTAAAGTCCCCAGTACAATGGAACTTTGAGGCATCTTATTTATGTACTTATTTCTGTGAACAGAACATATTATCTAAATAATATAAAGTACATATGAGCAAATAAGTAAGGACACCTTAAGGAACGTTTGTGCTGATGGTCGTCATCTTTGCCTCTGCTTATCATTGCATGCAAGAGCACACTGTGACATCAGACACCCTTTCCAGACATAATTTCAAAGACCTCTTCTTATATCACATTTAGAATTGAAGCTGGTAATAATAATGGGACCATTCTCACTACTTTTCATGGTATTTTTTGGTGTGTAACCAAGAATGTTGTCAAAGTGTATAGCTTCTACCTAAAACATACAAATCAAATCCTTGTTGAAGAAAAATGGTAATATTCTTTAAGTCTTATTTTTTTATTATTATTATTATTATTAATTTATTTACTTACTTATTTATTTGACAGAAACAAGTGGAGAGAGAGAGAAAAAAAAAAAAAAAAAAGAATGGGCACGCCAGGGCCTCCAGCCACTGAAAATGAACTCCAGACGCGTGCACCCCCTTGTGCGTCTGGCTAACATGGGTCCTAGGGAATCAAACCTGAGTCTTTTGCTTTACAGGGAAATACCTTAACCACTAAGCCATTCCCCCAGCCTGAAGACTTATAAAAAAAAAAAAAAAAAAAAAAACTAGATCTAAGAGATATAGGTCAAAAATAACCCACACATGATCTTCCTAGAAATAACATGTTTTAAGGTCTTAAAGAAGAAATATTTAATATTTTGGCTAGGAGTATAAATTAATGAATATTTGAGGCAACTGGTCAGTAGCTATCCCAAAGGAGTGACCCCCGTTTCTGCACTTCCGGTTCTGCCTAGCCATGCCGCTTTGACAGTGGGTGTAAAGGAGCAAGAGCAGGGCGCAGAGATTAGAGGAAGCACTACATAGAATTAAAAACCGAGCATGCTACCTGCTGGATTTGCTTCCTGTTAAGCTCTTCAATTAGATGCCCATTATGGAAAATTGCACAGATTTACATATTCATGTTCTGCATTTCAGCATGTGCCCTTTATGTTCATACAAACCAGAATACACTCTGTCACACACATTTAACCTCCATGACTCAAGCCGTTAAGCTGAAATTTGAGAGTGGGAGACAAAAGAAAAAAAAAAAAATAGAGTCTAATGAATACAGTTGTTCTCATTGTTCTCTTCTGTGCCTTGCGTATTAAATCCTTATCTGTCAGTTAATTCAATTCTATTTTTGTCAGTTTGCCTATCAGGCATAAAGGAGAGCTTTAACCTAGCTATGGGCTCTCTTTAAGCCACGTTTCTACAGTGGTCTCAGGGGCTGGGGGTGGGCACCTGTGTACAGATGTTTAACACCATTCTGTAGGTTCACTTTAATTGTAGTGGCATCTGGAAGGTGAATAAAGATGAGAAGCTTCCCGTGCATCATACCAACATTGTCCAAGAGAATTTTCTGTGATGCATATGCAAATGTGCATGTATAAGCATGTAAAATGAGCAGCCTAAGCCAATGGAAACTACAGCCACATGTTACTACTACACAGCTAAAACATGACTAGTGAGTATAACTGGGTGGCTCTTTCAAATTTCATATTTATTTTAAATTTAAACAGCTACATGTGGTATCTTGGCATGGCTTATATTTGTAGCAGTAATGTTTGATAGCACAGGCGTGTTCCATGTCCCAAATGTCTAAGTCACTGTGGAGGGAAGACTCTGCAGGAGATGCTGTCTGATTCATTATAGTCACATGGGTAAACTGCCAGTCTCACAGTCTATTTTTTTTTACTGCTAAGGCAGTATCTCAGAATCTCTGCAAGGCAGGGTGTGTGCCGCCTCGCAGGACCCTCTGTGACACTTGGATACCCTCCCGTTCTTTTCACTTGAGGCTGGGGCAGTGGGGACAGACTGAATTATGTCCACCATCAAGGCTGTGGCTCCTCCTCGCTCTCCCTTATGTGCAGAAAGGGCATGGAGGTCAAGTGAAAATAATGCCTCGTTCACAAAGGAGTCCGGGCCATATGCTGTCGGCTCTGCTGATAAACGTCCCTACCAGCCCTCGGCAGTTTCTCTCCATCCTTGCACTTTCTTAGTCAACACAGATGTCCGTGCTTTACCGAAGCTTATCCTAGGCTTGCGTCATCCTATGCATCACTCAGAGATCATTTTGTTTACTCTTCACTAAATATATTTTTGCTTTTTCTGTCCTCAGGCTTGGTCTACTGACGGATCTCCCCACTGACTACACACAGAGGATCCTCTGTGATCCTTTCCATCGATGGCATTCAGCATGTCATGATTGTGGTGTTTTGACTTTCCCTCAGCACTGCTCTAATCAATACCCTGACAATTACCTAATCCAATTTCTTTTTTATGCTCCTGTGGCTCATTCTGCATCTCTTTATTGCTCATTCTTTTCTTTCCCCCCCTTTTTGAAGTAGGGTCTTGCTGCAGCCCAGGCTGACCTGGAACTCATTATGTAGTTTCAGGATGACCTCAAACTCATGGAGATCCTCCTACCTTGGCCTCCCAATGCTGGGATTAAAGGTATGCATGTGTCACTTTATGCATCTGGCTTTATGTGGGTACTGGGGAATTGAACTTGAGTTGTTAGGCTTTGAAGGCAATAATGAGCAGTTTCTTTCCCTGATTCATTCCAAAAATAATTACTTAGGCCTGAATTAGGCATGCTTTCTATTTGATTAACTTTGCTCTCTTTCATTTATTTTCCTTTTATTTGATTATTACTAACCTCTCCAAAACAACACTGGCTAAGCCATCTTACATATTTGTAACTCTTTAGGAATCTAGCAAATGCTTATCAAGTTAAAATGCTTATCAAATATCCTATGGCCAGAGCCCTCCATGGATGTTAATATCTAAAGAGTAACTTCTATTCTTTAATTGGTATTTATATTTATAAACTGGTGACACTAGATAATAAAAACAGAATGCATAAAGCTAGCTTGGACTGCTCATTAGGCCTTCTTCTATGAGCTATTTTTTCTTTCATTTATATCTGATTACTTGCAAAAAGATATTTTACTTTCTTCTCTCTGAAGCACATTTCTTTCATGTTTTTTTTTTTGAATTCATTTTAACTGCCTTACTCAATAGTTATTGTAAGTATCTAATTTGTGAAAATCTTTGAAGTCATGGGCTAATTTTACTCTGTACATAAATGCATATACTGCAACATGCATACTGTTTGAGGTATACTTGGAACGTTGTCTGTCCGACAGCTATACTCTTTCCTCTACAGACAAGAGAGTCCCCATTTTGGTCCATCTATTGGATGGAATCCTTTCAACTCTTACCTGCGTTACCTCACCTATGGTGGCATACTCAAAGTTGACAGAAATCACTTAAAACCAGGAGTGGTGGCACACACCTGTGAACCTGTCACTTGGGAGGCTGAGGCAAACATTTCCCAAGTTCATAAGCTTGAGGACATTCTGGGCTATATTCTGAATATCATCTCAGAGCTACATAATAAGCCCTGTACCCCCCAAAAAAGAAACCAAAAATAAATAATACCCCAAATAAATAAATAAACAAAACCCCCAAAATAACTGGTTTAGTAAAAGAGAATGTAACTTCAGAGAAAACATTTTCTAGCCAGGCATAGTCATGCATTCCCTTGATACAGGTACTTGGGAGGCCAGAGGTAGGTGGATGACTATGAGTTTGAGGCCACCCTGGGACTACATAGTGAATTCCAGGTCAACCTGGACTAGAACGAAACTACCTCAAAACAGGAAAAAAAAAAAAGATTTTTTTTCTACTTAATAAATACAATCAATACTGATGATTAGGAAAGAAACTTTTCTTTGCTAGGAACACAAGCTTTCATAAAGGAAAGGAAATGGAGAGTCTTCACATACATAGGACAACCTCTTTTAGCTCTTGAATTACTAAGTCCAGCTACAGTCTTATCTGCAGACTTTTATTGAGTAAAATAAATCTATGGCTGCTTTAGCTACTTTTAGCTGCTTTTCCATTATTTGCAGTCTTCCAAGTGATTCACTGGCCAAATATTCACTCAAATTGAAGTTTATTAGTATGCATTGAACTATGGATATGATATTATACACATTTATATGTGAGTGTTCTATACTTGTTTACGTTCTGGTCCTGCACTTTAATAGTGGACATTACATTTGATTATGTCTTCAGAATCTCTTTGGATGGAAGTAAAATTACATGTACATATTCATATTTTTTTTCATTAAACACATAGGTACCTAAAAGCAGCCCACTGGTTGAGTATATTGACAAATGTTGAGTGAGACATAGAGATAGGTAGTTAGCAGGAAGGGGGTGGGATTTCTTTCTGATTTCTTCTGGGGTTGTGATGTACAAGGAAGATTTAGTGAAGGGCTGCAGAGATGGTTCAGCAGTTAAGATGCTTGCCTGCAAAGCCTAATGACCTGAGTTCGATTCCCCAGATGTAAAGCCAGATGCACAAAATGGCACATGCATCTGGAGTTCCTTTGCAGCAGGTGGATGCCTTGGTGGGCCTATCCTCTCTTTCTTTTCTCTCTCTTTTCTTGAAATTATATATATACATACATACATACATACTTTGGTGGTTTGATTCAGGTGTCCCCCATAAACTTAGGTGTTCTGAATGCTAGCTCCCCAGCTGATAGAGATTTGGGAATTAATGCCTCCTGGAGGGAGTGTATTGTTGGGGGCGGGCTTATGGGCTTTATAGCCAGTTTCCCCATGCCAGTGTTTGGCACACCCTCCTGTTGCTGTGGTCCATCTTATGTTGGCCAGGGGGTGATGTCCACCTTCTGCTCATGCCATCGTTTTCCCCTGCCATCGTGAAGCTTCCCCTTGAGCCTGTAAGCCAAAATAAATCTCTTTTTCCCAGAAGCTACTCTTATTGGGTGATTTCTACCAGCAAGGCGAACCGAACTGCAACAGTAAAGTGGTACCGAGGAGTGGGATTGCTGCTAGACACCTGACTATGTGGCTTCGGCCTTTTGGAGCTAATTTTCAAGAGGAATATGGGAGGAGTTGAAACCTTGGCCTAAGAGATGCTTTGCAGTGCTGTAAGTACAGCTTGATGGACTATTCTGGTCAGAGTTGAAAGACCTGAAGGCAGTAAGAACTATGGACTGTGAGGTTTGGCTTATGAGGGTGAGAAAGAGCTTTGCTTGGACTGGGCTAGCAGTTTGTGTGAGAAGCTTGCTCATTATGCCCATGTCCTGAGAAGTTGTGCAGGGTTGCTTTGCGTAGAAATGAACTGGTGTGAGCAGAGGGATATGGCACAGAAAGGAAAATCTTTGGGTGAACTGTTGCCCGTTCAGCTGCAACTGAGAGATAACCACCTTTGAGACTGGGCTAGCTGACCTGTGCTGGGGCAACAAGAAGAATGTAGACTCTTTAGAAGGGGCCTGAGTGATCAAGGAGTGTCCTGTTATTCAAAGTCTGCTTTATTCCCCCCTGGATTAACAAATTGGCACCCTACCTGGTATCGTGGAGTATAAGAAATGCTGGAAAAGAGGGTCATTGAGTTTGCAACACAGTTTTCTGTTTTGGAAATGGCCATGGGCAGTGTGAAGCAGGTTTGCTGGTTGCCTGCATAGAGACCACATGAGGCCATGAGGATGAACCGTGGCTTGCAGTGGAGACCCAGCGGAGATGCCGGGACCATGAGATGGCTGCTGAGGAGCTGCCGGCCCCGGTGATATTTCCCAGGACTGTGAGTAGCCTAGCTGGAGGGGCGGAATTGGAATGCCAGAGACTTGTTGCTGGTTAGAATTATCAGACTTGAAGATTTGTCACTGGTTTGAGTTGCTGGACTTGAAGCTACAGAGTTTGATGTTTGCCCTGGTTGTTTTAAATCTTGTATTGGTTGAATGTTTCTTTGCTATGCCCAATGTCATCTATTGCAGTGTGAATATTTATTCTGTGCCATTCTGGGTTTTTTGAGGTTATATTTTGGTGTTATGGCTCAGTTAAAAGATCTTAAACTATGGGGATGTATGAACATCATTGAGATTGATAAAAACTATGGGGACTTTTAAAGTCAGACTGAATGCATTGTATTTTACATCATGTATGGATATCAGTTTATGGGGGCCAGGGGCTGAATGTGGTGGTTTGATTCAGGTGTCCCCCATAAACTTAGGTGTTCTGAATGCTAGCTCCCCAGCTGATGGAGATTTGGGAATTAATGCCTCCTGGAGGGAGTGTATTGTTGGGGGCGGGCTTATGGGCTTTATAGCCAGTTTCCCCATGCCAGTGTTTGGCACACCCTCCTGTTGCTGTGGACCATCTTATGTTGGCCAGGGGGTGATGTCCACCTTCTGCTCATGCCATCGTTTTCCCCTGCCATCGTGAAGCTTCCCCTCGAGCCTGTAAGCCAAAATAAATCTCTTTTTCCCAGAAGCTACTCTTATTGGGTGATTTCTACCAGCAAGGCGAACCGGACTGCAACACATACATATATATATATATATATATACACACACACACACACTGTATATTACCGAGGCAGAAGTGAAGGCGATAAGAAAAGAGAAGGGGAACTGAGGACGGCAAGAGGAGGAAGGAAGATGTTTTTGCAAATGATAAACCAGTTGAATAGGTCAGTTGCCTGGTACTGAGGCCGCTTCAGAAATATAAGCAGATGGCATAGAGCTTTTGGTTTTCTCTCTTGGCCGCAAAACTCCTGCTAATTGAAACAGCAACTGAACAGGCTGTTCTTTCACTCCCTGGAGATATTGATGTTTCACTTAGGTGTGACATTCATATTAAACATGGCCACACCTCCTGCTTACTCACTTCGGCCATCTAAGCCACCCCCTTCAGCTGGACTTCTTTCTTCTGAACTTTTCATAGAGGTAGACAAAGGCATAGGCTGCCAGGCATTTCCTTGAGTCTCTCCCAAGGCTGAATGAAGTTCCCTGACAAAAGTGATCTGCTTTGCGTGGTGTGCCCTGAATCAGAAATGCCATTCTCCTACAAACTGATTTCACTCCAGGGAAGCTAAATTAAAGGAAAGTGGATTTTTTAAAAAATTTTTCTTGCCCGGCATGGTGGCGCACGCCTTTAATCTCAGCACTTGGGAGGCAGAGGTAGGAGGATTGCCATGAGTTCAAGGCCACCCAGAGACTCCATAGTGAATTCCAGGTCAGCCTGGGCTAGAGTGAGACCCTACCTCGAAAAACCAATATATATATATATATATATATATATATATATATATACATACACATATACATATATATGTTTGTGTGTGTGTGTGTATGCATGTATGTATGTGTGTATATATATATATATATATATATATATATATATGTATATGTATATGGTATATATATTCTTAACTGAAATTATCCTTACAGACATTCAGAACAATTTTTTAAAGTATTTGTTCATATTAGAACTTGTGAAAGTATAGGATAGAATTATGTTACCTCTAGCAAATCTTTCTTGAGCAGTACTGTTTAGAAGTCACTTACAGCTATTCTCTTACGACTGGTATTTTTTTTTTTTTTTTTTTTTTTTTTACTTTCTTTCCTTTAGTTCAGACTTGTACTTCCAGAAACAGAAACACATTAAAATGGCTGAGAAATTTGTCAACCCAGCTTGCCCACATATTTATATGTGTGTCAGGATGCAGTACTGTATTTACCAAGATTAAATTATCTGCTGTCAAGACTCAACAGAACTCTTGGTGTACAGAATCATACTTTAGAGAATGTAAGCACCCATTTTCCAAAATGCAAATCACATACCAAAATGCTTAAGTTTACAGGAGGATTATATTGTACAAAATAGAAGCATTCTGAGCACTTCACACACACCACAGTCAAATCTGCTTCTTCTCAGACAGGGTGTATGTGGCTCCTTGAGCACAGTCAGCAGAGATGGGCTTAAGCTGTCACTCGCATCTGGGTTTTCACATCAACATTTAACAAGTCATCTATAGCTCCTGCTTTGACTACTTCAGTAAGATGGGGAAAAAATGACATGTGAAAACATTATACAAACTCAGAATGTGTAGAAATAAATGGCAGAAACTTTGAAAGTCAACAGTCTTTAATTCATCAAGGGCTCAGATTTAAGATCTAAGAATTGATTTATTTTTTTTTTTGTGCTGGAATCACAGAATTTTAGAAGTATAAACAGCAACCAAAAGTCTTTATTTTACAGATAAAGAACCTTAGAAAATTTTAATAATTTACCCAAGATTGAAAATAAACTTATATCAACCAAGCATGGTCGCACACACCTTTAATTGCAGCACTCATGAGGCAGAGGTAGGAGGATCACCTCAAGTTTGAGGGCAGCTTGAGACTACATAGTGAACTCCAGGTCAGCCTGGGCTACAGTGAGATCCTACCTTAATAAATATATAAATAAGCATATAAATAAGTATAATCACTGACTGGATAAAGGAGTCTGTTAGATCATATATTTTTGATTTTTTTTTTTTTTTGTTTTGTTTTTTTGAGGTAGGGTCTCACTCTAGCTCAGGCTGACCTGGATTTCACTATGTAGTCTCAGGGTGGCCTCGAATTCACGGCGATCCTCCTACCTCTGCTTCCCGAGCACTGAGATTAAAGGTGTGCACCACCTTGCCTGGCTAGATCATATTTTTTCTAATGCTAATTCTTTCCTGATGCTTCTTATTCTTCTGCTCCTAAATGCACAAGTGTTAATAGAACTTGCCTTAAAAACAAAGAAAACAAACCAAAAAAACCCTCTTATATTGTCCTTGAGACTCTTTCCCGCCCAGGGCAAATTGTGAAAACAGATGATTGTTAGAAGAGGGCAAGTCATATACTACAGAACTTTAGTATTTCCCATTTGAGAGTAAATAATCTTGTACCCAAGTTTAGACAAGCAATCTATATATAAATTAATGGGTCCAAACATAAACCTTCTGGGAGTGGTGCACACATTTAATCCCAGCACGCAGGAGGCAGAGCGGTAGGAGGATCACTGCGAGTTCAGGCCACCCTGATACTACAGAGTGAACTCCAGGTCAGCCTGCACGAGAGTGAGACCCTACCTCGAAAAACCAAAATAAATAGATAAAAGTAAACAAAGAAACACAATATGGAAATAGGATGGGGAGAAAGAAGGGTTTTAGTGAACAGGGAAAGGGAAAAAGAGAGGGTTAGTTAGGAAATCAAAATACATCTTAGTTGTGTGTCAAAAGTTGGAAAAATAATAACAACTAAAAATATTGTAGCAATGAGGTTTTTCTTTTAGTTCCCACACATATTTCAATCTAAATTCCTCTCTTTTTTATTTTTTTTAATATGTCCTAGATTGATTTTAGGGTAGATATCACTTTAATTTAGAAGTAAGAAATTTAAGGACAGAAAGATGAGTAACCGAGCCAGACATGGTGTGTTTCTCTCACCTTTAAGCACTTCCCTACAATACTCTGTTTCTTTTAATAGTGCAATGTACTATATCTTTGAAAAACTAGGGCAGGGTAAAATTAATTTTGCTGGAATGGTCTTGTGATTCCCGTTGCAATGTCTGGAGATTCCCAAGGGCATCTCAAAACTAGGATGGAGAAGGTTTATATGAGATTATTCTATCTCCCCAAGTAATTTGTCTCTTAATAACACTCCTAATTACCTTCGACGGTGTTCAATCCCTAGCCTCTCTCCCAAAGAAACTATTCACTACAGGTAGGATACCCATGATGAAACCTCCTCAACAACATGCTGCTGGAAACAGACTTTCATTCTCCAAATGCATCATGCGACAGACTCACATGGGTATGAACTAGTAGACTATTACATGAATATAAAAGCTTAATTCATTCTTATAAAATCCCTTGTTTTAGGAGAGTCTATTTAAGTGAAGTACTTATCTGCTAAAATGTGAGGAAACAGTACAAATGCATACAAAAATCTGTCAAATTACCATTCTTACGTACTAAACATACTCATAAAGCCCTAACTAAACTTTTTTTTGTTTTTTCTTCGCCCATTTACTTTCTTAGTGGTGTTGGGGACTAAACTTCAACCTCTGGGCATGCTCAGCAGACTTCCCACCATGGAACGGCCCTCCCCATCCATCAGGCTCTCCTTTTGTGTCCACATATCATTTTGCCCCTTCCTCTCTCCTTTATACCTACACAGCCACCAGGTATAAAGGTAAAAAAAAAAAAAAAAAAAAAAGATCCAACTCAGTGACAATTAAAAAAGCATCAGGCGGGCTGGAGAGATGGCTTAGTGGTTAAGCGCTTGCCTACGAAATCCTAAGGACCCTGGTTCGAGGCTCAGTTCCCCAGGACTCACGTTAGCCAGATGCACAAGGGGGCACATGCGTCTGGAGTTCGTTTGCAGTGGCTGGAGGTCCTGGCACACCCATTCTCCTCTCTCTCTCTCTGTCGCTCTCAAATAAATAAACAAAAACAAAAAATTAAAAAGCATCAGGTGTCCTATCTCAGTTCACTTAGTGCAAGGTCCACCTCTCTTTTATTAGTCCATCATGGTTTTGTTTGGTGACAATAACTTCCGGGTCATGAACATGTACTGGCGTCATGTGCTCCTGTGTTCATGCCTCCATCTGTTGTGGGTGGGTAGAGAAGAGCTGGATCCAGAGAATGGCAAGGGGGCAGTAAGGACAGAGTCTCCTCTCTCGTCTTGAAACTGAACTAGCAAGTTTTTAAGTACTTAACAGTTTAAGGGTCTCTATGTACATTTTTTTTTTTCTGAAAGATGACAAGGGAAAATTTCGTAATTCACTGATATATTGGCAATCAATAAAACAGCCCAACGAAAAGCTGTGGATAAAGCATTGATGAAATATTTTGCAACTTTCACAACAGAAGCTGACAAAATCCATTAAAGTTTGTTGGAGGATGTTCAGTGTACAGCGGTCATCAAGATCAAATTTGCTCCAACTAAACAGAAAAGCTTTTCTGAAAATTAGTAGTGCAGCCAAGCAGGAGAATCCGGTGACCTCAATTAGCACAGCACAGTACACTGACTGTGGCATCTTCTTGGAGCTACAGTTAGAAGTATCAAAAATAAATGACTGTGTTTCCCATTTGGGGTTCAGCTTTCCTACTACCCAGGAAATGGCTTCTCCCTCCCAGCTCCTGATAGAGTCAGAATATTTTCTTTCTTTTTATTTATTTACTTATTTTGTATACTTAACAACTTCCATGATTGTAAACAATATCCCATGGACAGAGTCAGAATATTTTCAAAGCCTGGCTCCGTGTTGCCTGCTTGCAGGTGAGCCTGGGATTTTACCTCTTACTTTGCTTGATGGGGATGGTTTGATTCAGGTGTCCCCCATAAACTGTCCTAAATGCTAGTTCCCCAGCTGGTGGCAATTTGGAAATTGGAGCCTCCTGGAGGCAGTGTGCTATTGGGATTGTCATAGCCAGCTTCCCCTTGCCAGTGTGTGGCACAGTCTCCTGTTGCAGTTGTCTGTCTGATGTTGGCCAGGTCATGCCCACCCTCTGCTCATGCCATCCTTTTCCCATGCCATCACGGAGCTTCCCTTCCAGTCTGATGCCAAAATAAACCCTTTCCTTCCATAAACTGCTTTTGGTGGGGTGTTTTCTGCCAGCAAGAGAAGCTGACTCCTACACCTGACTTGCTTACAGACATAACTCTCCAGATGCAGAAGAGAAGGGGTGGGGACTTGTTTTGAATGAACTGCTTCATACAGACAGAACTAAACGTGAAGCAATGAATCTCAGTTTTCAACCTGCCCAGGATTGGCCCTGGAGGTCTTTCAGAGTCTCCTGGGAATGGAGAGAGTGGCCAGTTTTTGAGTTGACTCAAAAGTGCTGACAGAGATTGGCCACCATCATGAAAACAAATGATCATAAATGTTGGTGGGGATGTGGAAAAAAAGGAACCCTTCTACACTGCTGGTGGGAATGCAATCTGGTCCAGCCATTGTGGAAATCAGTGTGGAGGTTCCTAAAACAGCTAAAGATTGATCTACCATATGACCCAGCTGTAGCACTCCTAGGCATATATCCAAAGGACTCATCTCATTTCCTTAGAAGTTCATGCTCAACCATGTTTATTGCTGCTCAATCTATAATAGCTGGGAAATGGAACCAGCCTAGATGTCCCTCAACAGATAAGTGGATAATGAAGATGTGGAACATTTATACAATGGAGTTCTACTCAGCGGTAAAGAAAAATGAAGTTATGAAATTTGGAGAAAAATGGATGGACCTGGAAAGTATTATACTAAGTGAGGTAACCCAGGCCCAGAAAGCCAAGCGCCACATGTTCTCTCTCATATGTGGATCCTAGCTACAGATGATTGGGCTTCTGCGTGAGAATGAAAATACTTAGTAGCAGAGGCCAGTAAGGTAAAAAGGAGACATAAAGGGTAGAAAGGAAGGGAGGAGGATACTTAATAGGTTGATATTGTATATATGTAAGTACAATGATTGTAATGGGGAGGTAATATGATGGAGAATGGAATTTCAAATGGGAAAGTGTGGGGTTGGGGAGGGAGGGAATTACCATGGGATATATTTTATAATCATGGAAAATGTTAATTAAAAATTAAAAATAAAATAAAATAAAATAAATTTTAAAAAAAGTGCTGACAGAAGACAGCCGCCCTCTGGCAACAGTCACTTCTCTCATGTGATGAGTACATTTTGCCAGGTGCTATGCAATGCTGAGGTCATACCATGCTTTCTTGTTGTTACTTTTAATTTTCTTTTTTTGTTGTTGTTGTTCAAATTATAAGAGTGATGGCATTCTCCAATATATGTTGAAGAAAAACCTTGACCGTAAGTTCTACTCAGAAATTTAACAACAACAACAAAAAAGGCTCAAGAAATATTTATTAATTATCAGATCAGGGATCTAATTTCTACCTTTCAGATGATTTTTGTACATATGCTCTAAAATTTACAATCACAGAAGAAAGTAAGACAGCATTGAGAGCTCTATGAATTACTTTTGCATAGCTGTGACCAAATGCATGGCAGGAATATTTTAAGAGAGGAAATATTTGCTAGGACTCATGGCTTCAGGGGAGTTTCTGTCTGTCAGAGGGGGCACAGCAGTTCCATCCACTGTATCCATTGTTGGGGGACATGAAGCCAGAACTAGAGCCAGGCTTCCACCTGCAAAGCCCTATCCTCCCTGATCCATTTCCTGCAGCCAGGTCTCCCCCTGTAAAGGATCCACAGCCCTCCAAAGCAGCAACACCAGCAGGTGTATGAACGTCCAAAACATGAGCCTACTGGGGATGTTTTATATCTTCGCCATAATGAAGGAAAATGTAAAAAAAATTTGTAAAACAGACGGTCCAGTGGCTTTTTCTAAGGTCACGATACATTCTGTTGTCATTTTCATTTGCCGTTTGGCAACAGGATTATTACCACCATCGTTACTATGGAAGGTTGCCACGGCTGCCTAAAGTCGGTTGTCACTGGAGTGAAATAATTGTACATAAAACAATACCTCAGGGTCTGTAGGGACAGTCTGGCTTCTGACACAGCTTCGCAAAACCACTCATGTATCTGTAGACATGGTGGTCCTCTTTTCCAGCTCATATCTTGACATCCCAGTGACAAGAAATAACTCCAGTGCTGGGGTAGCAACAGGATACCATTCTAGTCACAGAACTGGCAAGCATGATCAGTAGGACAATCTGTCTCTAAATCTCTCTGATGCCCTGTGAATGTATCGCATACAGTTTGCACTGTCTTCTAGGGTATCAAGAAGTACAATATATAGCTATTGCCTCAAGGAACTCCAAGATGCATGTAAAGGGAAAACTACAGTCAACCAATATGAGCCTATATCACAGCATTTTGAATATGCTGTACTGAGTTTCTGATGCTCTAGCAATCTCAGAAAGTAAAGAACTGCACATATGCATAATCTTACACATATATACATACATATAGATAGAGAGATAGGTGTGTGTGTGTGTGTGTGTGTGTGTGTGTGTGTGTGTGGTGTATATAATTAGCTGGAAAAGCCTGATTTTTAATGAGTTCTAAGTCTACCTATAACATTTTAAATTATATATAGTTATATTTTTATGCATTATGTGTTTATAACCATCTTCTATGAATGTAAAAGAATTTTCACTGAAAGGTCACTGTATGCTCGTCCTTTTCCATTATAATACAGGAGATGAAAAAATAAACATACATTTCTGTTTAAGTTATTACTAGAAGTTTTCATAGCTAGTAAATTAAGCAGAGGCTGGATTTGAACCTGTACGATCAGTGGGCTGGAGGGATGGTAAAGATGCCAAAGCCAACCCTGGGTTCTTCATAACTGGATAGACAAGAGGAGGTATGGGGAGGGAGTGACACTTAACTGATACTAGAGAAATTTCAGTCTTTTCTTGGTGAGGAGCAAGATAGCAGGATTTTTTCAGGCACGGTTTTCAGAATAAACAATGGAAACAAGGCAGGGATTCGTGTGCTATGCAACGAGCATGGAAGTCAGACTGACTAGAAAGGGGGAGAAGAAAGCAGAAGGGGAGGACGGGGAGGACGGGGAGGACAGGGGAGGACAGGGGAGGACAGGCTACTGATGAGACAAGGCATAGAACCGGCAGTGAGGTATGTTATAGTCGGATTTAAGCTTGGCGATGAAATGCTAAAGGTTCCTGCAGTTGCTTAATATTCCTTCCCAATGGATCTAGTTTTCTAAAACTTTGAGTGCAGTTTTCATTTCATTTTATTATTAAAAGATAGACACAAGAATAGACCAAACTGATTACATCCCTACTCGTTTGAAGTAAAGACAGAAAAAAAAAAAAACCCATCTCATAAACACTAAAATAGTTTAATAATTTAAAATACTCAATAGTTTAATAGGTGTGGGTTAAGTTAATAGATAAACAATAATGAATGAAATGAGACTGAAGTGCCCCTGGTGGAAAGGAGGACAGGAGACAAACCCAGGAAGGGGTCACTGTCCTGGTCTCCATTGCCCTTCTGTCTCCCCATCCCTATGGTGGGATTTGACCTTATCACAAAGATCTAGCCACCAAACCGGGCGTGGTGGTGCACACCTTTAATCCGGCAGTCAGGAGGCAGAGGTAAGAGGATCGTTGTGAGGTCGAGGCTACCCTGAGGCTACATAGTTAATTCCAGGTCAGCTTGGACCTTAGTGAGACCCTACCTCAAAAAACAAAAAAACAAAACAAAACAAAAAAAAGATCTATTCACCATATTATGTCACCAATTTTTAATTTAGAAAAGCATATGCACACAACATTCAGCCTACAAGTCTTTATGTAAAAATTTATGCAACTATTTTTTTCTGCTTTTTTTGATTACACGAGCTATGGTCTTTCTCTAGCCCAGACTGACCAGGAATTCCCTATGTAGTCTCAGGGTGGCCTTGAACTCACAGAGATCCTCCTACCTATTTCTGCCTTCAAGTGCTGGGATTAAAAGCATGTGTCATCACGCTCAGCTAGGTAATTGTTTTCAATTTGCTCAAATTATTTCATTTGATATATATATATATATACATACATATATATATGTGTGTATGAATATATTTTTATATAAATATAAATATATATATGTATATACATATATTGAGGTAGGGTTATTCTATCCCAGAGTGACCTGGAATTCACTATGTAGTCTCATTGGCCTTGAACTCATAATAATCATTTTACCTCTGCCTCCTGACTGCTAGGATTAAAGGTGTGTACCACCATGCTCAGCTCATTTGTTTTTGGTATGGATTTAAAGTCCATCTATTGCATTGGTGAAAAAATCTGCAATAAACTTTCTGTGACTCCAGTTCCCTATAGATCTTGATCAGGTTATTTCTCCATGATTCATTTGATATAACCTTATTTATTTATTTATTTATTTGAGAGTGACAGAGAGAGAAAGAGGCAGATAGAGAGGGAGAGAGAGAATGGGCGCGCCAGGGCTTCCAGCCACTTCAAACGAACTCCAGACGCGTGCGCCCCCTTGTGCATCTGGCTAACGTGGGTCCTGGGGAATCAAGCCTCGAACTGGGGTCCTTAGGCTTCATGGGCAAGTGCTTAACCGCTATGCCATCTCTCCAGCCCAACCTTTTTTTTTTTTTACATGCACATTTAAATAGGTTTTACCAACTTAAACACAAAGTATGCTATCAACTTTCTGATTCTTCAGATCATTCTGGATTTTTTATCTTTTCTTCAATAAAATTCTTGAATTCAACTTTTTAACATAAGACCATAGAAGATTATATATTACTTACTGATTATAGAAAATTTTAAAATGACAATTCCTAGTTTTGCTTAAATATAGTGACTCTCTCAATATTCTTCAATTTATTGATTGACTATATAATTTATATTTCATAGTGAATGCAACACCAGTGGCATTTTGCTTCTCTGTTGTCATTGATTATTATCACTTTTTCTAATTAGTTCACTTTAAAAGCAGTATTCAGGCATAAATAGGTTTATATATTCTTAACATCATTTTAAATAAAAATTATATACAACTTTCCAATGATATGGAATGTTTAACCAGGTTTATTTCAGTGTACCATAAAGAGTTACCAGCAACATTTTAATTGGGATACATCACATTTGTTCTTTCTAGCAGTAGGTGGGAAAGACAGAAAAACAGTTTGTATTTCTGAAAATTTAATAGGAAAAGAATGGATTTGTACATTTTGTCCAAAACTCCCACTCCATGGAAACAATAAATTGTACAATTTGTTCTGGACTTTTTTTTGTTTTAAAAATCAATTATTATAGTTGTAGGAGGAAGAAACAAGGAAGATGTCATATAGACATAAAACAGCTTCGTATTATTTTGGTTCTCAAGTACAAAAGTAATGAAAATGTTATTGTCAATTTCTGAAAACTTCAGGAGAATTATGATCATTCATAAGCATCTGATTTGTTGGATTCCTGCTCACCCAGTGGACACGCCCTACACTTGTGTCCATAATGCCATGGATTCCTGCTCACGCAGTGGACACGCCCTCTACTCATGTCCACACTGCCAAAGACATTGGAAAGAATGATGAGATCATATAATAAAAATTTAGCTCTTTCAGGGCTGGAGAGATGACGTAGCGGTTAAGCGCTTGCCTGTGAAGCCTAAGGACCCCGGTTCGAGGCTCGGTTCGCCAGGTCCCACGTAAGCCAGATGCACAAGGGGGCGCACGCGTCTGGAGCTCGTTTGCAGAGGCTGGAAGCCCTGGCGCGCCCATTCTCTCTCTCTCCCTCTACCTGTCTTTCTCTCTGTGTCTGTCGCTCTCAAATAAATAAATAATTAATTAAAAAAAATTTAGCTCTTTCAAAGAATTATCAAACTGTGTAGACCTGGATCCAATGGTAATGTCTTTCAACTGGGCTTTTCTAATCAACCTCCCATGGTCTGTTTTAATGACGTATTGCCTGCCTATCTATCTATCTATCTATCTATCTATCTATCTATCTATCTATCTATCTATCTTCTTGTTGGGCCCTGAAAGGCCCAGGCGTGAGGCCTAGTGGAACTTCCTGAGCCTAGCTAAAGTTTGGCGACCTGTCTCTGGCCAGCTAAGACTCAGCAGGATGCCTAAGGGCTTCTGGCCTGCTACTTCCTCGTGGTAATTGTAATTACCATTTCAATAGTTAAAGTTTACTATTGGCCCTTACCTCTGCCCCCATCCTAAAATCCCCGCCTTCATCCCCAACATGATATAGGCAACTGCTCAGAGTAATAAAGCGAGTTGTTTCTGCATGGAAAAGACTCCCGACTCAGTGTGGTTTGTCTCCGGTGGCCAGGAGAGGTTCTGAGTCGTCCGACGCTCATCATCCCCTCAACCCCTAGGGAGGAACCAGCAGGCCTGGTCCTTCCCTCGGCACTACCTGTGCGGGAAGGAGCCCCGCATCTGGCGCCTAACGTGCGGCTCTGGGACCCCGACAGACTAGTGCACCCCGTGAGAGGCAGTCGTTGAGGAGGTAATCGGTGTTTGCGGGTGAGCGTACCCTCATGAGTTATGAGGTAGTCTTCCTATTTACTGCACTAACCTTTGCTTCTATAACCTGAATTTACTTGTCGACATCTCTTCGTTCCCTTTCTCTTCCCCTTCACCTTCGGTTCGCTGGTGGCTTTTGTATCTCTAAAGGCTCGTGCTTCTCTCTCTCTCTGCTTGGGCCTGGGAAGGCAGGCCAGCTTTTTCTGCCATTATGGAACTTCCCCTGGATCTGTAAGCTTCAGTAAATATTCCTTCCTCCATAACTGTACCTGGTCTGGAAGTTTATCTCAGCAAACCTAAAGCTGTCTAATGAACTGAGATGAACCTGACCATGTGGATGTTAATCTTTTGGAACCTTTATTTTAAAGAAATAGACATAAACTTAATGCTTACAACTAAATGTGTCTTCTGGAGTGATAAGCCAAATTTTATGGACTATTCAGATAAAAATTTAAAAATACTAAGTGCAGACAGCATTAAACTTCAAGGCTTGCCTTATAAGCTTTCTAAGAGGAAAGAAAGACTACAGGGAACTTCGTTGGAACTGGGCTACTGGCATAAGGGCTGGCTACGTCCTGCTGCCCAGGCCCAAAGACTTTAATCAAATTTAAATTTGTAATAGACTGATAATGCTTTACTTGAGATACTGGATTAAAAAATTAAATATTTGTTTTTTCTTTGTTTTGGTTTTTTGAGGTAGGATTTCACTCTAGGCCAGGCTGACCTGGAATTCCCTAAGAAGCCTCAGGGTGGCCTAAAACTCATGGTAATCCTCCTACCTCCACCTCCCAAGTGCTGGGATTAAAGGCGTACACCACCACGCCCAGCTGAGATTTAAGATTTTAATCTAAAACACCTCAAGCAAGTTACAGACACTGAGACAAATTTTAGGTTATGACGGTTCAATTTACATTGTTTTAGTCTCTCTTTGCTATGCCTTATACCAGATAAAAATGTTTACTCTGTGCCTTTATATGTTAAGTGTTTAACTTTTTTAATTTTACAAATCTCAATATTTTATATTGGTCAAGACTGTGGAGACCTTTAAAATTAAACTAAGTACAGTTTATAATATATGATAGTTATAAATCTATTGGGAGCCAGGGGCAAAATTTGGTAATTTAAATAGATGGCCCCCCTCTTGGCAGCCTGTGCCTGACCCTCCCCTACTGGGAAATGGCGGACAATCCACCTTCTAGGAGACTGCCACATGGCTCCCTTGGACTGACCCAGGTGGAGACAAGGGAAAAGTCCACCCTCTCGTGGTGACTGGGCTCACTGCTAACTTACTAGGACAAGACATCCTTGGAGATGCCGAGGCTTTCATCACTACTGATCATAAGGCCTTTTATAATGATTTGTTAAATAAAAAAAAAATATCAACAATGGTTTAAGGAAGGGAGGGAATGTCATCCTAATTACTCCAATGAATACCCCCAATTCTAAGGGCCACTGCCCAGCCCCCCCCATTTAAAATCCAGTGGAGACTGGGGGACCCTATATGGGTTGAGCAGTGGCCTCTCCCTTCTTCTAAGTTACACCAACTCCACATACTTATTGATCAACAGTTGGAGGCCAGACATATCCGTCCCTCTCCTAGTCCCTGGAACTCTCCTGTCTTTGTCATAAAAAAGCCTAATGGGTCCTGGAGATTTTTACATGATTTAAAAAAGATCAATAAACACATGATCCCCTTTGGAACCCCCAGAGGGGACTCCCATGGATCCCAGCTATTCCCAATATATACCATATTACTATCATTGACATTAAAGATTGCTTCTTCTCTATCCCTCTCCATCCAGGAGACATGGAAAAATTTACATTCTCTGTACCCGCTATTAACTTTTGTGGCCCAGATAGGAGATTTGAATGGACTGTCTTACCTCAGGGCATGGCTAATAGCCCACCCATTTGTCAATATTACCTGTCATCCATTTTCTCTTCTCTTTTCAATCTCCCCAATACCCTGTTTTATATCTACATGGATGATATTATTCTTGGGTGCCTAGATTCCTCCACACTCCAGGACCTTACCCATCAATGTCTAACTATCCTTCATACTCACGGCTTTAAAGTAGCTCCTAAAAAAGTTCAAACTATGCCTCCCTTTAAGATCTTGGGCTCGACCCTTACTCTAGATACAGTTTCACCTGACTTCAGAGAAATAATAACAGAGTTGCTACGGCTCTCGAGGGGTTTCTAGGTAAAATTAATTGCCATTATGGCCCCCACAAATGGATGAGTTCTTTCTCCAGGTTAGAATGGAAGCCCCCCAGGCTTTTTCTGTCTCAACCTAACCCTGACTTTCTTACCGTGTTTACCGATGGAGGACACCTGGGGGCTTCCCTAGTCATTTACCCTCCTTTAAAACAGAAAAAAGAGCCTATCCCCATAAAGTCACTCTCCCATGAGGTTGAGGGGTCAGCACAATTCAAAGAACTATTTGCTGTTGTTCTAGCTTTAGACACTATTCAAGAGCCATTTAACTTATTTTCTGACAGCCTTTGTGTTGTTAATTTATTACCCAACCTGGTTAAAGCCCATATTAGATTGGACTCCAACCCTATATCTCCTTTGATGATTCAAGCTCGTTCCCTACTCAAAGAATCAATCCATTTTTCTTCAACATCTCAGGGGTCATCAAAACTTACCGGGATTTCTCTCTCAAGGAAACAATTTGGCTGATAAAATGGCTTCTATGCCTCAATGTAATACTATTACAGAAGCTACACACTTCCACTTATTAACCCATGTCAACTGGAGAGGTCTCCAGCACAGGTTTCCACAGGTACCAGTCAAGAACCTTAAAAAAATTGTCCGGACTTGTAAGTCCTGTCAGCCTTTCCTCCAAGTACCCCCCCTTCAAAATACAGGAAACAATCCTCGAGGGCTCCACCCTAATCATCTTTGGCAAATTGATGTCACACACTATTCTCCATTTGAAAAGCTTAAATATATCTTTCCTTCAGTCGATACCTTCTCCCGCGCCTGCTGGGCATCAACACATGCCGGGGAAAAATCTAAACATGCCATTAGTCATATACTTCAATGTTTTGCCACTCTTGGGCTACCTGATCACATAAAAACAAATAATGGCCCCTGCTTCATAAACAAGGCCTTTATAGATTTTCTCCAGACCTGGAAAATTTCACATTCCACAGGCATCCCATACAACCCCCAGGGCCAAGCTATAGTTAAAAGATATAATCAAACTCTCAAGTCTCAATTACAAAAACAAAAGGGGGAATCCTTACCCCCACATGACCAACTAAAAAAGGCATTATTTACCCTAACCATTTTAAAGTTTTTTAAAGAAAATAAACAATTATCCCCTTTTCAAAAATATTGGTCCTCATCTGTTACCTACAGTTCTATCTGGGTAAGATGGAGAGACCCATTGACTGGGGCCTGGAGAGGGCCTGATCCGCTCCTCACAGCAGGGAGATGGTTTGGATGTGTCTTCCCTCAAGATGAAAAAAGACCCATTTGGGTACCAGCGAGGGACCTAAAATATTTGTCTGAACAAGGGGACACTGACAATCACTTTTCTAGGGAGTGTCCCGCCCCTGAGGACTGTTCCTAAAATGGTCCTTTACCCTGCTAAATTAAATAGCTCCCTCCCTTGTGGAGGATTGCTGGCTTTGCCTCCAATCTGGGCCTCTCTGGCTGATTGCAGTACAGTTGTCCATTCGACCTTAAAAAGCTGCTCAGCCACCTTCCCCATCCCCGTCCAGCTTTTCCCAATGTTCCCTCTGGGCATTTGGGCCCTTCCTTCTCCTAATAATTCCAGTATAGATGTGAGATACATTCATCCTTCCTTCTGTAATTTTAACAAAACTGAGCCCAGTGCTCAATGCTGCACGCTTTCTGGAATGGCTTATGTTTACAGAGGCAAAATGGCCTGTAACTTTCTGCCCAGCAATTGGATGGGCCCTTGTGCCCCAGCCACCTTAATCCCAGATGTAGATATCATTCCTGGAAGCTAGATTCCTTGGCTAAGGTAGTCCTACAAAACAGGAGAGAACTAGACCTACTAACAGCCGAAAAGAGAGGCATATGTTTGTTTTTACAGGAAAAATGCTGCTTTTACACCAGTAAATCGGGAATCGTCCAGGACAAGATTAAGAGGCTCCAGGAAGACATGGAGAGGAGGCGATGGGACCCCCAAGACAACCTGCTACAGACAGGCTTACATGACATCTTACCTTACATCCTCCCTCTACCTGAACCCTCCCCATCCTTCTCCTCCTTCTTCTTCTCCTTCTTCTCCTTCTCCTTCTTCTCCTTCCCCTCCTCCTTATCCTCACTGTCCGGCCTTGTGTAATTAACAAAATTACACAATTTATTCACCAGCGGCTAGAGGTAATAAAACCTCATCAGGTCGAGATATCACAGGCTGACAACTCAGAAATTAAGCTCCTCAGATGACCCACTGCCACCTCCCCTGCCCTCCATGTGACCAATGACGGGTAAGATCCCCAGAGGAGGACAACCTAAGACAGGCCGTGGAGTGGCTCAGTGAGCTAAACACCTGGTACTCAATGACGGGTAAGATCCCCAGAGGGGGACAACCTAAGACAGGGGCCACGGTGACTAATGCTCTTACAAAAACAAAAGGGGGAGATGTTGGGCCCTGAAAGGCCCAGGCGTGAGGCCTAGTGGAACTTCCTGAGCCTAGCTGAAGTTTGGCGACCTGTCTCTGGCCAGCTATGACTCAGCAGGATGCCTAAGGGCTTCTGGCCTGCTACTTCCTCGTGGTAATTGTAATTACCATTTCAATAGTTAAAGTTTACTATTGGCCCTTACCTCTTCTCCCACCCTAAAATCCCCGCCTTAGTCCCCAACATGATATAAGCAACTGCTCAGAGTAATAGAGCGAGTCGTTCCTGCATTGCAAAGACTCCCGACTCAGTGTGGTTTGTCTCCGGTGGCCAGGAGAGGTTTCTGAGTCGTCCGGCGTTCATCATCCCCTCAACCCCTAGGGAGGAACCAGCAGGCCTGGTCCTTCCCTCGGCACTACCTGTGCGGGAAGGAGCCCTGCATCTTCTATCATCTATCTATTGTCTATGTCTATCATCTATCTATCTATAATCTATCTTCTATCATCTGTCTATCTATGTATCTATCTATCTATCATTCCTTACTCATTATTTATCCATTCCTGCAGTGAGACTGGAAACACTGAAAGACAGTATCACATAGCTTTACGAACAAAGAGCCAATAATCAGACTGTAGGGCTCTCATCACAGCTCTGCCTGTTAATAATTTTATGATGCTGGACTTTATTTCTGCGTATACTGTTTTAACAATATGTAAGATTTCTTCATGTACCTAATTAAATATTAGCATCATGTAGAGCAGATAAAGGACCTTATGCATTGTCTCTCATCATTGTTACTTCTGATGTATTGACATCAGAAGTATTATGACACCTACAGATTGTGAATCTGTATGATTCTTAAGGAATTGGCATCTACACATATACCAAAGCATCCTGTGCCTGAGCTTAAACTTGTTTAATACATTGCTATTTTTGAAGTTTCTAATGAATGATACAGCTTACCAAAGAAGGGAAACTAAAGTATCATTTACTAAAATGGGAAGTCTTAGTTTGGCATAATGGTACACACCTTTAATTCCAGTATTCACGAGGCACAGTTAGGATCAACATGAATTTGAGGTCAACCTGAGACTACATAGTGAATTTCTGGTCAGCCTGGACTAGAGAGAAAGAGAGAGAGAGAGAGAGAGAGAGAGAGAGAGAGAGAGAGAGAGACCATGCCATAAAAAATAAAATAAAATGGGAAATATGATTCCCCCCCTCAATTGGCTTAGAACACCTGGGCATCACTGAATTTTTGCTTTTTCTTTGGTAAAAAAAAATATAGTAATTGGGAATATTTAAGATGACTAATAAATGACCAATGTCACTATTCATACTTAAAAATTACAAACTGCAGCTACCTCATAGTTGCATATATAATTATCTATGTTCATATACTATATGTGTAAAGGACTTTAGATTTTTTTGTTTTTATTTTTGTTTTTTGAGGTAGGGTCTTCCTCTAGCCCAAGCTGACATGGAATTCACTATATAGTCTCATGGTAGCCTTGGGTTTTAGATTTTAAACAGTTACCTGTGAAGATGTTCTCCATTTGTTACAGCTTGTCATTTGTAAATTTAAAAATAAACTTATGGACTGGAGAGATGGCTTAGCGGTTAAGCGCTTGCCTGTGAAGCCTAAGGACCCTGGTTCGAGGCTTGGTTCCCCAGGTCCCATGTTAGCCAGATGCACTAGGGGGCGCACGCGTCTGGAGTTCGTTTGCAGAGGCTGGAGGCCCTGGCGTGCCCATTCTCTCTCTCTTCCTCTTTCTCTCTGTGTCTGTCACTCTCAAATAAATAAATAAATTAATTAATTAAAAAAACTTATTTATTACTCTACTGTTTTAACTCAAAACTGTGCCCAAGGCACAAAATGTAGAATTAAAAGTTCATTAATGTGAAATTTTGACATTAAGGATGGACTGTTTCTGAGAAGAAAACAGTGGCATTCCCTATGATAATATTCATCGAGGACTTTCTACCTCCTCATCCTCCATTGTCTTTGTGACTTTAAGTGCACTTTATCAATTTTCTTCCAGTGATAGCACAATTAAAATTGTTGCACCGATTCTTTCAGTTATTTTCTGGCAAAACACTTGATTTTTAATTAGCTGAAAATGTAGTAAAAAGTATTTAAATTCAGCCCTATCTGGTTACACAAAAAATAAAAAACACATAAAAGTAATATACTCTCATTGCAAATACGGAGCTGCCTGGGTTTTATTTTCTGCAATGCAAGGACTAATTAGCTGCTGGGTTATGATTGGTCTGTTGGGAGCTGAGTCCTTCAGTAAATTGCTGCACGCATAGCAGAGTCATACAGTAAACCCTATTTGTCTTCTGATTTACAGCCTTGCAGACAAATGATGAGACTGTGGATCAATTCTACAGGCGGCCTCCATCACAATGTAGCTCTTGTTCCACCTGAGGGATGTGCCTGTCCATTGGACCTTACCAACGCAGGGATCTAAGGAATAGGATGAGACCATGGTCTCAGGAGCAGTATTCGAATGGACACCAAAACCTCAGGAATCAGGATAAAGAATAATTTAAAGCAAAGACTTACAAAATGACAACAAATGTTTTAAAGATGAAAAATTGGGATCAGGCAGGTTGTGCATAATGAATAAAATACAACATTTATAAATGAATGAAGTAGGGCTGGAGACAGAAAAACTTGATGACACTTGTATATTGTTTACTTATATTATTGTAGTTTTGTCAAATATTGCAAGGAAAAGTAATTGATTTTGATTACTGAATTCCTCATGCCCCATTGGATTATGCTGCTAGTTGGGTGGGGGGGCTCACTTGTGTTAACCTAGTCTGCCCTTTAATTTACTAACAAAAAATCAGGAAGTTTTGCACCTCAAGCTTATTCTTGTTGCCCTAGCAGAGGGAAAGTTATTCTTTGGAAACCGGTCACCACCAGGCCTCCCTTCTTTTAGTTTTGCTGATGGCTCACAATAACCTAGAGAGCCAGAGCCACCCACTATGGCAGAAGGTAAAAGAAAAAGAAATTTCATATACTTCTCTCAAAATCAAGACATAGTTACAAATGATACACTTGCTAAGAAGCCAAGGTTTTCAGCTGGAGGAAGTCTGTGAGTCTCATTGTGCACGTGACCAGCCATTGTAGACAGTAGCTGATGCCAAACAAAATCAACTTATAAGGAGGATGTATCCAGCCTGTGAGATCTGCAAACGAGCTCTCTCGATCTGTGAACTACTGCCTAAGTAAAAAAGATTATGTCCTTGAGGGGAAGAGCCATGGATTCATATTTGTCCATCTTTGTGATCTTGGTAATCAGGATTGGGCTCTTAACCTTTATACAATCCATGAGCAGAGAATTCCCACAGTGTAGGTGGTTGGGCAGACTGTTGGTCATGAGGTGTGATGTGGGAAATGGATTTTCTAGCTAATGAGGAGAGGATGTATGTATTGACTCAGGTGTCCCCCATAAACTTAGGGGTTTAGAATGCTAGGTTCCCAGCTGATAGAGATTTAGGAACTAATGTCTGCTGGAGGTGGTATATTGTTGGGGGCGGGCTTATGGGTGTGGTAGCCAGTTTCCCCATGCCAGTGGTTGGCACACTCTCTCGCTCCTGTTGTCCATCTTATGTGGGCCAGGGGGTGATATCCACCCGCTGCTCATGCCATCCTATTCCCTGCCATTGTGAAGCTGCCCCTTGAGCCTATAAGCCAAAATAAGTCTTTTCCCCACAAGCTGCTCTTGGTTGGGTGATTTCCACCAGCAGTGCGACCCTGACTGCAACAATGTAAAGGGAAAAAGACATGAAATTAGTGTGAAGATGCCTGTGTCAGCCTCTTCAACTAGAGAGTGGCATGACTTCTTTAAAAAGGTGCGCCTAGGCTGCTCTTTCACCCAATGCCTTTTCACGAAGTAGGTTCTGAAACAATGTTCACACTTCTTCAGATTCCCTACCTCTGTAAGTGGGCAGGATAGGAATAAATTTTAAAGCTTCCGTTAGTTTACCTATTTATAAGGCCTATGAAATTTATGTTATATTCTAGCATGTTCTTGGTTATGTATTATATATGCATTTTTGCATCACTGTGAATACATAGAAGATAGAAACAACTTTAAAAATGAGAGATGTATTTGGGGCAAGGAATAAGAGGGTCAGGAGAGCTGTTCATACCATAGTGGACAGGAAACAGGGTGGGAGACAGGAAGGGAACATATACTAGATACCCCAAGGACCTACCCCCAGTGACCTCCTACCTCCTCAACCTCGATCTTACCTCCTGAAGTTTCCAGAACCTTCCAAAATAATGCCATCATCTCTCTCTCTCTCTCTCTCTTTCACACACACACACACACACATTCTTTTTCTCATCTGAAAGAAAATATACTGTGTCTTTACAAAACTGTACAGTTCAGGACTTGAAATTCCTTTATACTCTTGTTAAATAGCATCATCTCTTTGACATTAGACTATATTTTAGATCTTTATGACAAAGCTCACAATCTTCATACTTCAAGCAGAATCCATAATCCCTCAAACACCCATGATAGTAAATCTGGGGTCTAATATTTTGACAATAATTAAACAAAATGGAAACTGTAACCTTCTTTCCTGATCCTATCAGATATTTAGAAAGCAGCCTTGCTCTGGAAAAGGCTGACCTGGAAGCAAATAGACACGCATGTCTCTGAGGTGAGCTCTGCTTGCATATGTGATTTTCTTAATTATTTCTTTCATACAGTCAGAATTATCACTTGGCCTGTCTTAAAAATGTATTTAGCTAATATTTGTGAGTGCTCAAAGGTACAGGCGAGATTTGGAAATTTCGCACAGTGAATGCAGAGAACATACATCATATGACTACAGATGCTTTAAGAGTAACCTAAATCTATTGTCTGTCCCACTTACGGCTTTTAACAATTGAAATTAAAAAAAAATCTAACCATAAACGAAATAGAAAACTTCACTAATTTCCACTCCCCACCATGGGTTATTTAATCCAAGAGATGTGTGAACAAATATGATAACAAGCAAGTACAGCGCATCGTAAAATACCCTGTATTCATTTATTGTAACAACTGGGGTGTAATTATACTAGGAAACGTACTGCATTTTAGTCAGTAAAAGTAATAAAATGTGAACACCAGGAGACCTTTCTATACTGTATGCTGTTAAACTACTTTTGAGGAGAAGGAGAGCAGTCTAAAAATATGGGAGAAATGTTCACTTTTATAGATGAGCAAAACAAGGTTATTCAGAATTGCTTATAGTGTAATAAATAAATCCTCTGTTATTTCTTCATTAGTTGTGGTTATAAGCACCAAATAGCTCCTTTCAGCTCCTGGGTAATTATAACCCCTAAATTGTATGCTTTACCTACACAATTCATCTCCTTTTCTTCCTTCAATTATGGAAATAAGTACAGGACAAAAACAGGAAATGCTTCCATGGAGCTCCAAGGAGAAAAGCAGGAGGGAGGGGGGTAACCAGTAGAAAGATAAGGAAACCAAGACACCTGGCAGATGATAGGGCTGCAGGATGCTGAGTAGGTATAATGATTAAACCTTAACGGAGGTCACTAAAAAAAAAAAAGCGCAAGAAGCATGTAATTCAGGTTAGGAAATCCTCTGCTTCCCAGAGAGAACCAGTATTCTTAAAAGTGTAGTTAATTGAATTTTATGAGAGTTTTAAGGAAATTAAAATGCATAGATTTTATTACCTTAATAGTATATTGCTACTGTAAGATTTATGTGCAGTAATACACCAAGAAGCATATGCAAGTTCTCACTAAACAGTACAGAGTGGCTCACAATGGTTGCCTCTTGTGCTTTGGCATCAGACAATCAGGATCATAATTACAGGATTGGAGCCACCTGCCAACTCCAGGCTCAGAACCACGTGGCACTGCATAAAATAAGAGCAATTCAAACATTCAAAAATAATGGGTGTTAAGCTACAGTGGCCTTCAGGGACTGCCTACGGAAAGCTGAGTATTTTTGTTTGTTTGTTTGTGTTGTTTTCAAGTAACAAATGGCTGACTCTTACATTATCTTCTGTTATTGGCCTAGAAAGGATCAGGGTCTGCAAAGCCCTTTCCGGCTCAACTCGATTATCTAATAAAATACCCACATTCCCGGTTGCTTGGGAGAGGCCTATAGAGTCCAGACCTCTATGGTCAGATGCACAGAGGACCTTAGGTTTTATAGGTTATTTCATCTCATACTTTGCGGCGGGGGTGTGGGTGTCACTTGCCTAGAACATTTGCTGTTGTGTGTGTGTGCATTTAGCTTGCTAACCCACTGGAGAGTCCAAAAGTCAGGGTGATGAAAGTGGTTATGAAGGTGAATCTGTGTAGAATTTTCAATTTTGAAATTCTGATTTATGATGGCTGATCCGTGAGAATGCAACACTTTTTTTCTCATTTCTAGTAAATATAAATTTCTAAGAGAAACCTTTCCTTGTTCTTTTTTGAAAAATTTACGTTATTAATTTGTTAGAGACAGGGAGAGTGAGGAGGGGGCACCAGGGCCACTAGCCGCTGCAAACGAGCCCCAGACACATGTGTCACTACGTGCATCTGGCTTACGTGGGACCTGAAGAATCAAACCTGAGTCTTTTGGCATCACAGGCGAGTGCCTTAACCGCTAAACCATCTCTCCAGCCCACCGCTCGTTCTCGATGGTCCCTCTTTATCATCCTGTATTGCCTGCATTCGCCCTTCCATTAGACTTCTTCCACTTTAATGGGCGTGTGGGCCATCCGGGAGCTTGTTAAGGCCCATCCAGGGTCAAGAGTGTGTGGCAGGGGAAGTCTATGAGTCCGCATCTCTAATGAGAAAGCAGGCGCTGCTGATGCAGCTGCTCCTGACCATTTTTTTTGGGGGGGGGGAAATGCTACTTATTAAAGCAGTTTTTAAATTGTCCTGTAAGGGTCTACACAGATCAGCCATTTCTTTCTGTCTGCAGTGCCTTGGAAATACCTGCGAAGGCAACATGTCCAAAGGCACCGGTGACAAAGGGCTTCTGGCTCTAAGTCAAGCCCGGGGTGATCATATGTTACCCTTCGTTTGTGAAACACCCCTGAAGCCCTATTCCTGTGTCACTGATGTAAAAGTGGACCTTGGGGTAGCCAGTCTGCTAGGGCCATGCATGTATTGGGCAATGATCAGGACAAGTTTGCATCTTCCTCTAAGGTCTGCGCTCTTTCTCCTGACCCCACACTTCCCCCCATTGACTGCTGGCTCAGTTGCTCAGCAGGGCGCCCATGTTATAGTTGGGGCTCAGTAGACGTGCTGTGAACTGTGAAAGCTTTATCTGTAGGTTCCCTTTGGCCTACACCGTCTCTTGTGGACAGTGTTCTTCTTTCCCTTTATCTAGTGGCTCCCGCTGTTCGTTCCCTCTGCTCTCACACAGACTTGTTTCCACAACGTTGAGTGTTTGTCACGAGTTACCTTGTGAACAGTATAACTTTTCCCAGGAGTACCTAGTAAGTGAGAACTTCGTAAGTAGCAACCAAGCATTTGTGAGGACATTAAAGAAAGGGGAGGGGCCTGGAGAGATGGCTTAGCAGTTAAGGCATTTCCCTGCAAAGCCAAAGGATCCCGGTTCAATTCTCCAAGACCTACATAAGCCAGATGCACAAGGGGGCGCATGCATCTGGAGTTCATTTGCAGTGGCTACAGGCCCTGACATGCTCATTCTCTCTTTCTCTCTCTCTCTCTGTTGGAGACGAGGAGATGAGCCCTGAACAGACCTTTGCCCTGAGATAACCTCTGTCCTGAGCAATTTCTGCCCTGAGCAACTTCTGACCTTTCCTCATCCCCCCACCCTGCCATACCTAACTGATTCCATCCCCTCACCCCGCCACACCTAACTAATTAACACCCTGCCTGGCAACTGCAGAGACGTGAGAACTGTACCATGAATTTTTGGAATAACCGCAAACTGTCCTAGGCCAAAGGCCAAGAAGATTCTGTAACTTTCCACCACCTGCCTCCTCCAGACCCCCCCCACCCAAAACCCTAACCCTAACCCTAACCCTTAAAAAGGCCGCTGTGGCTCAATAAAATTGGACTCTTGACAAGTGTACATTTGCTTGAGTCTCTTCCTCTCTCTCTCGCCCATCTTATTTCAGGTTAGGGCCCTCCTCGCCCCCATGAATAACTAGGTCCCGCGGGACGGGACATCTCTCTACACCTGTTTCTCGCTCTCAAATAAATAAATAAATACTATTTTGGGGGCTTGGACACATTCATCTTACTTTTTATATCTTCACTGTGCTTTGGGTATAGTAACTGCTCAATTAATAATAGTCTAAGGTTTGGATAATGTAGCATGCCAATAAATTCCTGGTCTATGGGAGAGGTGTCTGGATTGTCCTCTGTTCTGTCAACTGGAATATGATTTTCTAACTATCCTTCATTTCCCTCCAACAGTGTCTTAGGGCACATAGAGAAATTGACACACCCAATGGGAGCATATGTATCTTATATGTGTATTTTTTTTCTTTTTTCTTTTAATATTTTATTTATTTATTTATTTGACAGAGAAGAGGGAGAGAGACACAGAGAAAGAATGGGCACAGCAGGGCCTCCAGCCACTGAAAATGAACTCCAGACATGTGCGCTCCCTTGTGCATCTGGCTAATGTGGGCTCTGGGGAATCGAACCTGGGTCCTTTGGCTTTGCAGGCAAATGCCTTAACTGCTAAGCCCTCCTTCCAGCCTTTTTTTTTTTTTTCTTTTTTTGAGGCAAGGTCTCACTCTAGCCCAGGCTGATCTGGAACTCATTCTGTAGACTAGGTTCTCCTCAAACCCATGGAGAGACTCCTTTTCAGCCTCCCAAGTGCTGGGATTAAAGGCATGTGCCACAATGCCTGGCCTCTTGTGTGTTTTAATATCTATTTTTGACAATGGTTCAGTTGACTAAACTTTCTTCTGTGTTACAAGTCTTTAGAGACAAGAATAGCACCTCATTCTCCAACCTGTACAAATGAACAGAGCATTATAACAAAGAATCAAAAAGGTAAGAATAGAAGGACATATACTTGGGTGAGGTCATTCTCTTCATACTGCAGTCTAAGCTGCCTTGAAGTAGATTTTTCACAGCATGACTAGTGAGCATGTGAACTTTTCAAACATTTTCAAAATTGCCCTCCAACTGAGGAAGCTTATAATCCAAATGAGGGTTTGTAGTTTTTCAAATTACCATGTATGAAACACCCAAGATTGTATTTAAACCTTCTGAGAAATGATGTGTTACTTACAAAGATTCCACAGGAACAAACTTCTTTTGTACTATAATATGAACTATTTTATTAAATGGAGGCACGGAAGAAAATAAGCCTCTTGGTTCTCAAATGTGAGGGTCTATCAGAATGACCTGGAGTTTCTTAACATACAAATATGCTAGCCTTGTAATGTTTCAGGCTGGGGAGGTCTGGGGTGGCACCTGAGGATATGCATCCCAGCAAATTCATAGGCTACACTGACAACAGCAACCCCGGAGCCCAGGTTAGGACAATGGATTTATATGAGCCTCCATTTAGCCACCTTCTTTTTGAATTGTGGAGGAAAATTCCAATTAATTCTGTTCTCAGCAAATAGGTTGTCAACTACCCAGACAGAAAGGATGATCTTCAACTTCTGGTTAAGCTGACTTTTGGTATTTTTCTCTATTGTGCCAAAGCAAAGGCAGCCTCACTACTGGGGTACAATTGTTTATAAAAAGTAGCATCCTTAGCACATTTGATGTGGAAAAATATCTGCCAAGATATTTTGAATTCCATCCATAAGTCACCATGTGGGCAAGGGGCTCTTCTGTAGCGATTTACAGTGGAGACACAGGTAGGGAATTATTCACGGAAGCTCATGGACAAAGACAGGACACATAGTGATCTACTGTTGTAAGAGACAGGAGATGATTTTTTTTTTTCCTAGAGAGATTGTTATTTCCAGAAAAAGAAGTCACACTATTATAAAAATCTCAACTCTCAAATGAAAAGATCAAACAGACAGTGTAGCATTTCATAACGATGTGACTATTCCTGCAGGTATCAGCTAATTAATGAGAAAAGGTAAAGTGAGCAAAAAAAAAAAGAAAAAAAAAAAAAGTTGTCTTGCAATGACCAGAGGTTATAACCCTTATAAGATTTAAAGTGATAATACACAAAGCAGGACTCCAGTGGAATTGAAGGAAGTGGAAACTGATGCATGAAAAGTGCATCATCCCCCATGTATTTGTGCTAACACACACACACACACACACACACACACACACATTCAGTACTGTCTGCCTATTTATATAAGACTCTCATTTCACAGGACCATTCAGGGCAGGAGAGTTAATGAAAACGCATCTGTGGGCTGGAGAGATGGCTTAGTGGTTAAGTGGTTGCCTGTGAAGACTAAGGACCCTGGTTCGAGGCTCAATTCCCCAGGAACCACATTAGCCACATGCACAATGGGGCACATGCATCTGGAGTTCATTTGCAGTGGCTGAAGGCCCTAGCGTGCCCATTCTCTCTGTCTCTGTCTCTCTCTGTCTCTCTCTCTGCTTCTTTCTCTCTCTCTGTCACTCTCAAATAAATAAATAAAAATGAACAAAAAAAATTTTTAAAAAGGAAAACCCATCTACCATAATATGAAAAACATAAGTCACTCCTGCTCCGTGTCAAATGATATGTATATGTTTTCTTTGAGTCTGTATGCAATGTTATGATATGTATTCATGTTCGTATGGGTGTTATGTGCACATGTGTGCATTTGGAGGTGACAGGTTGGCCAGAAACCATGGTGGAAGTCCGTAACTCCAGCATACAAATGCTGATACTGACTATGAGATGGGAGTTGGAGACAGAATTCCCCAGGGTCAGTGGTGAGTGAGATTTTAGAGAGAGAAAACCAGCCTCAAATGATATGGAAAGATGAGAACTGATGCTAAAGTAATCCTCGGACCTTCTCATATACACATGCCATGGCACATGTGTACCAATTCTCTCTCTCTCTCTCCTACACAAGCACACACAATAAAATAATATTATATAAAAGCAACAAAGGCACAGGGAACAGTGTTGGCTACACTGGTGTGTCTCTATGTGCCCATGTCAGGCAGCACATGAGAAGCAATAAAACATGCTTTGGTAATGTACAAGTGAATAAAATTGTGATGGAATTTAGTGTTGAATAAAAGACTATGACAAAAAGATTGCCAAGGAAATGAGTGTCAACCAAATAGTGGCAACCTTCGAAAAGGAGATAGGATAGCAAGGAGATGGTTTTTGCTAGTGACCTTAAAACATATAAATTGGAGCTCGTACTGAAGCCCACTCCATTTGCATTTCCATGCAAGGATTCAGCTAACGGAATTCTAATAGTGGCCATTTTGCTTACAGGCCATGAATTTCTGGAGAGGTTACATCCAAGACCTGGGAAACAGCTTTTCATACTGCACCTCATAGATCAAGCTTAGTTTCCTGCGATTCAATTTCGGGAACCTGGGGTTTTATCTTTAGCACTTCAGCCACGCTGATGTTGCTTCCAGGTTTTGATTTACAGAATTATTGTCACTGTCAATAAAATGAGTGTGCCTGACACGCCAAATCCAGCTTAATTACTTCTGTGATGTCTCCTGTGGCTGAGAAGAAATCGTATTTCTCTAACCGCTTTCTGTTTTTAATTTAGTAGAATCAAGCACTTCTCCTGAATTGGACCTAGGAGATCTGACTCATGACTGATGGCCTGGCAGAAAGACGGGCCGGATGGCATCAGCAGCACCAAGCCACGCAGCTGCACAGTGTGCTCATGTGCATCCTCAGTGCAGCATTCCTTCGCTTGGGCGCTCAAGTGACCATCAAGGACTTGACGAGAAGAAGAGGTTGGGATTTTCAGCTTCGTGCCATGACCTGGAATGGTTCTGCCAACAAATCAAGCAGTATTAACAATACCGGCACTGTCCCAAGTGTCAGGCGAGGCACGTGCCCACTAGAAGAGCACAGTGTGCCTCTCTAGCCAGGATGCCAGGCTTCAAGGGTCACATGTTATGCATGTATCAAAAGCTTTGTCCTCTATGGAGCAGTTTTCACTGCTCCTTGTTCATGACTCATTTTTTTTTTTTAAACATCTCTAGAGGTCAGTGATCCTTTTATTACATGGGTTCCTTAGTAAAATCATTTCAAGTTGGGAAATGCCTTTGTACCTTCCAATCTCACCAAATCCTGTGGAGATGAAGCCTTATACTCTATAGTTCATTTCCGGAGGGATGTGGACTTAGATCATTAGAGTCATTAAAATCATACTGTCCGTACATAGCACTCGGAGGTAACACGTCACTCCTGAGTTTTGTGGTGGTGTGAAGTATGACCAGAGAGATGAAAATGTACAATGAGTCAGGAGAGAAGACTTCAATTCCTCCCCCCCAAAGAGGTCTGTGTTTTTTTAATTGCTATAGTAAATCTCATTACAGACACACTATGCTTTGTTTAAGGAAGGAAAGATGGATCATGGATGGGCACGTTTTCTTCACACTAATATTTTTTATCTCTTAAAATGTGCATTACCCCCCTGATGAAAGCACAACACTTTTTTTATTATGGCCTTTTCCTGGTCTCTACCCATCCCCTGAAAGCTTCTTCCCTTCCCCCACAGATATGAAAGGTCCTTGGTCTTTCCTAGTCATCTTGTGGTGATCCTTCATGCCTGGGTTTTGTGCATTCTCTTAGGTGTCTCTTGTATATCTTACAAAGATCTTCAAAGACACATTATTACATTCTGATTTCTATTACAGCCTCAACTGTATAAAAAAAAGGCTGAGATATAATCGAAAATAAATACTTGGAGCACACACATAATGCTCAACATAATCCTAGCTCTTACCTGTGCCTTTCCCATGACATACACTGTGTATCTGACTTAAGCCAAGAAATGTTGAGAAATATTTTGACTTATTCCTTGATCAAATGTTATTATTTGTGAAAGGCTGTCACTTTAAAAAAATAGAAATTTCCCATCTCCCCTTCATCATTACTATATTTTATAACAGAATTGAAAGCTGATGCCAATATGCCATCAACGCCTCACTCTGAATTTCTAACTCCTTTTTAGAAGCCGCAATGGGACACAAAGCATGTTTCAGAAGAATAATGATTAGAATTGAATCAGAAGGGCATGGGAAAAGTTGCATAATGTTAAATTCCACTCAATATTAGCTTCTTCCAGAAGTGTTGCTGCTGTGGAATTTCCATAGTACGGCAAATCTATCTCACTTGTGGGAGAGACAGGGGGTGCAAAACAGAACGTGCCTTGAAAGTAGACTTGTGATTAAATTCTGTTTCTTCCAATAACTAAACATTTAAGAATTAGAAGTTCCTCTCTATTCCCATTTTAAAATTAAAAAGAGGATAGAGCCACCCCATCATACCTCAAAAGGGCCCTGACTGAAACTAAGGAAAATTGGCAAAACAAACAAGGGTGCTGTTTTCCTGATGAACCAGATACCAGCACAAAGGGGAAGGAGACCAACACAGAGAAAAATCAACTCCTACCAGATCAGAGAGTCTGAGCCTCAGAGGCCCCCAACACCTCATCACTGAAGCAGCCCAAAAATGAACCCAACAGGGCTCAGGGAAATTTTGCAGAAGAGGGGGCAGAAAGAATGTCAGAGCCACATGTTGGGTCATGATATGCAGAGACATTTATCATACCAATAACTGTGGGATAACTCCACAAGGCATGACCCTTATACCTCAACAAGGAGGGGCCAGTGGGGAGGGGGTAGGTCATGGATGAGCCCAATAATGGTCCCCAACTGCCTGTACTTGCAGAATAGAAAACAATAAAATAAATAAATAAAATAAAATAGAACAAAAAACTAAAATTAAAAAGAGGATGAGGGAGATGGCTTTCTGGACTATGCAAGCATGAGGACCTCAGTCTGAATCCCTAGCGCTCGTGTATAAAGCCAGCATGGACACACCCTCCTGTAACCCAAGCTCTGAAAGGGGTAGAAGCATGAGGATCATTGGGGATCACTCAGGGAGCTCAAGCTTTAGTGAAGGACCCTGTCGCTTGGAACAAAGAAGAGAAGAGGACCCCAGATGTTCTCATCTGGCCTCTACTTGGTGCACACTAATCTGAACACAAACATGCAGTATTGTTTATAACATAAATGGGGGATGGAGAAATGGCTCAGCAGTTAAGATGACTTCTTGTGCAAGCATAAGGGTCCGAGGATGCTCGAAAGAACTACTTAGTTCTATCACCAAGAGCCACATAAATCGTAGGCATGGGCCACAGTCTTGTTTAACTCTAGTACCTTAAGGGAGCAGAAGAGAACAGTGGACAGCTGGACCTCCCAGTAAAATGGCAAACTCAGTAAGAAACTGTAGCTAGGAAGAGGTGGAAAGAATATAAGTGCCACAGGGCAGGAAGGAGTATTTTGGGTCACTTCATATGTAAACCAAACAGTGCGTTCATGACCCCACGGTGGTAATAGTTACCCTCACAAGTACTGCACGGTTCTGAGTCCATGAATATTTTGATATTGAAGATAGAGGAGGACAAAAAGGAATGAGACATTAAAACAAAGGAAGAACTACTGAGCATAAAGAGAGTCCTCAGTAGAATAATGGTGATGGAGTGGGAATGAAGTCAGATTACACTGTATTCATGTATTAATGTTCTCAATAAAAATGTAAAAATAAGTCTAATCAAATATATATGACAGAAAAATGATGAGCAGGACACTTGAGCAAGCAAATGCATGGGGCACTGTTTGGGTTCATACTGCACACACACACATGACTACATGCACACAGACACACACAAAGCATGAATGGCATACAAAAAGTGTTCTAACTTAAGAGCCAATGAAGAGGGTTAAGTGGGAAAATGAGAAAATATTATCGGGCAAGCTCAGATGTAAACAGAGTATTCTGAGTGTGCCTTCCTCCTTCCTAGTTTCCAGGGTCAACTTTAGAGCATGTATACAGAGTAACAGGCTGTTAAATCAGGGACCACGTTGCTGGTGCCTATTGCCAAGAACTAATCTGGATTATTCTACTGTAGTAATGCTCTACCCTACTGCATTTTGGAGGGTTTTTTTTTCCCCACTTAAGCTTTCCTATATTGGTACAGTCTGGCTTCATTATTAAGATGCCAAATTACAGTGAGAGAAGACCAATGCATGCTTTCATGCCTCTGTGTTGATGATATTCCCTGTCAGCAAGAACAAGGATAACTCCATGTGGAACAGTAGGAGGTAGCAATTCTAGTATGGATGACATGTCTGTCTCATATATTGTGCATATTTACTGTGTTTTCTGACTTCATATATATATATATATACATACATACATATACCCTTCAGTTCACCTGAGACAAGTCTGTCCCTGTTTCCATACAGGGAGTTTTTCTACGGTGTTATCAGTAAAAATTGCTTAGGAATTGCTTTAGAAAGCTTAAAGGCTACCACGTAGAGGGCTTCAATGGATCAAGACTATTGAGATGATAGTCACAATGCATATTTGGTTGTGAACAGGGCTAACTGAGAAATTTTACTCAGCCCTTAATATTAGCAAATCCACCACTGGCAGCTGTAAATGAGAGAGATGTTGTTAGACCCAAGTTATTTTTTATGTGTACTGTGATTTACTTCCATTACTCCAGATTTTGATTTCCAGACACCTGACGGTGACTTCTCTTTTCAAACAACAAAATAAAATACAAAAATTAAGATGTTTGAAAATGTCAAGGTAAAAAAGATTCAGCCAAATGTATTCCACCTTTGTTTCAGCGAATATTTGTAAATTACACACAAAAGATACAATAGATTCCTATCAGAGAGATTTCTTTCCATTCGCAAAGGGGATCATTCTGAAAGTAGTCTTTTCACCGAACAGCCCTCACCCTCCTGAGCCATATCATCAAAACAACAGCACGCTGATGTATTGCTCCCTCATGGTAAAAGACACCATTGAAGCTGAACTGTAGTTTGCACACGACATTTCCATACTAATGTGATGTGACAGTGTTAGGTCTGGTGTTTTCCATGTGATCATACCGACATTCGTCTTCTCCACCCTGATGTTAAATTAGCTAACATGGTTACATTTTACTCGGGAACAACTGAATGAGAGTACAAAAGAATTAATAGACAACACACTGGTTTGTGAAGGGTGAACAAGTGTTTGAGCATGAATGCATGATACATAGGTATTACAATGAATGCAGGCTGTTAGCACAGAACATAGTGAGCACTTGATAAACAGGGTCACACACCTGGTGTGGTGGAACACACCTTTAATCCCAAAACTCCGGAGGCTGAAGTAGGAGGATTGCCACGAGTTGGAGAGTTTGAGGTCAGCCTGGGGCTATAGCGTGAGTTCCAGGTTGGCCCTCGCTTCAAAAACATAAATAAATAAAAATAAAACAGAAAGTTCGGCAATATCTAAAACTTTCAACGCTGTGAGATAGTGCAACACATTTTTGCCCAAACAATTCAAAAGAAAAAACAACAAAAACGTGATGTCTGGTGGCTTGGAGCACAGAGAACCAAGGGAATTTCCAAGGGATGAAGCATTTTAAGGAGAAATTGGAAAGGAAATAGTATTTCTTCAAGTAGATATAGTGAAAGGAATGTACTTAAGGTGAAATGAAAACATTCCCTAGGTCAGGAAATTGCAAAGCGTAATGTTGCACAGAAAGCCACCTTAAGTAAATGGGTAGTAAAACACTGTATGGACAAGGTTTTACAGTGGGTAAAAGTATGGAAATGAAGACCATGGTCAGTCCATAGCAGACTAAAGAATCTAGAGTAGTGTTGGACACTAAAGATATGTGAGAAATCTTCCTGCAAGCTTCACGCATTCAGTCAGCAATGGTTTAGTGAGTTCCTCTTACTACCAGTAACATTATATTGTTAAAAATCACCAGTCTTATGATCCAAAACCCAATCAAACAGTGATCTAAGAATAGAAATGGGAGGCATATACTCTTACAGAGAGATAAGACCAAATGTAATCTGTAAGGTAAAGTGTGATGGGTGATAGGATATAGATACATATCTGCATATTTCTATATAATAAGATATAGCATATATATATGTGTGTGTAAGATATAGAAATATATTAACATATGATACAGAAAATCAAATTGGGTAAGAAACTGCCTCTGGTTGCAACAATCAGGAGATGCTAATGACATTTAAAGTAGGAAGAATGAAACATGGTAGGGGTGAAGGATGGACAAACAGAAAGACAACAAAAGAAATTATTACAATGAGCCAGAAAAATGATGTGGGAAATCTGAAAGTTGGTACAAGACAATACCCTACACACACATGCAGGCGCGCACACACACACACACCTTTTCACGTGTTCACATGCATACACAAGCACACAGACATGTGTACACACATGAACAACAACTGTTAGGGTAATGAATATCTCGCTAGGAAGGCAGTTTTCCTGGAAAGAAAAGGTTTCTCATGAACACATTTCTTTAAAGGTAGCCTTTGGCACCACTTTGAAAAATGCCTCATTTTTGAAAGATTCCTTTCAGTTCAATTAATTAGTATGATTTATCTAAGATTGCACTTACAAGTTACAAAGCATTTCCATCATCCCATTGTTAATTATATCTGCAGGCTAAGATGTAGAAAAATGTCTAGTTACGCTTACTTATTAGTTAAAACTTTTCAAGTATGTGACATTTAGAGCCTCTATTCTGGGAAAGAGTTCTCATTTCAATGTGTGTTCGTTTTCCTATTAAAATATTTGTTTCTATTTCCTTTTGATATTTGTTTGTTAGGAGATGAAGGCTGTAGTCACAGAATTCACAGATCAATAATTCAGCCAGGGATGAAATGCCATTAGGACATGCCCTCAGTGGCCTTAGGGGTTTCTGTTTGTTTATTTTTAAAGTCAACCTCAACACAGGAAATGAATATGATAAAATCTAATGAATCAGATTATTTCTATTTGTGCATCTTACTGACAGTGAAATTACAAGACCATGTTTGTTCAGTTTTAGAAGGGAAAAGATACTGAAGATCCTTCATCTGCTATCTTTAATTCACAGGCACTCAAAATAATAATCACAATTGTAATTTCTACAAATTAGAATTGACATGAAAATAAGATTCCCTTTTAAATATAGTTAATATTTAACTATTTATATTTACCCACAAATCCCTATCACTGTAAAGCTAAGTCTGTGCAGCTAATATCACATTTTCAGAAAACCAAGTATGAGGTAATGAATTAATCAAAATGCATGTATTCTGAGAACCCTCCAACGTAATTTTAATGCTGATTTGAGCAAGGCTTATCAGGAGACATATTTATTGGATGGCATTTACCTATTTGTAAGAAAATAACAAATTGCCTTATCGTCATCATCACCACTATCACCCAAGAACAGCATTCTGCAAAACATGATTCTGAGACAGCTGGATACTGAAGGTCAGATCTTGATATTCCTTTAGGAAATCCTAACAAACATGTACAGAAAATTGCATTCTTCATATTTGCCTGGTATATGAGGATACACAATCCGACAAATCCAAATGACAATTGTTTTGTAAAACATGGAAACTAGACTCAGCCGAGTTTGGCAGTGTTCTTCAGCAAATGAAAAAATATTTTCATACCAAAAACCCCTCTCAACTACCACACGTAGTCATACATCTGTCAGGATCATATTCCAGACTAAAAATTTGCAATACTCAAAGCTAAACAGGTTTTCAATCTTTCAATCTTTGGGTTTCCTTGAAAATAGGTTTATATTATTTTCTATGCACTATGAGCAAACACTTGAAGTTTGTATGCTATAGACATAATGCTATTCAAACTACATAAGGTTTATAAATTTTTCCCTTGCCTATTGTATATATAAGTATGCATTGAATCTGTATAAGATTATTTATGTACTGCAAAGGGGGATTTTTTTTTAATTTTTTTTTGTTTATTTTTATTTATTTGAAAGCGCCAGACAGAGAGACAGAAAAAAGAGGCAGATAGAGACAGAGACAGAATGGGCACGCCAGGGCCTCTGGCCACTGCAAACAAACTCCAGATGCGTGCACCCCTTGTGCATCTGGCTAACGTGGGTCCTGGAGAATTGAGCCTCAAACCGGCTTCACAGGCAAGCGCTTAACCGCTAAGCCATCTCTCCAGCCCAAGGGTATTATTGTTTTTAACTGTGATTTATTTGCTAATATTTAGATATATGCTGGTTTGAAATTTTTACCGCTACAAATTTACTATCATCCTATGCCCAATGATGGAGATCATATATTTTTGCTGTATTTATGGTGGCACTGTCATGAAAGGCTATTTTCAGGTGCAATTTTCATTTTATAAATGTATATGTTGCTTGTGATTCTTATAAATATTTTTTTGACAGAGACCCAAGACAACTGGTTAATTATACTATATGACTAAGATGCAACAACTCAGCCCAATAGAATATTTCAGTTTGCCCTCATCTTTGATATTGTGATATGCACACCTACTGAGTATACATACAAAATGGTTAAAAACAACAAAGTTTAGAGACCCATTAAATCTACACTCCACTATACCATCTTCCCACAGCTTTGGCTCCAACAGTTATAATACCAGGTATGCACTCTACCAACAGAAGGGATATTATGTTACTACAGAAGAAACAAATATCAGGTAGGAAGTACTTTGAGGGTTTTTTTGTTTGTTTGTTTCGAGGTAGCTGAGGCTGACCTGGAATTCACTCTGTAGTCTCAGGGTGGCCTCGAACTCATGGCAATCCTCCTACCTCTGCCTCCCAAGTGCTGGGATTAAAGGTGTGCACCACCACGCCCGGCTACTTTCAGGATTTTTATGAAGTGGACTTATTTGAAAGTTAAGAAGCCAGGTTTCATGTCAGGGACTAGCTAGATACCTCAACAGCTTCCCTACTGTGATACGGATGGGCTCTAGGGAAGGTGCTGTGGCATGCTGTGAATACTGTCTATCATTACTGTGCTCATCTTGGGAGAGTAAACAGGGAATATACAAGCGGATAAGAGACAAGGCACCTGAAGGACACAGATCAAATGGATTGCTTCTGAAGTGAAAGGTAAGGGTGGACTTATAGGGACGTAGAGAGAAAATCATGAGGCTTGTAACCATTTGTAAAAATCACAGCCCTCAAGATAGGATCTTATAAAATTAGGTGAGAGTACAAAGCAATGCAAAGTATCAAAAAAAAAATTGTGGAAATTTACATAAACAGGAAAAGGAACGGTGTTCTTTCTACCAAAGCGGCTATTGGTAACTAAAACAGAAAATTACAGCCAACTGTAGAAAGAAACCCAATGAACTACCGTCAAATACCTTGCGGGTGGCAGCCTTAGAAAAGTGATTTAATATTTCAAAAATGCCCTTTTGGTACAAAGCACCACTTCCCTTTGCTGTGACACTTAGAGATGACAGAAAGCCTCCTCGCTTCACACCCTGAGCATCTAACAGCAGCTAGAAGCACATGACAGTATCCGTCCACGTTTGGACGGGTACTCACGGTCATTGCAGAGTGGCCCGCTGAAAGAAGTCATGCTACAGTCACAGCTGAAACCATCCCACTGCTGCAGGCACACGCCTTGATTTGAGCACGAGTCCTCCTGGCAGGTTGTGCTGGGTCCTGTGAAACATACCAAAAGAAACTTTGGTTCTTTTAAAAAAAAAAAAGAAAAATCCAAACTGTTCCATACATGAGTTAGATCACATATAGTAGTTGCCAACACCTCAAATGACATACCCAAACCAGTTTTGAAAGTTCCAGTTCACACACCTGAATTAGGAACTGAGAAGCTGTAACATGAAGCCCTTCTTAAAGTTTCCAGCATGGAACAAATGTGTCATAATCATAAACTAAACCATCAAATAGTGAAGCAAATGTGAAGTTCCAGTATGATCATGGTAGCAGGTAATCTCATTCCATCATTAATAATTCTCTGTCACCATTTGGACTTTAGAAAAGTGAATGGATCTTCTGAACTTCTGACCAATGAATAGAGACATCATGAGAAATGGAGGATTTAAACTTCATGATATTGAAATAAAGATTGGCAAAAATAATGAGAGTTATGCAAAAATGGCCTAGAGGTTCCAGCAATTTCCCTGTACAAGCCATGGATAAAATTATGATAGCTGGGTGTTTTGGATAGGTATGTTGGCAAGTATCAATTCACATGCTTTAACGATCATGCAATTAAACATAAAATGAAGAATTCCATATAAATGTCATGCCCCCATTGAACGTACAAGTAAAAGGACTGCTAGTCTATTTCTAAAGACTTATAAGTAAAACACTGAAAAACAAGGAATTAACATATGATCAAAGCACTAAAGGCAATCACTGTACAAACATATTCAAGACTGAAAGCCTCTATGTAACTATGCTACAAGATGAGGTCTCTTGAACAATGCCCAAGGAGGTAAAAACAAAATCTGAACTCAAATAACCCGTTACTGCAAATGTCTAAAAAAAAAATTTACTATTTTAGGGCTTCCACTGTGTTGCATGGGGTTTCAGTCTTGTTTCGTACACACAGGGCTATCTACCTTGCAAGTCAGCTTTCATCAATGCAACTTTGTCAGCAAAATAAAAAAAAGCAAAATATATTAAATGTTAGTAAGCAATGCTGAAATGGGGCAAACAAAATGTTCAGATTAAAAAAAAAGCATGCTGCTGTAAGGGGAAAAAATGCTATGTACAGCAAATAAATTAATACCAACAGTCATAAATCTTAAGAGAAGCCAAAAATAATAATTTACCATATATATATATATATATATATATATATATATATATATATATATATATATATATATATTTATATATATATATGATGGTTAATTGATCCCATGATATGTAACGGAGGAAAATTTTAAAAGCTTTGTAATTTTTCCTCTCATAGATAGATTTGAACGAATTACTAACGTGAGTGTTGCTTATTTTGATCATGCAATATGTTCTCCCCCTACATTTTTTTTTTCCTAAATCTTTCACTTGTAACTAAGACTTATGACTGTAGGGCCAACTGTTCAGTACCACGAGCAGGGATTTGCAATGTCAACAAATCCCAAAGGTATGTATGATTTGAGGTGGATGAAGAAAGTTGTATAGCAGGAAGAAAACAAACTTAAAATTCATCTTACTCTTAACAGGTTCGGTGCATAACTCTACAACTTTGAAAACAAGTGTCTGTGTTTTCTACACCTTCATAACAGTCCTCAAGTCTAATAAAGTGGTTTGCAATTGTTACAGAAAATGCCACTAATAAGGATTTTAAAGAGGGCGGCAGGGAAGAGAATCCACGTGCCCTACCTAAACAATGGCACAGAATAAATGAGAGATATTTCTGGTAATCGTAATTGCAAACATTTTCTGAAAATATTAATATAGACCCCAGTTTAATTAAATACTGTTTATACCGAGAACTACTGAGGTCCATGCTTTAGTGAGTAATCAAAATTATCTGTAATTAGCCTTTGTATAATTGTCGGTCTGATATTATGAGTTTTAAATGTGTGCCATAAAATCACATCTCTATGACAACTTTCTCAGTGAAGGCTTTCTTCACATAAAATTACTGAAGCTAGCTGAACCTTTTCACAAATTCAGAGATTAGGTTATAAATCCCAATTACACATTACTAATTAACATCCAAATAATAAAGAAAACAATAATTTTGTAAGGTATGGCAGTGATAATAATGATCGCCTAGGTCCAAATACACTTGAATAGGTGAATTAGGTTGTTGGTCAACTTTACCATCTAAGAACTGAGAAAAATTATCTTGCTCAGTATTTACTGTGTTCCAAATGGTGAGAAGGAAATAGTCTACTGATCTTCATTCCTGGGTTTAGAGGCCAGAAATAATCCAGATAGAGGTAATAATTTTTCATTTCTTTTTGAATGTGTGCTTGTGTGTGGTATGTATGCATACATGTACATAGGTTAGTACATGTGGACCACCTGGGTGTCTGGAGGCCAGAGGAAAACCTAGGTGTTGCCCTTGGGATTATAACCGACATCTTGTTGAGCACCAATTAAGTTAGACTAGTTAGCAAGAACACCCAGGGACCTTCCTGCGTCCTCTTTCCACTGTGACTACAGGCAAATGATACCATGTCCAGAATTTTAAGTAGGTACTGAGGATGGAACTCAGGTCCTCAGGCTTGCAAAACAAGTGTTTTACCCACTGGGCTTTATCTGCTTCAGCATTTGGTACTGATTTAAAGAAATAAAAGTCTCTCTCAACACCGTCTTCCTTAGCCTTTTCCTTCCTGTGATGAGTGAGGATCAGGTATGGTTGAGCTCCACATAGGGGCAAAGCTGTCTCAGTGAATAGTTACTAGGTGATCTGCACAACAACAGGAAAAACAAGGAGGAAGCAGGAATTGATGACAACCGAGAACTGATGACAACTCGATGGGTTTTTGTTTTTCAAAAAGCATCAGAAATGGAATCATTCAACAATGATAAATCCTACACATAGGAAGATTGACTGCAATGTGAGACATCATTTTGCCCATATTGTAGAGCCAAAACTCAAGTGCCTAGCTGCCTGTCCATGAGAACACCAAAATATAGTTTTATTTTTGTTATTGTTTAATTATCACAATAGACTTTATAGTCAGATATTACAGAGGAATGCGTAACTCTGTCTGACAAAACACACTTTTCAAAACATCATCTGGAATAATACTTAAGCACAGGTCAAAAGCTTGAATATACTTTTTCTTTCAGTTACATGATTTCCCTTTCATTTTATCACTGACTATCATTAGGGACAAGCCAAAGGGTATTTGCATTAAGCGATTCTTTTTAAAAGACTATGTCTGAAACTGAAAGGAAAATGAGGTAAAGCATAAAGTCTGAATACTACAGGATAAGAGAGAAAACTGACTTTTGAAGCTTGGGCTTTCAAGTAGAGCATACCTGAGTTTGAAGCCTCTATCATCCACTTAGGAGGTATATAACTGTAGAAATGTCATCTTATTTCTCTAAGGCTCTGTTTACTCATCTAAGAAATTTGGTCATGCCCAAATTACAGTGTTTTGACATTTAAATAAGATGGCATATGTAAACTTATTGACAATTTGTGTAATCAGTGAAAGCTACTATAATTAAATAGAAAAGTATTTCTAGCGGTTTAAGGTGTTTGCCTGCAAAGCCAAAGGGTCCCCATTCGATTCTCCAGGACCCACATAAGCCAGATGCACAAGGGGGCACATGCATCTGGAGTTTGTTTACAGTGGCTGGAGGCCCTGATGTGCCCATTCTCTCTCTCTCTTTCTCTTTCTCTCTCTGCCTCTTTCTCTCTATCAAATACATTTAAAAAATAAAAAAAATTTTTTTTTAAAGAAAAGTATTTATGTCTCAAAGCAGTCTAAGGTGGGATGTCTGAGTCTATAACCTGTCATCTCAAATATAATAACATGATAAATTTAGTTCCTTTATTGGTTGATCATAGTTCTCTATTTATGCTATATATGCATAAAAATGGTATCATAAGAAGTAATTTTAAATTTGTGGACCCTATAGCCAGGCATAATTCAGGAACTTGTTGAAAATGTAAATTCTAAGGAATCTTTTCCTAGGTGATCTGCCCAACAGTTCTCCTAAATCAAAGGCCCCAGTGGTCAGATCTGTTAGCATAGGTTTTAATGACCACCCAGGTGTGTCTGAGATAGGTCAAGGCTTGCAAAGTATTAATCCGGCTTGATAAGAGCAAGGTCTCTTCCTAGGTGAGAAACATATCATAAATAAATCAACCATTGGACACTGAAGTAAGCTAGAAATGAAATGTAACAAGCAATTACTGAGTGAATGTCATAATTTTTTTTTTGCAAGCTATTAAGTTGGAGCTCTGTGAGTCTGGGCTAAAAATGATACAAAAACCCTAACCAGCTAGGACTTGCCATCATCAAATTCACACTATTTCTAATGAACATGGAAGTAAGTAATTACAATGTTATTAGGATTTAACTTCTAAGAAATAACTGTCTTTAAAGAGTCAATGTATTGGGTCTATACAATTTAATTACTAATCCCCCAAAAGGAATATCATTAATTACACGTATAACAGGTACATTCTAAGATTATTCCTAGGAACCATTTGAGATAGAAAAGTCCAAATTGAAATTCATGAGAATTTCATGTTAAAAATGATAGAATCAAGGTAATATTAGGGCAGAAAGTCAGGAATGTGTTAGTGCTGTGAGAATAAAGGGCCAGAAGTGAGGAAGGGTGAGACTTATTACAGCAGAAATATTTAAAGTTTCCTAAGCAGGCATGCCCAGAACCATGTCATACTCGACCAAATAAGTTCAAATGGTCAACTAGTAGTTTTAAACTACCCAACGTGATTAATTGAGTAGGGGAGATGGCTTAGTACTTAAGGCACTTGCCTGCAAAGCTGAAGGACCCAGGTTCAATTCCCCAGGTTCCATATGAGCCAACTGCACAAGGTGGTGGTGCATGCATCTGGAGTTTGTTTGCAATGGCTGGTGGCCCTGGCACACCCATTCTCCCTATCTATCTGCCTGCCTGTCTGTCTGTCTGTCTATCTATCTATGTATCTATCTATCTACCTTTATCTTAAATAAGTGATTAAAATGAGCTAGAGATGCATATTCTTTAAAAAGTAATTAATTATCATAACCAAATGGCCTATGAGATTAGGTTGAAAAACAACAATTATTATTATGGAAAATATTCTCTGTAAGAACATCTTGTTCCCGTTCCCCTTCCCTTCCACTCCATCACTAGCACCATATATCGACATTGGGGCTACTTTGTGCTTCTGTCTTAATTTATACCTCGAGAGTGCTTAGTTGTCAGTATGTCTCTTTTTCTGCAACAACAGTTTCTTATGTAGGTGAAAATGTACTTAATAAGCAACCTGTAGGAAGGTCTAGTTTTGAAAATTATCCAAGAGAAATTTATAGTACATTTCCATTACAAACAGGTAAGTAAATGTATATAATCTCACTTACTATAATTCCAAAGAACTGTTATGTCCCAGACAGACTAGCAAGGAGAATTTATTCACCTATTTTCTTTCCATTACTAAATTAATAATAAAAGAAATATCATAATTGTTCTTTGCTTTAACATATTATGCCAGAAATTGAAATTAAAATAAATATGGTTATAAGATTTAAAGGAATCCAATAAAAACTTCCATTAATACCCCCTTATTTTTGTAATATTGCAACATTAGAATTTCACCTAAATTTTCAGAGAAACAAAAGCTTCAGACAAAGAAGTTTGAAATTTCAAATAAAAATTTTCATAAATACAGGCAATTAACAATTACAATGGCATTCTTTTGGGAAATAGGAATCCATATAGTTTCTTTGTTTTTTCCTATACAAAATTTTCTTAAAATTCCAAATTGGACTGAACAGTGCTCAACATTAAAGGAGAAGTAGCAATATTTCAGAGCCACACAATTCACGACAATGCAATGACATTACATTTATGGAGGCAGAATTGGCTGAAATAATTTGAGATGTTGAAGTGAAAATTACCTAAAATGAAAGAAGCAATCAAAAACATTCCTATAGATCTTGGATTGATAGAAAGCGTGAACCACAATGGACAATACGTGAGTGCATTTCTGAAGTGTGGTGCATTAGCCTTAAAAAAAATTTTTTTTTGATGATACAATCTACTTGCTTCCAGATATACACACCTCCAATGGTGATGTGAGAATGAGTAGCTATACATCTCATTTTCTACACCATTGAATGTAGGATTTTAAAAAATACATTTTTTAAGTTAATGCAATATATATATATACCTGATGTAATATATATATATATATATATATATATATATATATATATATATATTCAGGTATCTGTTTAATGAAAGCACCACAGAGCTGATTAATACACTTTTAAGGATAATTAGAAAACACAGGGGAAAAAAATAACTAAGATCCATAGTGATCGCCACCATTTTTACACTGGATATTATCATCATCTTGAAAATAGTTGCGAAAAGTTAAGATTTATGCGATAAAAAAGTTTAAACATGCATAAGGATTTCTACTTTCTATGTACACATTGTATGTCAGTAAATTTGCTCCTGATGAGTGAGATTAGAATCAGAGTGTGACAACAAAATTCTAGTACCTTCGCACCCTCTCTCAATCTGTCCATTGCAGAAAAGAGCATCTGAGATGAGATCTGGAAGGCGACCATTTAAGTCCACAGATGCCAGGCAGCCTTGAAAGCCTTCCTTAGCATGAACGAGTTTGGGTAAGGACTTATATGTTTCTTTAGCCACTCCACCAATATACAGGTCACCTGCAGAAGATCAAAATGTTTGTCACAAAAGTAGCATGGCATTGACTTTAAACATACAAGTAAATTTATGACTTGCTGTTTGGTTAGCAGTTCAAAACGATATAATATTTGAATAACACATTGGCATCAAAAGTGTGTTTTTAAAACTACTACCAAAATAAAAGCAGCAGCTCCCCATGGGATCCCCAAATGGAAGGAATATGACCAAGCAGATGCATAACTCAGCATTGGGATCACAGCTCAGAGATTTCCTACGTGTATGGTCCTGAGAAAGTCCTCTGATCAATGGTATCATCATTTTCAAAACAAGAATTATGAAACCTGTCCTGGGTGGGTTGCTATGAGACAGCGCCTAGAAAATGCTTACCAGAGTAAACATAGGCAGGAGACAGACACCTTATCATTAATTAATCTTCTGCCTAGAGGGTCTCTAGGTCTTTCCCTTAAGAAGAACATCAAGGTCTCTCTGGTGACTACAGTCACCTTCTATACCATCTGAAGCCCACCTTCTGCTTTTGTGCTTTATTCACCAACTCACTCAAATAACGGTCTCTGTTATAACTGAATATGACGCAAGTGTGCAAGGGTTTCTTTTTGTTTTGTTTTGTTTCGTTTTTTGTTTTTCAAGGTACGGTCTCACTCTAGCTCAGGCTGACCTGGAATTCACTATGTAGTCTCAGGGTGGCCTCAAACTCACAGCAATCCACCTATCTCTGCCTCCCGAGTGCTGGAATTAAAGGTGTGCTCCACCAGGCCCGGCAAAGGTTTCTTTGATAAGTGAAATAAAGAGTACCACTGTTAACTCTTTGTGCTGCTCTGGTATTTGTCAACAATTGTCAGTTTTTTTCTTTTCAAAATTTTACTGCAGTTTTATATGGAACAGTTGGCTCATCTTTATTGGCTTCAGGTCTCTTGTTTGAGAACTTTAGGGATCACACTTAAGACAACCACTGCAACCCTGTTTCATGTTGCTTGTTTCCATTGTGGATTATCCAGTGTCTGGATGACATTTCATAGATCTAGCTGACATTTAGTGCAGAGCATAAGGAATAGTAACTCCAAATTCCATAATACACTGCTCTTGTCTCTAAGTTTTTGTGACTTACTTTTATCAACTCCTTCTGTAAAATTTCTTAGCATTTGAATTTTCTTGCTCACATTAATCATTCTAAATAACCTCATGTATCTTGGTATCTTTTCCACAGGATGGAAAAATCTTCTATAGTCCTAATGCTTATTTGGACTCCTCTTTGTTCTCTTTGGAAACTTGAAAACAGGAACTAACATATGTGGTATTTGTTGAGGTGTAAGTAACAAAGTCCTTGCTCAGTCTTCAAACTGGATATTTAATGTCTTCAGAGCACTCATGAAATTGTAATCAGCTAGGTAAAGTAAAATTTCAGTCCTCACCCTTGTGAATTGTATTGAGCACACTGTAGCAGAGAAATCACTTGGCATTGAAAAACAATGTCATCTGGCCTCAGAAAATGAGAAACCTAATTCCTCAGCCTACTAACGAAAGGATATTGCACTGTACATATTGCATGTAATTAGTGCAGAAAATACTGGCTGTGTTTGCTTCTCTCATCTTTTAAATTGAGTTGAATAATAATCATTATCCTTAACATTTATGGATCACATGGTTTTGGTTTTAGAGAGGATGCTACTTTTGTTGAAGTATTTGATTTTTGCTTCATATTTCTGTTCTTTACTTTGTCTTTTGTCTCACATAAATCCAAGCCATAGCATCTCAGCTTCCTCAGCGAGAACTTAAGTCATAAATCAAAATTATAAAATTATGGCTGGAGAAATGGCTTAGCGGTTAAGTGCTTGCCTGTGAAGCCTCAGGACCCCGGTTCGAGGCTCGGTTCCCCAGGTCCCATGTTAGCCAAATGCACAAGAGGGCAAACGCGTCTGGAGTTCATTTGCAGAGGCTGAAAGCCCTGGCACGCCCATTCTCTCTCTCTCCCTCTATCTGTCTTTCTCTCTGTGTCTGTCGCTCTCAAATAAATAAATTAATTAAAAAAAGTTATAAAATTAGTTTTCTGCATTTGAGCCTTGAAATTTTAGACTTTTCTGGAAATGAGATAAAATTTTTAGTCATTTGCATAAGGAGAGGAAATCCTTTCTGCACCCCATTTGGACGAGCAGGGGAGAAGTTGCAGGAGTTTGGTCATGTGATCATGGTCATTGGTGGCTGTCCAGGCTGAGGGCTGGCAGAGTGAAGTCTCAGGCAGATCTGTGAGCATTCCCTCGGGAGAACCCAGGGCCATCTGTGAGATCCTTGAAAATAAATGGCTGCACTTTAGATACAGATTTCTTAGGACTTTCCATCCTCCACTGTGGTGTGTGAGCAGGAGAACAATTCCTACAGCGACCTGAAACAGCAGCAATCTAACCTGAGCCATGCACATGAGAACAAAGAGTCTTGCTGCAGTTCATTGGGAACCCAAGGTGCAACTAGAGTGTTCATGACCAGCTTCTAGGCTCCTTCTCTTTATCCTTCTATTCCCACGAGACTGGCATGACAGAAGTTTCTTGTGCTTGCCCCTAGCAATTAAGTCATAACTCCAATAAGAGAAGGGAACACTCCAAAATTTTGTTTTCTTTAAAACAAAGAATCTCAGCCCAAAACAGAAATAAAGATGTTACATATAAAAAGAGTTATGTTTTGTACCTAAAAGAATGTGACTTATGATTTATACTTTCACGTGTCTAACATCAATGCAGGGAAATATTCCCTGCATTCATTTCATACTAAAATTATTAGGAGGGCATAGCTCTCTTCAATGACTCAAAGACACAGTATTAGATAAAGATGGGGAGAACTGGGGCTGGAGAGATGGCTTAGTGGTTAAGCACTTGCCTGTGAAGCCTAAGGACCTAGGTTCAAGGCTCAATTCCCCACTACCTTCATAAGCCAAATGCAGAAGGTGGTACATGCATCTAGAGTTTATTTGAGGTGGCTGGAGGTCCTGGTGCACCCATTCTCTCTCTCTCTCTCTCTCTCTCTCTCTCTCTCTCTCTATCTATCTCTCTCTCTGCCCCTTCTCTGTCTGTTGCTCTCAAATAAATAAATAAATTACAATAAAAATTAAAAAAACAAAGATGAGACTGCTTTAACAAAAAGAGATGGAGAATGGAATGAAAATTTTTATTCACTGCTTTTAGTGTTTTCAGATAAAAGTTATATAGGGGATACTGAATATTTGGTAGTCTATATTTTTCTTCCCGATTCCAACTTCCTGGAAAAGAACCCCTGAGTACTTTTTTTCAGGTAGTCACGTGCTGCCTGGAGTTGGACAGTGAGCACAGTGGACACACAGTAAACACTGTTCACTGCCCAATAGACTGGGGTTGAAGCAGGAAAAGGAAAGGAAGAATCACAGCATGGCGAGATACTACTTGGGAGAGAGGTAATTGGAAGATGCCCACCCGTTCTTTCCCTGCCCATTTCCAACCACAATTGCTATTTCCAATTAGTAAACTTATTTTGCCTGACAACTTTTTAATGACTTGTTGAAGAGGAGTAGTGATCTTTTCCCCTGAGTTACCACAGGGTAGAAAATATCAGGCAATGCAGGATATGAGATGAGCCTCAGACATGCCAGGCACATGAGTCTGTCTTTAGAAGCTATGACTCATTTTCATTTTCATTACTGAGGCTGCACTTAGCACCCTGACTTAGTGCTGTCTTTATAAGCTCTTGATATATCAGATAGTGGTCTTCAGACCCTTGGACTGTCATTTGGGGAGAACAAAGGAAACTCTTAAGTGGTCTCAGCCCTATGCATATTACCACCTCATCAAACATGCAGCTTCCCCTGTGATCCTTGGAATGATGGAAGGAAAATGACCCATTAGCACTAATGGGTCCTCATTGGTAGTGTCCTTGCATATGAAGCAAGATCTACTTCGTAATGACCACACGTGTGAGCAAGAGCCTGGGTGGCATCCATTAGAAGTTTCTAATACAGTTGCAACTAACCTGTTGCCTGGAACTCATGCTGACTGTCTGGTTCTTATTACCTGTTAAGTAGACCACAGACAGGAAATGGAAGAGTTGGGATATTTTCAGGCAAAGATACAGAAGACCTTTTATAAGGTAGCCAACTTTAGACATTCAGGAAGTAAGTTTCTTGTTCTTTTGTTTTGTTTTGTTTTGTTTTGTTTTTATTTTTTGTTTTTTGTTTTTTTGAGGTAGGGTCTCACTCTAGCCCAGGCTGAACTGGAATTCACTCTTCACTCTGTAGTGTCAGGGTGGCCTCAAAGTCATGGAGATCCTCCTACCTCTGCCTCCTGAGTGCTGGGATGAAAGGCGTGCGCCACCATGCCTGGCTAGAGAGTAAGTTTATTAAATCTCAATCATAAACTGATATAAAGCACTGGATATACATGAACACTGTGTTCCTCTCGAACCATCTTGAAATGATATCAAAGTAACTATTCCCTAGTAGTTGTGGGATGATGAGTAAGGAACATATACAAAGATTTTAGTTATATCTGACTAGAAAATCTGGTCTTGTCAATTACTCGTTCCTGCACTATAATTTTTTTTTTTTGTTGTTGTTTTTTTGGTTTTTCGAGGTAGGGTCTCACTCTGGTCCAGGCTGACCTGGAATTAACTCTGTAGTCTCAGGGTGGCCTTGAACTCACGGCGATCCTCCTACCCCTGCCTCCCGAGTGCTGGGATTAAAGGCGTGCGCCACCACGCCCGGCTGCACTATAATCTTTTTAAATAATATAATTTCTTTAAGAATCAGGTTCTCCTGTGGAGTGGAGTTAGTGGTGCTAATAATGTCTGCTTTGTGAAGTCATGCGGCTTATAGAAAACATTTGCAAAACAAGTGGTGCAAACCAAGTACTCAGCATGCAACTGCTTCTGGTGTGGCAGTCTTGTCGTCTGGTAAGAGATGTAGGTCCCTGATATGCCTTATCTGAGCTGGTCTGGTCACACTTTGAAACTCAGAAGAATGAGAAGGCCAATTTGTCCCTTTGTATCAAGTACAATTAGAGTGACAAGATGTCAAGTTTGTAAGTCTTTCATTGCATCCACTTGGTTTGATTTAATTTGTAGTCATTCGTGTGCTGAAAATATGTCTTTCAGTGTTCTCTCAATGGGTCAGAGAACTCCTTCGACCTACTCAATTTGAACCTCAGCTGCAGCGGATCCAGTAAGGTGAACCGGAATGGTATGTGATAAATGTCTTCTGATTTAATAGAAACAGATTGAAAGATTACAAACCATTCTATAAAGCCTAAGGGCCAATTTTTAAGCTTCGGCTACATGATAGGCTATAGCCTATCAAGAAAATAAAGGGATCCATTCACTCTGTATGTGAGGTGAAGGATCTCGGAAGAGCTGCACTCAGAGGAAAAATAGCAGCACACATTATTTTGGAATGATACAGGCTTCAGGTATGGGAATGAATGCACTGAAATACCAAGAAGAGGACCTACAAAGAAGGAACCAAGGAGACAGATGGGAAGGAGAGAAGGGAAGAATATTCAACTATTTATTCAATAACGCAAGCAATATTGGATAAGGAGAGAAAGACAAAAGAAATCTTTCAAGTGAAAAGTAATAGGACCTGATGAAACTTATGACTGCTGGCTGGTGGAAGGAGAGAGAGAGAGAGAGAGAGGGAGATTGAACAGGAAAGAAAGAGTATGAGACGCCCAAGGATAGAAGTGAACGAGGGAATTTAAGGTAGTCAATTGGGGAGATGAAATTGTAGCAAGCATTAAATGAGGAACTGGAGAGCTAGTGTGTGATAAGGGACCCAGTGATGTTGAAGGAAGACAGGAGAAACCTAACTTTATTAGGTAGTCTCAGTTTGGGATTGGGGTTCAAGGAGAACCAAGAAGGGTCAGCTGGCTAGCCCTGGCACCAGAAACTTTTGACAAGAATGTCTGAGTGAGACGGATCCACAGCACCCACTGCCCACAGACTACTGCGTTACCTGGGCTGGCTGACCAAACCCGGCTGACTCTCCGGTTTATCCTCCAAATTTTCCAGCCAATCAGGTCTTCCCCTTACATACCTGAAACCGATGCTGTAAAGACTCCAGCCTTGCAGTCTCTTCCTCTCTTCCCTCTGGACATGACCCTCAGAGTGTGTGTGTGTGTTTGTGTGTGTGTGTGTTTGTGTGTGTGTGTGTGTTTGTGTGTGTGTGTGTGTATTGTGTATTGTGTATGTGTGAATCCCTTTGCTTGGGCCACAGGGACACATGAGTCTGGCTTTCCTGCGGAGAGCATAGCACCATTCCTTGGTTTGGATGGCTTTTCTGTTTGCCTCTGCTCTACAGTTATGGTAACTGCTCACTTTAACTACATGTGGGATCTTCCTGTGATCTCTGAATGTATCACGTGCTTTCACTGGCTCTGGACTTGCTGCCTGTGCACTTGTCTAAACTTGGGGTAACCATGAGCGAAACCCTGTTCACTCAGTTCTCCTATGAACTTCTCTCCGGCTTTCGCACTTTTCCTATGCAGGAAAGCACACGGCAGATGGCACGTGTGTTTTCTGAGCCGTCCACATATACATCTAAGCGCCACTTTCCATGTGCTTACAACTCTGTTCCGGTCCTTTCATAAAGACCTCAATTTCTCTTAAATGAACCTTAGAAACTATATAGTGTTTCCAGAGGACAGCATGTTTCCTAAACCCCACAATTTCTGATTTCTCCCTTAACAAACTTAATAATTCAATTAACAATTTATCCTTGACTCTGCTTTTATTGATTCTTTATTAACGATAGGACAGAAGCCATAACTTGGGAGTCCATAAATTCTGGGGGAATCCCTTCTGAACCCCCAAATCCTGCAGCAATGTGATATGGTGTTTAGGGAACCGAGGTTGGAGCATGGAGTCATCCTTTGGGAATCATCAGCCAAAAGCAGAAAAAAGAAGTCTTTTCTCTGCACACAGGGGCATAAGGCAATCAAAGCACACTTGCAGTTCTGCCTTACACTAGGAGAATATAAGTATCAAGGTATAATTAGTCCCTGGGCTCAGCTTTTTTATTTATTCATATGTACTTTTTTGCTTCCTCTTAAGCATCCCATTTTTATTTTCATTAAAAAGAGCACACAAAGGGCTGGAGAGATGGCTTAGCAGTTAAAGTGCTCGCCTGCAAAGCCAAAAGACCCAGGTTCGATCCCCCAGGACCCACCTAAGCCGCATGTAAAAGGTGGCACATGGGTCTGTAGTGCATTTGCAGAATCTAGAGACCCTGGCACACCCATTCTCTATCTATTTCTCTCTCTCAAATAAATTTTTTAAAATGCACACACAAAAGACCACTGTTTTATAGATTTGAATAGCCCCAACAGGAAATGTAAGAAGGCTCTCAAAAATTCTTAACAGTGGGGTTTTGTAGGGAAATTGAAATCATACACCCTTGCTTGTTGTCCTATTGCTGATCTGGAGAAAGTGTAAATAAGACCTCCTACCAACCAGGAGGAAAAGCATCTGCAGGACTAGTCTCTGAGAGTGATTGTAGTCTAGTCAGTCAGGATATCTTTCCTACCTCAAGGCTCTGAGCATGTCTGCAGTGTATACTCAGGGCACCTCTCCTCACCCCGAGGGATAATTAACCTCTGCTCTCAAATTCACATTATTATCTCTATTTTTTCATCTTTCGTTGCAGAACCACAAAGGAGCATACAAAGGTCAGATTTTATAATGGTATATCAAGGTCACTATTCTTGGGGAGACAAATTAAATCTAACCCTATTTGTATGAAAGGTATATTCTATTACACAGAAAAAAAACCATTTATCATCCACTGGGAACAAATCCTATTATTTACTTAACTTTTTTTTTTTTTTTTTTTTAGCAAAACAGACAAAAAGCCCAGGGGCTTATGTGGAAATAGTATTAAATGACTGAAAGCAAAAACAAGAGATGGAAAATATTTTTTACAATACGCATGAGCCTGTGAGTAGATATCTCGTATCTTTATGACAAATCTCATATAAAATGGGTCAACATACAGTTCAATGGGAGAGAGAGAAATCACCAGTGAAGTTACTCAACAGCAGACACTGCAAGCCTTACATTTGGCCAACCAGACCAAATGAGCCAATGGGTGCAATAGTGGCATGTCTATCACGGTGGAAACCAGCTGCCCTCTAATTGGACTGGAGGCCCGCTCCATGGGAGGGAATACATCCCTGATACTGAAAACTTAAAACAGGGGTAGTCATGAGCCCTAGGGGTGTAATGTCTGTTGCTGTCTGCCTAAATGTATATACTCTGCTTATCAAACTGCCCAGTAAGGACTTCTCTTAATGGTCCTCTCCTTATATTAATGCTACTCTCACTTTTGGTATCTTCTTTCCAGATGGCAGTGACCTTGGGATGACTCAGAAGGCATCATGGTGCTGGGAAGAAGTGACAGGAGTGCTCAGCACTACAATATCTCTATCACACCTTCCAAGGCTCAGAGTCCGTTGCAGAAGAGGTGACGGAAAGAACGTAAGAGCCAAAGGAAGGGTAGGACTGCTTACAACATGCTCCCTCCAGACACAAAATGGCCTGGATATCCATGACCTCACAGTGCCTGACACTACCTACATAAGACCATCATAATAGGAGGAAAAGATCATGATATCAAAATAAAGGAGAGACTGATTGAGAGGGGGAGGGTATATGATGGAGAATGGAGTTTCAAAGGGGAAAGTTGGGGGGAGGGAGGGCATTACCATGGGATTTTTTTTTTTTTGTGATCATGGAAAATGTTAATAAAAAATTTTTTTGAAGAAAAAAAGAATAAAAATAGCTTTTACATTACAAGAAGAAAAAAAAACAACACTGGTCAACAGACTCTATCCAAGATCGTTTCTAAGTTCAGAATATGCCAAATGTTCAGCATTTAAGTGTAAAGAAACAATTCAAGTAGCTATGTTGCTCTTAGAAGATCTGTGTCTTAACGACCTCTATGAAGGAATGCTTAGTGGCCCTGAGTTTTTAAATTGCCAACTTCACACATCATAGTTTTCCTTGTTACATGAAGGAATGGACCCTATAGCAATGTAGTTTTGATTTCATGAAAAATGTCTCCAAGCTGGGCAGGGTGGCGCGTGCCCTTAATCCCAGCACTCAGTGGACAGAGGTGGAAGGATCACCATGAGTTCGAGGCCACCCTGAGACTACACAGTGAATTTCAGGTCAGTCTGGGCTAGAGTGAGACCCTACCTTGAAAAGCAAAAAAAAGTCTCCAAGTCCATATCTCTGTTCTTACCCTAGATTTCCAGGTTCAGCCTAAAATCAAACCGACATTGTCTTCTCCTGTGGGGACTCTGGACAATCACCTCTTCAGCATCTCCTGGTTTGCAAGAGGCCTGTTGCTATCACCCTGCTACCCTGACTGAAATTCCAAAACCACTTGTGTATTCTGGGTCTCATATCTTATACTGAAACTATTTTTGAGGACGGATGACTTAACCTTGTCATCACTTCTAATACTGATCTCTCTATTTTCCTTCTTTTTATAGAATGGACATACCAGGGTCTTCAACCACTGCAAACGAACTCCAGACATGTGTGCCCCCTTGTGCACCTGACTAATGTGGGTCCTGGGGAATCGAGCCTCGAACCAGGGTCCTTAGGCTTCACAGGCAAGTGCTTAACCACTGAGCCATCTCTCCAGCCCCCATTGACAATAATTTCTAACAAGGGTTGGGAGCATTCTCCACCTTAATTACTATAACCATTATTAGTGTAATGGCTTCAGTTTTACTAAGCATTTGCATTGACATTGATTTATTTGTTTGTTGTCTGGTAAGTTATGAGTGTGAAAAGAATACCATAACCATATTCTACACTTATGTTAAGATTGAAGACAACAATCCTGAAAACAGCAAAGTTTAACTGAAAGCAACATCTTCTAAAACTTGACTCTCTCCACTTCATCCACAGTGTCCTAGACAGTGGGCACTCCAAGTGACAAATACAGGGAAGTTTTGGAGAGTTTGGTCTAGCTGAAAAAAGTATTGTTAGTAGGAATTCCAAGCAGCTAAGTCTCAGGGTCATGAGAGATTCATAATAAGGGATGGAAAAAAAAAACAGTAAATTTGCTCCCTAATTATATAAAATATCAAATTCTGACTAGTGTGTTAAATTCTTATGACACAAAAATTTGACTTTTAGAATTGTTAGCTACTTTTCTATTGCTTCTCAAAAAGAATGAAGGCAGGCATCTGAATGCATCATAGATCCAACCTAATACGAATACCTCTATATGATGGGTGAGGTCACTCCAACAAGGCTAGACTTCAGGCCTCAGCATTTTCCTGTATTAATATTTTCTTTTGAGAGTTCATGTTTTCCTTATTTTTGGGGGCAGAATGGAGAGTTCTTTCCATTCTGACATTTTGTTTCTAGCTTAAATTTTGAAGTAAAATTGCCTATAGGAGGATTTTTGTTTGTTTGTTTGTTTAAGTAGGATTCTGAAATGTACCAAATGAAGACAGATTTTGTTTGTGTATTTGGCCAACAGACTGAAGAAACCTGGTAGGCATGCTAAATGGGAAATAATAAAATGAAATTGCTATGGGTGTGTGTGTGGTAATCCATCTTCTTTTAAATCCACTCTGTGCCAGTGACACTGGCAGATGGGGTGTGAGTTCAGGCATAGAAATTCATGCCAAGCTAACTTCACTTCGTCACTTTAAATTTCCAAATTTACCTTTAAGTGAAAACCAGGCACAAACATAACCCACATTCTTCCTTTGCTCCCATCCACGTGGCAATAGCTGACACAGGCACCCTTCACAGCAGATAATTCTGCTGCCAAGGTATGCTTTCTTCTCTTTTTTTCTCTTTTGACTGCATATCTCTGTCTGGAATTTCAGGTGGGTCTATAGAGATTCCAGACCTCACCTATGTGGTTACATCTTCCATGTGGATTATGACTTGGTTTGGAAGAGGCTTTGAGCTCTGTTCCATCAATTCTAATGGCAACCATTTACTATACTATGGTGGTTCCTATCACCCCAACCAGTCAAGTGAGTCAAGTATCCAGAAAAGGTCAGTCACTGGCTTTGGACAATACATTCATTGCAAGGAAAATGATGCTGGATTTTCAGTCCCCTGACTTACAGGCTAGTTCTTTCCTTACTACCTAACACTGCCTTTTTTTTTTTTTTTTTTGTCTTTTAAATTTATGAAAAACATTTTCAGTGACAGAAAGAGAATAAGTAAGTAGGAGAAATATAGCCTCTGGAAATTCAGAGTTGTAAATATGGAATGAACAATAGGACGTATGAAAGCTTGCTATTTTTTCCTGAGACTTTTGTATAGTTCTATATAAAATTTTGGTTTTCTTTTCTAAAGCAATTTTTATTCCCCAAATTTTCTCATCTCAAAATAAAGGAGGGCTGGAGAGAAGGATTGCCTGAGAAGCCTAAGGACTCAGGTTTAATTTCTCAGTATTCATGTAAGCCAGATGCACATGGTGGCACGTGTATGTGGAGTTCGTTTACAGTGGCTAGAGGCCCTGGCACACCCATTCCTTCTCTCTCTTTCCATATATATGTATATATTCTTGTCAAATAAATAAATTTAATTTAATTTAAAAAATAATGGAAAGTTTAGCCAGGTGTGGTGTTGCACTCTTTTAATCCCAGCACTCGGGAGGCAGAGGTAGGAGGATTGTCGTGAGTTCGAGGCCATCCTGAGACTTCATAGTGAGTTCCAGGTCAGCCTGAGCTAGAGTGAGACCCTATCTTGAAAAACCAAAAACAATAAAACAATAAAAAATAAAATAAAATTTTAAAAAAAGAAAGTTTATTCCATGTGAGTGGACCTCCTGGTATTTGAAATTTAAAGAATACCTTTTTCCTATAAAAATGGCATATTTTTTTTGTTTGTTGTTACTGGTGGTGGTTTATTGAGATAGTGTTTTGCTCTAGCCCAAAGTGACCCATAACTCACTATGTAGTCTCAGAATGGCCTTGAACTCATGACTGTCCTCCTTCCTCCCTCTGCCTCTCCAGTGCCAGGATTAAAGGTGTGTGCCATCACGCCCGGCATAATGGCCTAATTAATACAGGTCAAATATGGGACTTACTCTCTACTTTGACATACAGGATAAAAAAGGTTTCACCTACCAACACTTGTGTGATTAATGTGAAAAGACAGTGTAGTATGTAGAACACATACTCACAGCTTATGCACATGGCCAAAGATCTAAAATATTATGAGCTTCATAGAATCAAATAAAACATTTATTTTTCCATAAGCATCTAAGCTCTTTGTAGCTTTTGTTTCTCTTTAAAAGGAATCCTTCTATGCTGCAAGATGGAATATTCCCAATATGATCACTAGATCCTTTTGGAGTAGTATTTTACCCTGTGTTATGTCTCCAAATACTTCATTTTTTCAGTAACATGTAAAAACAAGGACCCATCTTCAAAAGCATGAGGGGGAGAACTTGCCCTAAAGGCTTAGGAAACAAGAGGGCTGTGACCACTGAAGAGCTAGCGATGGCCTTTGGATCAGTTAGTGACTGATCGACAGGCCAAGCCCCAACCACTCAACCAAGTATGTATGCTTGCATCAGTTTGTTTTAAGTTCCTATAGATACAAATGTTCTATAGGATAGATGGAAAATACAGAATGATCATTTTTTATTAGATAAAATTCAATGCCAATGTAGGATTCATTCTGTTGGGCTATTGGGCAAGGAAATCCCTGATGCCCCACCGACCCCCCCCCCCGCCAAAAGAAAAAAGAAAAAAAAAAACTACAGGCTATTGTCAAGACTCTTGGCTGCCTACCAGAACAAGATGGCAAGACCCTATTGTTGAAGACTCCATGCGCTTCCTCTGCAGGTCACTGACAAATCAAGCAGAGGCTGAGCGGGAAGGCCCTCCCTGCTGACTCGCTGTGAGGGTGCTGGAAAGAGCTATGCTGAATGCAGCCTTATGAGACGGCGACCTCTCACCAAGGGTGTTAAATAGCCATGGATCCTGAAAGCCTTAAGATTGGTCATCAGGGCAAAGTGAGGCAGCTAGTGCAAAAGAGGCATGTTTTTTATGGGGGAAAGCAGCGGCTCTCTAATTGGAGTAGAGGTCCTCTCCATGGGAGGGAATGCATGCCTGGTACTGAAAACCTAGTCAAAAGCCTATGGCAGGGCAGGTCAGGAGCCCTCAGTGAGTAACTCCTTCTGTTTTCTGGGTAAATGCATATATTATGCCCACCCAGCTGCCCTTTGTGTTTACACACATATATTAATGCCACTCTCCCTTTGGTTACAGAAAGCTCTTTTCAGATGGTGGATATCACCAGGTTAACTGAAAACTGGCCAAAATGGTAAGAAGAAGTGGCAGTGCATTGTTCAGCACTGAGACATCTCTATCACACCCCAAGGCTCAGGATCCATTGCGGAAGCAGTGGCAGAAAGAATGTAAGAGCCAAAGGAAGGATAGGACTGCTACAGTGCAATCTTCCAGATACGAAATGACCTTGATATTCACAACCTCACACTGACTGACACTAACTACATCAGACATTCATAATAGAAGGTAAAGATGGTGACATAAAAATAGAAGAGATATTAGTTAGAAAGGATAGGGGATTCAGTGGAGGGTGGGTTTGAGAGGGGAAGAATGGGTTGGGATGTGGGAATTATCATGGTCTATTTCAATATTTATGAAGGCTGTAAATAAGTTTTTGAAAAGGTTGTCCATAGTATTTGATTAGAACTTCAGCGGCTAAGAAGATAGAATCAATATATATTCTCAGAGCAAGGGTAAAAACATATGAAAAAATAAAAGCCAAATATCTCATTTTATTTTCAACAATAGGGAGCAAAATTTTCGGCATTACCCAATGGAGTAATGACATACAAGTTTAAAAACTGAGTTGTATATTGAAGACAATGTTTCATTTTATTACGTGGCATCCAATGGTTAAAAAGTAAGTATTATCTTTTATTTTAAATTCATAAAAATGCTTCAAATATGTACACAAATATCTATAGTAACATTTAAATAATGCTATAAACCTTAGTTCAAATCTTATATTTGCAACTTGGTGCTATGTAAGGGCAGAAAACAATGTTTCTGAATCCCCATTTTCTCATCTCTACAGTGAGGGCACCAACAGCTTGTGTTATTGACTATGTCGTGATTAAGACACCATACTGTGAAATGGATTGCTGAGAGTTCACTTCTGACTGAAGTGCCAATAAAATAAAATATCATCAATAAAATCAACAAAATAAATAACAACAGGCCTGGGGGGATGGCTTAGAGGTTAAGGCATATGCCTGCAAAGCCAGAGGATCCAGGTTTGATTCCCCAGGACCCACGTTAGCCAGATCCACAAGGGGGCATACATGCCTGGAAATTGTTTGAAGTGGCTGGAGGCCCTGGCGCACCTATTCTCTCTCTCTCTCTCTCTCTCTCTCTCTCTCTCTCTCTTTCTCTCTCTCTCTCTCTCTCTGTCAAATAAATAAATAAAATATTTTAAAAAATAAATAACAACAAAATATCAGGCAATGTAAATGTGAGACAGAAATATCCAAATGTAAAATACCAAAGAAAAGATGAATATTGGTTTTCTGATTCTTTTTTTTTTTTTTTTTGGTTGTTTGGTGTTTTTTGTTTTGCTTTGTTTTGTTTTGTTTTTGTTTTTGTTTTTGTTGCTTTTCCAGGTAGGATCTCACTCTAGCTCAGGCTGACCTGGAATTCACTCTGTAGTCTCAGGGTGTCCTCGAACTCATGGCAATCCTCCTACCTCTGCCTCCCCAGTGCTGGGGTTAAAGGTGTGCACCACCACGCCCGACGGTGTTCTGATTCTTGAACTTCTCAGCTACATTAAAACATATTAGCAAGAACAATAATAAAATAAATGCAATAATAATAGCTAAAAAAATAAAAAGGTATCTGAGGTTTTAAAATGCATTATGAATGTCACTGTAGGAACACACTGTATGTTGGTCATATTTCCACCAGGCTATGCTCCTGTATTCCTTGTCCTCTGCTCCCATTCCACCGAGGGTCCTGCTCAAGGAGGTTATTAGTAGTCACTGTGGAATCATGAATGCATCAGTCACTCTCTGTGGGAGGTGGGGGAATGCGTCAGGACGGTATCTGAGTTTTTAAAATTCATTTTTTCTCAGTGTTTTGTTTTGAGACAGGTTTCCTTGTACGCAGCATTATCTGTAGCATTCTACTCACTATGTAAACAAGACTTCCTGAAACTCACCACCCTTCTGTCTCAGCTTCCAGAGTGCTGGATTACTGGTATGTGCCACCAAACCTGGCTTAGCTGAACACTTTTTCAAGGAATCATCATTTTTCAGTGGGCTTGTGCCAGCCTCGTCCTGGAGATGAAGCTTTGTGCCCTCCTTTGTTGTGGGATTCTGAACAGGTATGAAGTATGCTGAGGTCAGCTAGAGGTAGCTGAATTGAAATGAGAGAACTTTGGGCTGGAGAGATGGCTTAGCGGTTAAGGTGCTTGCCTGCAAAGCCTAAGGACCTATGTTCTACTACTCTCCAGATCCCATGTTAGCCATACACAGAAAGATGAGGCAAGCGCAAGTTTGCACTTGCCCACTAGGTGGCGCACACATCTGGACCTCGATTGTAGTGGCTGATGCCCTGGTGCAACAACTAACTCTCCCCCCCCCCCTCTCCCTGTGTGTGTGTGTGTGTGTGTGTGTGTGTGTGTGTGTGTGTGTCTGTCTGTCTGCCCGTCTTCCTCACTTTCTCTAAAATTAAAATGAAGGGCTGGAGAGATGGCTTAGCAGTTAAGCGCTTGCCTGTGAAGCCTAAGGACCCCAGTTCGAGGCTCGGTTCCCCAGGTCCCACGTTAGCCAGATGCACAAGGGGGCGCACACGTCTGGAGTTCGTTTGCAGTGGTTGGAAGCCCTGGCGCGCCCATTCTCTCTGTCTCCCTCTATCTGTCTTTCTCTCTATGTCTGTCGCTCTCAAATAAATTTAAAAAAAAATAAATTAAATTAAAATTAAAAACAGCCAGGTATTGTGGCTCACACATTTAATCCCAGCACTCAGAAGGCAGAGGTAGGAGGATTGCTGTGAGTTCGAGGCCACCCTGAGACTACATAGTGAATTCCAGGTCAGCCTGGGCTAGAGTGAGACCCTACCTTGAACCCCCCCTCCAAAAATAATAAAAAATAATAATAATAATAATAAAAGAAATGAGAGGCTTGTGAATGTGTAGGGAAATGACGCATGGAAATTACTCATGGTGAAGAGTGGGCCCCACGTGCCTGGGAAGCATCTAACTGGACCGTGGAGAGACAGTGCCGGTAAGTAACCCTGGATAGAGCAGAGTACTGTCTACAAAGGCTGACTTTGAAAGTCAGACAGAGAAGTCATGGGTGAAACCAGGAAAGTACCAGGAGAGAAGGAATGAACTTGACTAATGCGGCAGACGGAGAGGCTGGCCTCAGATCTAGCCTGAGGAAGCAGGTCAGGAACACAGCAGCAGAAGGCTGCAGCAGTTTGAGCTCATCCTTCCACCACCACCAGGAATTGTTCAGAGAAGGTCACAGCTTTGATTCTGATACTTGACTGATAATTTAGATTGCTTATTTTTAAAACTTTTAAGACTGTGGATGGGGTAAATACCTATAACACTGTCTAAAAGTGAGTGCAAGCGCCATCTTTACACCTGTACATCTCTCAAACACCCCAACACATCTTAAAGTGACAGCTTGAGGTAAAAATATTGTAATTTGATTGTACTTGACCATAATGCCTATTTTATGTAATACTTCATAGATATGCCTTTACCACGGTGCTTGACGGCTAAGAACCCCATAACTGATAGCATGAGTCATAATTATGATGAAGATAGCAATATGCAGGTTATTTTTCAGATGTTTGATTAGTAAATAAAAACAGATCAAAGTCATGCATCTTTCATGAAAATATTCAGTTGGGTTTGTCACCCATTGCTGTGCATGTTTTGGAGTTATGCCCCAGGAAATATACAGGTAATTACGTCATGGACCATCAGGTTTACTCAAAAATACATGGAATCATACATGTTAAAATTATAAACATTATGGTCTGTTGTATTATAGAAATGACACATTAGTCTCAAAACTTAAAGTGTTTGCAGACACTAGCTGGAGCACTTTTTGCCTTTTAATAGAGTGAGAGGAGCCTGGTAAGAATCCAGAGGGCAAAAATCTAGTGTCCACCTTCCCCTGCGTTCTTCAGAGACTTTGACTACTGCTTCTCATCTTTCGGCGGCCACTTCATTATAGTCTTTGAATCCACCAACAGAACGGTCCTCACAAAGGCATTTATGAGTTGTCCCACCTGATCCACATAGTGCTCAGATTTTCACCACTTTCATTACTTTAGATCTTTTCGTCAGACCCACTCCATAATCTGGCAAACGCTCTCTCTTGACTCCTGAACAGAGAACAGCCTGCTGGAGCCATCTGTGGTATGTTTCTCTTGTGCCTCAAGTAGCCTACCCAAATAGTCCTTAAAACAAATTTAGTGTGTTCACTATTGCACAATGTGACCTTGTAATCTGTCCCACATCCTGGCCTCAGAAAGACATCATGCTCTAATCAGATGCGCTTTTCTGAGTTTGTAGTGTTAGCATCCAAAATCCAAGTGAGGGCTTGAGTTGGTCAGAGGTGCACAGTCAGGTCTGGTAGGCCATGCTTGCTGAAGATAAGGAGAGAGAGAAAGCAAATATGTGGGGAGCAGGAAGGCAGGCTTATAAGGAAGCTAACAGGGGCTGGAGAGATTGCTTAGCAGTTAAGGTGCTTGCCTGCAAAGCCAAAACACCTTGGTTCAATTCCCCAGACCCACGTTAGCCAGATGTACAAGGTAAGGCATGCGTCTGGAGTTCATTCGCAGGGCTGGTTTCTCTGGTGCGACCATTCTCTCCCTCCTCTCTCTTTCTCTCAAAAAAATAAATAAAAATAATATTTTTTTAAAAAGCTAACAGAAGGCAGATCAAGAGCCAACAGACAAGGGTGGCACCATGCTGGCTTGTGTCTGACCCCTTTCTAGAACCCAGATTTCACTGAAGCCTGGTTTTACTCTTTCTCTCTCTCTCTCTCTTTTTTTTTTTTTTTTGCCTGAAGGTGCTTTCAGTGTTATAATAGTTCATTTCTCTCCCCCTCTTTCATCTTTTTTTTTTAAATTTTAAATTAAACTAGTCAGATTCGGTTTAAGCTTCTTGTATTGACTTTCTCTTAAGCAGAAGAGGGTTCTGAGAACGACAGGAATGGCAAAGACTGGCCTGCGGGAGCCAGAGCTCAGCCAGGGCTGTGAGCAGAAACCAGGAAGCCCACGGCGGGCATCTCCAAGTTGGGAGGACTGAAGCTCTCAAGGTGGTGTCATGAGCGGTCAGCTGAGGTCTCCCGTGGCCACCCTGGTATCTAGACAAGTCATCGATTTCTCATGAAAACATTTCTCTCAACATTGAACCTAACTGGCCAGGCCAGAGTTTCTCCAAGATCTTTCCTTCCTTCCAGATTCCCATGATCCCAATAGTGCAATGGGAAATCTCAAAGGGAATTAGAGAGTGATGAAAAAACCTAATATAGGAAAACTCTGCCTAGCGCAAGAAAACTTCCAAAATGAGTGAAATGGACATAGGGATTAAAAAAAAAAAAAAAAAAAAAAAACAAACAAACTTCAGGGGCTGGAGAGATAGCTTAGCAGTTTGTCTATACAAGCAAAAGACCCAGGTTGGATATTCCAGGACCCATGTAAGCCAGGTGCACAAGGTGGTACGTACACCTGGCGTTTGTTTCCAGTGGCTGGAAGGCCTGGTGTGCCCATTCTCCCTCTTTCTCTCTCTCTCCCCCTCCATTCCCACTTGTTTCTCAAATAAAATAAATAATAACCAAATAATAAAATAAATATTTAAAAAAATTCAAATTCATTAGTACACAGAATAACTAACTACATCAATCTTTGCTAGTCTAAGCTGGCCCAAGGTATACAGGGGAGGGAGGGGGAAGATTATTCGGGCACCTGTGAGGAAGGAGCCCTGGATAATTATACCTGTGAAAGAAATGATGTCTTATTCGGAGGTGGGGAGGTGAGAGAGGATTAAAACAAACTGTCAAAGGCTTTACAGTAAAGAGAATAGATTGGGACTGATTTCTGCAAAGCCCCGGAATTCAATGAAGATGTCAAGAGAGAAACAATGGTTTCATGTCTCTAATTGTCTTTCAAGTAACCACACTGTAATTCCTGTGTGGGAAAAGGAATAACAAAAATGTCAAGTTTTACCTTGACAAAGTTGAGCTTTATTGTGTTTGCTGGGTGCTATGGTGATGACCTGTAAGGTGGTCCCCGTTATCTGTACCCAAGGATAAGTGTGAAGTGGGCTGTAGATGCTCTTTTCTGCTTCAAACCTTCGCATTTGCTCTCTGCTCGCCACCTGTCAGGGGGTCTTCACAGCTGCTCTGCGCAGGAAGTACCTTTCCCCCTCGCAGCAGGCACAGGGGCATCTCGGCCCGCCCGTGGCCTTTGCAGGAGGTTTGAATGTGGTGTCTTGAGATGTAATCTTTACGGCAAATTGGCGTGAGAAAGTGAGGCTGGACACAGCAGCAGGGGAAATGCTGTTAGTTCAGGAGCAGATGGTGGCAGGCCTTCTTGCTGTGTTAAGTCCTGTGTTAAGGTCTTTCAGTCAGGTGAATGGGAGAGTAAGTAGACAGAAGTGCACCAAGGAACAGAGAGGTTATCTACACCCAGAGACAGAGAAGTTACCTAGGTTCAGTGTCAGAAGGTGAGTAGAAGCAGGCCCTCAAGGCTGTAATGCTGAGTCAACTGGTTAGGAAAGGGTGCATATGCAGACCCAAGAGAATATTCGAGGCACGTATGAAATCCCAATATGATTAGAAAATGTTTTCATCCTTTGAGGGAACTCAATGCTCAGCTGCTGGGTTTTGTTTTTCTGTTTTGTTTTGTTTTTGTCTAACTTCCTAATGGACATTTAAAATAACTTCTCCCAAACTGAAATAATGTGAGTTAGTAAGTATATTTTCCTGACAAACAAGAAATCTAACAAAGGTAAATTAATGAGGACCACAGGGTACACCAATGGCAAACTGTACTTGAATATTGTATTCGAATGTTCTCTAAACATCTACATAAGCAAACTGTTTAGGCAAGGCAAGTGGGCTGCAAGACCCCATATGAGCAAAACATGCAAATCTTGGGATTAAACATGAGGGGCATTTCTGAATAGAGTCCAGTCACTCAACTACCTCAGTAAGCATGTTCAAGTGGCAAGAACAGGCACTTCTGTAACAACAGCTCAGAGATTAAAAAGAAATAAAAAGTGGGGGGAAGTCTGTTCTCATTTATTTGCTTAGAGCTGGGATCTGTAGGAATGGAAAGACTAAGCTGCTCACCTCTGATCAGGGAAATCTTCAGTGGATTGTGAGCAGGATCTACCTTCAGAAAGCCATGCTGGGAAGAGTGAGGAGGTGAGAAGGAATGGGTCTATCTTCTAACAGCCATATCAGGATGACTGAGGAGGTGAGAAGGAATGGATCTACCTTCAGACAGTTATGTCAGGAAGAGCAAGGAGACAAGGAGATGGGAAGGAGTGGATCTACCTTCAGACAGCCATGTCAGGAATACTGAAGAGGTGAGAAGGAATGGGTCTATCTTCAGACAGCCATGTCAGGAAGAGAGAGGAGGTGAGAAGGAATGGTGCTACCTTTAGGCAGCCGAAGGGTAAGGAAGAGCCAAGGAAATAGACATGATCATTATACAGCTCGAAAGTTCTGTGCAAGAGCAAAAACCTTAGAGTCTGAGAGAGATGGAACAACGGTAGAAAGAAAGAACGAAGTATTGCTTAGTTGACCAAGACTTAATCCATTAATGAATTACCAATTTAAGTAGTTTTGCCTAGTGGCCACCCGAGGGCGCACTCTCCTATGCACGGGAACAAGTGGAAGGATTAAGTTAATATCTTAAGTAAGGGTATCCACTGAAGATGGATATTTAAAACTTTTTTTTTTCTATTTTTGTTCTTGAACTAGATAAATGAATAAGCAAGACCGACCTCAATTCAAATCGCAAGGATTACTACAATAACCTCATTTGAAGCTATCTAGTCATTAGTAGGGATTTAATGAATATTATCTCCCTCCCATAGGCTACTGCATACAAAGATGTCATATATAGGACAATAGAAGCATGAAGATGAACTGTCTCAACAAGAGGGGCCAGGACTCAGAAGTTCCAACATGAATAGAAAGCCATGCTATGCAGTCGCTCCAGAGAGCAAATTGACTTGAGAGCTTTCACTGAGTGCCGGGGGCAAGGCAGCCCGGAGACCCAGAGGACAGCGCAGGGCATCCGCAGGGACAGACCGTCGGGACAAGGTCATCTGCGTGCGCGCTGCCTCCTCTCCGAGAATTCTTTATTATGCCCCTTGGAGACCATGTCCATCTGAGACAAGCCGGGAAGGGAATGCATGGCTCCTGGCTTTCAAATTTCTACACCAAGGTTCCGACTGTGAAGAGGAGCGCCCTCACAGAGGAAAGCACGCGTCAAGGCTAAGTGTGGAATTTTAGATGTCTGCAAACAAAGAGATTCCGTCTCCCGGTGCAAATGGAACGAGCTGAGCGCCCACCAGCGTGCAAACGTACTTCGCGGCCTTATGCTGCCCTCTGGTGGGTCTGTCAGGTATAATAATGGATGGGAAGGGGAAAAAAAAATCTGATCCCGAATAAACCAACAAATATGAGACTTCAGTTCAGGATCAGTGAAATAAAAAGTAAGCTTCAAAGCCGGGAGTGGTGGCATTTGCCCTTAATCCTAGCACTCGGGAGGCAGGGGTAGGATGTTCGCTGTGAGTTTGAGGCCACCCTGAGACTTCATAGCTAGTTCCAGGTCAGCCTGAGCTAGTGAGACCTTGGGGGAGGGGGAGTTTCAAGAATCCTGAACTGTTTCGGGACTAAGTTACACATGGCATCTGTGGAGGTGCACACCTTGAATCGCAGCACTGAAGGGAGACAGAGGTAGGTAGGAGAATTGCTGTTAGTTCAAGACCACCCTGAGACTACATGGTGAATTCCAGGTCAGCCTGGGCTAAAGTGAGACCCTACCTCCAAAAACCAAAAACCAAAAACAAACAAACAAACAAAAACAGACAACAAAAACAAAAACAAAAAACCCACTATTGGTATAAGGCAATTCTTTCTTTCTTTCTTTCTTTCTTTCTTTCTTTCTTTCTTTCTTTCTTTCTTTCTTTCCTTCCTTCCTTCCTTCCTTCCTTCCTTCCTTCCTTCCTTCTTTCTTTCTTTCTTTCTTTCTTTCTTTCTTTCTTTCTTTCTTTTTCCTGCACTTATAGTGGTTCCATCCCACATGACCACCATACACTACAGATTGAGGGTGACAAGTTCATATAGCAGCTCTCTTAGGTCCATTAGCTCCTCCTAAATGCCTTTGCCTGACCTGATGGGAAGAAAAGCAATGCCTGGCTGTTTTTATTCATCCTTAACACATCCCTTCAGCTTGACTTCCTCAGAGAACCTTTAAATTGTTTTTGGCCTTAACACCTCAAATCTGGCTCCACACTATCCCTTCTCTCTGCGTCCTATCTCTGAGCCCTCAGCATCAGCTGCTTCTAAACTCTGCACTGTAGTTTAACTAAATAAGGTCAGTGTTAAAAGTACAGCCCAGCTGGGCGTGATGGCGCACGGCTTTAATCTCAGCACTCGGGAGGCAGAGGTAGGAGGATCGCTGTGAGTTTGAGGCCACCCTGAGACTCCATAGTGAATTCCAAGTCAGCCTGAGCTAAGAGAGACCGTACCCCGAAACAAACCAACAAAGAGTATAGCCCTGCAGAGCAGAGTAGGGAAAACAGGACAAGCGTCAAAGCCTCCACGTTCTCTTTCCAAGCCTCTGTGGTTGGTGACAAGAGGGATTTGGGGGTTATTTTTACCACAGATCAGACCCTAATTTATAAGCCAAAGCTTTGGGCTAAACTTAAGAGTTCTCACTTACTGGCCTGGTCAGATTTTAAGCTCAGCAACACCAGAATTTAAGGAAATAATCAGGACCAAAATAAGAAAAAATCTAATTGTTCACTTGGAAGACTCCCCCCTCACTTAAACTATGCATCAAAAAATATGCATATGTACTCAGTAGGATTTCAGTACTTTACATCTTAATATTGTGTGTTATTTGTGAAATGCATAGTGTTATATTTTTTAAATTTTTTGTTTATTTTTATTTATTTATTTGAGAGTGTCAGACAGAGAGAGAAAGAGGCAAAGAGAGAATGGGCATGCCAGGGCTTCCAGCCACTGCAAACGAACTCCAGATGCGTGCGCCCCGTTGTGCATCTGGCTAACGTGGGTTCTGGGGAATAGAGCCTCGAACCGGAGTCCTTAGGCTTCACAGGCAAGCACTTAACCACCACGCCATCTCTCCAGCCCCATAGTGTTATTTTATTTTATTTTTTCCAATGGAATAGTCTGTTTTTAAGACCTGAGGAGATGGCTCCCTGGGTATAAAGTTCTCGCTGTGCAAGCATGAAGGGCTGAATTTGGATCTCTAGCACTCACACTGAAAGCCAGACATGGTGGTAAACTTTGCAATTCCAGCCCAGGGGAGTTAGAGATCAGAGAATCCCAAGAGCTTGCTGACTGTCTGGTGCAGCTGAGTTGGTGAGGTCAAAATTCAAGGAGAGACCCGGTCTCAAAAATGATGGTGGAGAGTAGTCAAGAGCACATGTTGACCCCTGGCCTACACAGTAATGCGCACACACACACACACACACACACATGTGCACCTGCACACTCATGTGTCTATGCACAAATGTGCAGATTTATATACACACAAGCATACTATGCTCACATATATACATGAAATAATAATAACCTGAAATATAATCTATGTTTTATGAAAAATCAGCTGTGCTGGCATCTAGGATTTATAAAGGAAACCCTAACTTCATGGGTCCTAATTATGAAGAATGCTGTCTGAACCTCTTCATGAGGTCCCACTCAGTTTAGTGAACAATAAACAAATATTCACTTTGAAGGAGACAGTGCTCTCCATGTTCAGATTTGCCTGACATCGCTCACGTGTTCTCAGAGCACATTCCAGCACATTCTCCAGCATCCTCATCCCTTTACACTCTATGAGATCTCTCCTGTATGAAAGAGACACTGTTTTTGTTTTCTGTTGCTGCTGTTGTTTGTTATGTTTTGTTTTGTTTTGCTTTGCTTTGCTTTAGCTGCGGTGGACAGCTTTGACAGTGACTTTCTAAGTCCACCATGCCAAACAGTGTCACCCTCCAAAAGGGGACGAAAACGCTACCGTAGTTAACTTCAGTTGCAAAGAAGAAAGAGAAACAGGTAGTGCTTGTTAAACTGCATTTCCTTTGAATGTCACATTAGTTTCTGAGCTAAGCTCTCAGATTTGTGGCACAAACAAGATCCCTTTGAAGGTAACAGGAGGCTTGCTGTGAAAGAAGCAAGGCAGCCATTACCTCACATTTTATGTTTGGACAAATGAGGAACCAGTATTGTAAATATGCTCTGCAATTATAGAAAGTGATACACTCTTCTTTGTTCTTTCACCTTATTTACAGGGAGTATTTTTTCCTCTAAGAAGACTTCCGTTAGATTTTCTTTTTCAAGTTTCCTCACTCCCCAATGTATTTACCTTTTGAATCAAAGGGAAGGGTCCATTCAATATAAATGAGTAGCTCTTTCCAAGCAAAATATCCTTGCAATGATACCTAGGGGGTTCTCAGTGTATCAGCGTGGAGCAAGAAGGCTGATGGAGGGTGTGTGTCTGACCTGGATGACCTTCTCTGTGCCCTTGTGGTTACTTTATACTGGCTGTGTTACTCCAACGTAGACCTCCTCCATTCCAAATAACACACCAATAACGTTTTCTCCAATGTGATGGGAAATACATGAATTACCATCTATAGAAACGTGTGCTGTTTCCTTCTTTTATTAACATGTCCTCTAAACATTTGGACTTGCTCATCTGAGCAACCAAGTGTCAGTGAGGAAAGAAAACAAACACCTGCTAAGGTGTCGTTAACAGCTGGTGAAGACAGCATTTACCCAGGTGTCTATGTGTTTGTGTGTGCGTGTGTGCGTGTGTGTGTGTGTGTGTGTGTGAGAGAGAGAGAGAGAGAGAGAGAAAGAAAGAGAGAGATAGGAAGGAGGAAAGGATAACAGAAATCACTGTTGGAGACATTTGTTAGCACCTAGAAAACCTGAGCAAGAATACTAACAAAATCTCAGAGAGCACACTGTGTGTCCATATGGACTGAAAACTGTTGGGACTTGAAATGTACTTTCCTTTACAATATCGAGATTATGAGCACATTTTTCATCATTCTTTAAACTTTAATCACCCATGCATTCTTAGGTGTTGCATTTTTGAGCTGCTATTAAAAATACATATCTTCTTGGCACTTTAAAGGAGGAGAGAGGCTTGTGTGTTGTATTATTAATGGGGTGCGAGAAAGGGGACTCTAGCCAGCCATTGCTGAGGGCATGAAGGCTTCTCGGCGTGGGTGGAGAAGGCGAGCTGGGGTCGCGGGGGCGCGGGGTCTGGTGAGTACTCACTCTTGAGATCTAAGTTCCTGGCCCCTGCCGTGATTTGCGTTGTGATCTTCGTGTCGATCTTGACAGTGTGCAGGTTGCTGGTGTCCCGTGAAATCATCACATTGTGCCACTGATTGTCGTTGAGTGGCTTATTTGAGCTTCCTTTGATGAGGTTAGCACCATTTCCCAAATCGAACACATAATGTAAATACCTAAAACAAAGGAAACAAGGGAAAAGTGTCACTGCCTGTGGGCTGAAGGTTCATGTCCAGGAAGTGCATGCAAATGGGATTCCTTCAGGCATTCCTTCTCCTGCAGGTGCTGAGAGAAAATGACCTGGATGTGGGGTTTCAGAAGGGATATGAAACCTCTGTTTCAGTAAAAGGCAACACCTTCAGCTAGGTGAGGCGGTACGCATGTGCAAAACCAGCATTTGCCAGGTAGAGCAGGAAGATCCGGAGTCCAAGGCCATCTTCAGCTAAACAGCGACCTCCAGGCCAACCTAATCTACATGAGACTGCATCTCAAAAAAATCAGTTTAAAAATAAATAACAAAGAGGTTCCACTATCCAGGCTGATTTCCCCCATTCTAGCAAACCACACTGTGACAATTCTTAGCTTCCTGCACCTGCTTTCCTTTCGCAATGTGAAAACCTGATTCTGTGAAGAAAACATGTACTCATCCTGTGTGCCAAGCACACGAAGCTGCTACACACATGGTTATGTGTTTCTGGTTTTCCAAAGACTCCCAAGTACACAGTGATCTTAGGGATGTGTTGTTCCTCACGCTTCTCTGTTGCATTTCTACAGTGGCACTTACACATTGTGTGTATGGGTGGGAATTTGAGATAAGGCACATGGCTGACAAGGGAAAGTACACACCATTGTGTATTGCCCAATCTATTGTAAACACAAAGTATGGTCCCCTGAGCTGATGCATAAACACACAAACCAGTGAGGAGGCACCAACTTGTGCTCGCCCTTTCAAAGAAATGTCACTAACATGGCCTTCTTTCTAAACTGCTCAAGGAACCCTACCATCCCACGAAACTCGAATGAAGTGGAATTTTATGACGTAAGTCATTAGATCACTTGAATTACATATTTAATTTAACACACACTAGCTTACGAACTTGTGGCAATTCTTTTTCTAAACGGATTCGTGCCAAGTCAGAAGCACGCAAGTAGAGTGTGAGGTTCATGGGGAGTCTTTCATAAACTGGAAGTGGAACCTCAGGTGAATAAGTATAGATACAAACGTATCCATATCTATGGGAGCTGTGCAGTGAATTGGAGGAACAAAGGAGTTGTTGCCTTTCTGCCCCTCCCAAAGCCCTTATAAGCCAGTGTGTTCTGTTTCCTGCATGTGTTTTGGAAACTGAAGTTCCTCTTTACAGAGTAGTATTTATTTGTCATTGAACTGACATATACTTACCCTTTAACTAACTCGACCACAATAAAGTCATTTCCATCCCCACTGTTATATAGGATGAGTCCGTCTAGGGATGTGGTCTTGAACTGGAAAAAAAGATGCATAGACGTGTAGGCTTGCAACGTAGCTAAGGCAACATAGCTTGATTTGGTCTTGAAGGTGACAGGATCTGCTATGATGTTCCTAAAGCCAAATCTGGCGTTGAGCTCACAGTAATATATGTCACCATTTTTACACAGGTCGATGTATGCCATTCCATTAAAGGTCAGGCTCTGCAGATGCCCAATGAAGTTGGAGGGGACAGAAGAAAGGTACCGCCGCTCTGTAATGATGCCCGTCTCTATGTTATGAAACTCCAGCCTTGTATGGTCGCCTGCCATTTGCCCTAAAAATAAAAGATAACTTATTATTTGCTGCTTCAGAAAGATACTTTCAACTTCCGAGTTTCATAGCAGGAGTACACTGAACACAGGAATCTGAATTCCTCTTTGAAAGTCAACTGCATGGAGTAAGAACACTTAGGAGGAGTTAGTGCATAAGCTCGTACAGATAGTAAAGTTCTCCCTGTTTGGATTTGGATCACTTGTTAAGTGTTAGTTTTAGTAAGGGTCATGCCCATCCCTGGGTATGGTGGTACACTCCTATAACCCAGCTCTTGAGCAGTCAAGGCTAGAGAACTGACTATGAGAGGCCCGCTTGAGTTGTGTAGTGAGATTCAGGTAAGCCTGAGCTACGTGGAAAGACTGCAAGAAAAAAATATATTAAAAATACTTTGCTGTTTATCAAGTTATGCATTCTTTTTTTTTAAATTTTATTTTAGAGACAGCAAGAGAGATAGACACACAGAGAATTGTCACACCAGGGCCTCAGCCACTGAAATCAAACTCCAGATGCTTGAGCCACCTTATGGGCATATGCAACCTTGCACTTGCCTCACCTTTGTGCATCTGACTCACGTGGGATCTGGAGAGCTGAACGTGGGTCCTCAGGCTTCACAGGCAAGTGCCTTAGCCGCTAAGCCACCTCTCCAGCCCAAGTTATGAATTTTTAATGAAAGAAAGAAAAAGAGAGGAAGGAAAGACTAGAGGAAGGATTAAAAGAAGGAAGGAAGTGAGAAAAGAAAGGAAGTCAGGGAAGGAAATAAAGAAGGGAGGAAGGATGGAAATGGGGAGGGAAAAAGAGCAGGAAGCAGGGAGGGAGTAAAGGTAAGAAGGTGGTAAGGGGAAAGAGAGGGAAAGAATGAGGGAGAAGAGGAAAGAGGGGACAATGAGGGACAAAAATTGCACAATTAGGAAAAAAGGAAGGGTATAGAGAAGGAGAAAACAAAGGAAGGATGGAAGAGAAGGAAGAAGAGAGGAAAAGAAATGGGGGATAGAGACAGAGGGGGAGTGAAAACTGTGAGTGAGTGTTCTAATGACTGCTCACTCCCTCATAACAAAATTGATACATCTCAGCCTCTTGGTTAGCTGATGTTTCTATTTATATATTTTTTCTCCAGGGAATACAAGATATGATGGCCGGGAGACATGGCTCAAAGTTACGTGAGCTTCTTGTGCCAGGATGAGAGAATCTGAAACCACCTGAAGGAGAATCCCCAGGGCCTATGTAAACATCTGGGCCTGGCATTGCACAGAGGTTATCTCAGTCCTTTGGAGAGTTTCAGCATGAGGGTGGGGGTAAAAAACAAAACCAAAAGGGGCAAGCTCCAACCTCCAGGGTCAGTAAGAGACTGTAGTTCAAAACTAGAAGAGGTGGAAGAGTGATGACTCAAACTTTCAGCTCTGGCCAGTGCCGGCTAGTACAAGGAGTGCTGCAAGGATACATGTCCGTGCGTACACTACACTAAACACACAGAACTCCATATTATTATATATTTTTTCCCATAGCCAATAGAAACAGTGAAAAGTTCCTAATTTTTTTTTTCTCATAATGAACCACTGAAATGTGTCTCAAGGTAATTCTGCTCTATGCACATTCACTTTCCTAAGCTGACTTTCCTTTACACTGTTCTCCCAAGTTCTTTATCTGTGGACCTACATCATATTTCTGTCACTTTTGTTTCACATGGCCAATCTTAGTCAAGATACGAATTCAAAGCACCTTCAATTTTGAGGGTGCAAGCAAAAATAGCCTACAAAGTGTAATCTCTAAGCATCTTAGTGGGGGGAGCTTGGGCGAAGACGTGTTCAGCCCACACCCTCAATCTCACCACACTTATCTGTCAAACCAACTATGACAAGACAAATCACACGTTCACCGCAGGAGTGATGACTGACTCTTTTCCGAAGGTTGAAAGCAAATGAAAGAAATGTAAGCTTGTTTTCCACATTAAAAAGCAGGACTTAAATAAAAGTTCCACTTTGCTTCTGGTTCATTCCCAGCTTCTTGTTGGAAGCCTAATTAAAGTGTGGGCCAGTCTGGGCGGCAGCTCAGAAAGATCACTTTAATTGCAATCATGCTCTTCCAGCCGAGCTCTTGGCTGGTTTCCCTGTCCAATTTGGCATAATTGGAAATTTTATCAAGCTTATCCTATTCTATCACCCATGACATTAATGAAAATATTAATTAGGGGCAATCTCAGAATCAGTCCCCGAATAAGCACACTGAAAACTCTTCCTAGGTGTGATCCAGACCGAGAACCTGTCTACGTGGGTCACCTTAACCTGCTGACAGACTCCCATTGACTTCATGGGATAACAACACTCTGCATAGTATCTGAATGTTTGAGCTATAAAGTATGAAAGCTATGCTTTGGGCTATTTTAGAAACACTGTTTACATAATCAATTGACTTTGATGATTATAAACTTACTGGGGTAAAAAAAAAATCCTCTAAACTGTACATCACTTAATTTCAAACATTTTGAAACTCTTTAATCTTTTGTAAAGGCATTTCAGTTATCCTTTTTAGCCATTGGGTTGATTTCTTAAAGATAAACAAAAATATCACTTTATTTATTTATTTCTTCACTCCCCACACCCCACCACAATGTGTCTGGTTATCTGATATAAAATACTGTTTACTTCTCTTCAGTTCGTATACATTGACCTCAATATTGCTCTGTGGGTGCTCTACCTCTTAGGGAACAGATGAAATCAATCTTTAATAATTTCCATGTATAAAGCTCTGGAGATACCAGCAACACTGAATTAATAAGCTATATGGAATGAGGAAAATGAAAGCTCACTTGGGCTCTGATATTGATTGTTTAGATTTTTAGTTTTGCTTTCTTCTATATTAAAATCTGAGTCTTAGGGCTAGAGATATAGCTCAGTGATTAAAGGTGCTTGTTTGCAAAGCCTAAAGATGTGGGCTTGATTCCTAAGTACCCACTTAAATCCAGATTCACACAGTGCCACATGAGTCTGGAATTCATTACAGGGAAAAGGACCTGATGCACCCATTCTCTATCTTTCAAATAAACAAATAAAATGTTTATTAAAAAATATGAGTTTTGGGCTGGAGAGATAGCTTAGCAGTTAAGGTACTTGCCTGCAAAGCCAAAGGACCTGGGTTTGACTCCCCAAGACCCATGTAAGTCATCAGATGCACAAGGGGGCACACACATCTGTAGTTCACTTGCAGTGGCTAGAGGCTCTAGCATGCCCGTTCTATCTCTCTCTACCTGCCTATGTCTGTATCTCCCTCTGTCTTTTGGATAAATAAAAAATAAATAAATAAAAATATTTTAAAAAAATCTGAGTCTTAAATTAGTGAGCCAAATTCAACCCCACAAGTGCATGCTTCCTAAGGGCTTTATTGTGGAACAACTAATAGCAAGAAAATATTTAGAAAAAGGTATTTCTGATTCTTAAAATCAGTATTCCATGTTGTCAAGACCTTGGTCGTTCCAAAAGAGGAATCAATATTTTGTTTAGTATGACTGAGAAATTCAGTGATTAAAAAAATCAAAATATCTGTTTTCACTTCTCAAAGAAATACAATTATTAATGCGAAAGATAAGTAATGAAAAAAATAGTGACATGGTATAGAAGCAGCCATTCCCCCAGTTACAAAAAAAAAAAAAATGTCCCCTGTTCAAAAGCAATTATTTCTCCAATAAGCATACAAAAATGCCTAGGCTGTACTGAGAGACAAGCTGAACTCACAGAACAGAATGGCAACCTAAAAGCAATTTTCCACCAAGAAAACACTGGCTCATTGTTGTCTGCAAATATTTCTCTTTTTTCATTTTATGTTTTTTGAGGTAGGGTCTCACTCTAGCCCAGGCTGACCTAAAATTCACTATGTAATCTCAGAGTGGCCTCAAACTCATGATGGTCTCCTATCTCTGCCTCCCAGGTGCTGGAATTAAAGGTGTGTGCCACCATGCCCAGCTGCAAGTATTTCTTTTTACTCCATTCAGAACTTACTCCTGTGTTTAATCTTTATCAGTTCTATTGCTAAGGGTGTTGAATAAATAAGAAAAAAAGAAGAAGAAATTCAAGGGATAATGTTTTCTGTGAAGATTTTACAAAGAAAGACTTTTATGCTTCTAACTATTGAAATGTTCTGTCTTTTCCAGAAATTGCATATGAGAATTTTGGATTAGCAAAACCAGGTGTCTTGAGAATTCCAGACTGATAATGATTTCTAATATGAACCAATCAGTAGATCATTTGTTTCTATTCGTAAAGAATACAGAAATTGAGTTAACACTTTTCAACAAACTGGATAATAAGACAAACTATTTTGGGTTCGCCCTTCTCTGACCTGGGTTAAGTTCCGAGGGACAAAACAACCACTAAGCCTTGAATCCACTTGTTGGTGGAGTGAGCGGCACATAAGTCTATTGTTGTGGGGATGAAGTCATTCTGAGAGGAGCAGATGTGGCCCCTTCCTCAAAATAAATCATATTCTATTGGGGGATGGCAGGTAAAAAGAGGTAAGCATTTAATTAAATATATAATAAAACTCAGAAAAAAATGCTAGAAATTGGATGAGTGTATTGGGGCACTGTACTGGTAAATACAGAATAAGGACATGTCCAAGTTACATATTTGAAGGATTAAAAAGACAAAAATTGGCCTGGAGATTAAGAGGATCTGCACTGAAGATCCCTGCTTATATAAGGGACCTGCCCTTGTATTACTATATTACAGTAAGGGGACTTCCCACATTTCCTCTGGTGTAAGACTTCACATTCACCATTTAAAACTGATTCGTGTGAATGTGCAACAATTAATAGTCCCCACATGTGAGAAAACTTTGTACAACCACAAAGAACCAATGAATAGAAGGCCATGATAGATCAATGAGATGGTGGTGTGCTTCATCTGATCTCAAGAACGATTCCTTCAGAAGTTACAATCCTATATATGTTTTGATCACCTTGAATAAGCTCCTTATTCTTGGAGCATGAGGACCCTCTGGACATTCAGGGTGGAACAATCTGTCTCCTCTGGACAAGACCCATCTTATGATTTGTAGTAAAATAATCAATATAGAGATTTTCTCTTCACAAGAAGAAAGACCTCATCTAATATCCAAATGGGGTGAATGGTTGGATTTTTTTGCAGAAGATAAAGTTGTACTCGTTCCTCTTTCTTATGGCTTCCAAGTTTCCAGAATGGAACTTTATTTAACTCAATTTAAAGTGGGGATTGGACCTAACATCTTCAAAGTTAGTTAAATCAATTGAGCTAAATGACCAAAAAGTGACCCAATATAGCCTAAAATGTACAAGGAGTTCATTGGACAGAATGCTAGTACATCTATCAGTTTACTTTGAAGCAAAAAGTGTACAACTTGCTCATCACCAAAATATAGAGAAAAATGACAAAACTGAAGGGAAATTGACATCTACAAAATGACTTTAATTCTTTTAGGGGGCAATAAGATATTTATCAAACTACAAAAGTTAAAATATACTATAGTTTCTTCTTGAATTATTAAAGTTGAAAGAACATGGCACAGAAGCATTGTTCATTAGGGAGAAAATACTTAACATACTGCTTATTAAGTACAATGCTTAGTAGAAAATTGGGGATCTAAATATACAGTGAATATAATAACCTTCAAACTAAGTTATCAGTCTTGGTTTAAAAAAAGCCACCTGTAAAAAAAAAAATACACATGAACAGGAAATCTTAGTACAAGAAACTAAACAGCAGGGATGGAAAGTTTACCTGTCATGGCTTGTTGATCGTCCACTGTCAACTTTAAACTTTTTCCTCGACGGACTACACGCACTGTGTGCCACTCATTATCATTGAGGTTATAGCCAGCAAAAAGGGTCTCGGGACCTTTGCCTGTGGAATACGCCAAACAGTCATTATGGACAATCAGAATGAGGCAAGAAAGTGAGCCTCACAGAAAGTGAGAGAAAGAGAAGGTGAAAGCAAGAGAGAGGGAAAGGAGAAAAAAACATGAGAGAGGAAGAGAGGAAGGAAAAGAGGGAGGGGAGAAAGAAAGAAAGAGAGAGAGAGAGAAGGGAGAGACTGGCTGGAACCATTTGAAAGCCCAGTAGAGTTACAGCAAGCAAGGAAAATGACAAGTTAACACTTAGGTGTGACAATTTAGGAATCTTTGAGCTTATATATTGATATGACAGGTGAACTAACCTGTTGTCATAAATAGGCACAGTCAATACAGCATTGGGAAACCTCCCAAATTTGCATGCACATTTTTAAAGGAATTGGACAATGATGGAAGTAACCATTTTCTTACTCACAAAGTGGCCAGCAGTCACATGGCCTCAGAAACATTTGATTATGGGACATGAGCAGTCCATTTTCAGGTGAGTGAATAACTAGGTCACTGCATCCTCATGGGAAGTTCAACTTGCTATTTGTGTGATGACTGCTCTTCAGTTCTCATCTCACGAACCTCCAGGATTCCCCAAACTCTTGGATTAATCTGCTTCCTATGGACCTTTGTGTCTGAAAGAAGCCAGCCTAACACAGCGCCTTACAAACTACCAGCTCTGCACGTTGCCATCTTTGTGTATGGTAGAGGTATGTCTGCACATGCAGGAAGACACAGTGACCGGGAGGGAGGAAACAAAAGGGAGGCACAGACCGTACAGGGCCAGATGTTGAACGGAAAAGGGAAAAAGTGAAGCTAGCCAACAGGGATTACAAAGTAATGGTCAATGAAAGAAAGCAAATAACATGGTCAGCAGGTAAAGTAACTCTCTAGGACTCCATGTAAACCTATGCAGAGAATTTAAATGGATTTGGAGCAGGCATTCCTCAGAAAAGTGTTTAGTGGAAATTACTAAAGGACTAAATGGGACTATATCTTCAACTTGAAAACAAAGGGAAAATATTGATAGAACTGAACTGATATGAACATCAATGTTTACTAATCTAACTTTAAGATTCATTCAGGAGAAGACTATGTCAAGTATACATTTTTGGTAATCGTTTCCTCTCATACTCCCTTTTTGCAGAAACTGGCTGGCCCAGTAACACAGCAAAGGGGAGGTTATCTTAAATCATGACTTTCTGCTGATAGAGGATACGGATTGCTCTTGCAATTTCCTTAACCAAATTTTATGAGGAAAACCAACTGATTTATAAAGGTCACAGGGCAAATGAAGGTGCAAAATATAATTTGAAGACAAAGAGAAATAACAGGAGAAAACAGTAAGTTAGGGGAGCAAAGAAGTCCACTCTCATGGCTTATTGCTTACTGCGACTTCGTAGATTCTGCACACAGTCCTCAACTTCCCATCTATGATGCTATTGATAACACAACTAAGTGTTGCTTTCCTTTGGAGACTAAAATGAAGTAATAAAATTTTTGCATGATTCACTGATTCAATTCTTTAAAAAATGCCAACCACCATTAATATGATCATATTCTCTTTTTTGGGGGGTGGTGGATGGTGGGGTGGGGATTAAATGGTATATCCAGACATAATATAAACTATAATGAAAGGGAAAGTTTTGAGAAATTGATCACTAACTAACTAGAGGAAGCCTGTTAGTTTAGCAACTGCAAAGATGCTGTGAGAACACATTTTGAAAGCCAGCTCCAGGATCCAAGAGCTCTTTCTAGTTTCAATAGCACGGAAAGGTACGTTTAATAACCCTGCCACAGCTTAGCATCCTGCTGGCAGCCAGGGTCACCCTTAGTTTTGATCTCTGAAAACAGAATGTGTCATTTTAAAGCTATTTTTATAGGGGAGATATATTTTTCTTAGAAATGTGTACTTTTGAAGCAGATTTCTGTCTGCTCTGTTAAGCTCATGTGTTTGGTCAAGGAGAAGCCTAATAAGGATGATGTCATCACCATCCATTCCAGGCTGGCTGTTCAGTCAAGTCATAATGCTCCATCTATGAAACAAATATTTCCATAGCAACGGGCACAAAATCCAATTAAAAATAAACCTTGGGTTCATAAAAAAAATCTCTGTAGGCCAACTTCAAGCTTCTTTCCTTGCATTATTAAAAATGTGAACAGATTGATTTTAGAAGACAAGGTTATTAAAAATGCACTTAACAGTCTCTGTTCAAAACATTGTTGCTCATGTAACGTGAAATGTAATGAGAAGCGTGAGGGGCTGAGAGTTAAGAACTCCGGACGCCCATCTTGGATTTGCTCCTACAAAACAGCCGAGGTTGAGTGCTCATTAGGCACCAGGAGCTTTTCCTCTTACATTGCTTCATCTCTATATTATTACCAACTTGCACACTTAGAACTGAAGGTCTGCAAAGCCAAAACTACTTGCCCCAAGACTGCGCAGCAACGGAGTGCATTTCCCTGGTCATACTTTCTCAAAGGCTGCTTGTTTTCCAACTGCAGTACGCAACTTCCTAGTCATGAGACCCCCTGACCAATCATTTAACTTCCCAGTTCCTCCATATATATGTGTGAAGGATGAGGGAAGATGTTTACGTTCAGCTGTCCTAAATAACAAGGACACTGTTAGGAAAATCTCTGGAGACTCTGCAAAGTGCCCCGTGAAAAGAGTAGCAGTGATACACTATCGCCTAAGGATGCTTAAATCTCTGCCTCGGAAGACCAGTGCAGAGGAGCGGCCATCACTGTATGGACTCGCTACGCATTCAGCAGTTTTAGCCAATTTTCTGTCCTATTAAACTCATCCATAAAGTGAGGACAGCACAGGCTCCTCCCCCAGTTCCTTTACAGTCTCTCATCATTGCAGAAGTTTAAAAGATGTGGGATTAGTAAAGAAAGATGGCTTAATGGTTGACATTTTTGAGTGGGGAGTTGCTTCATCTCTTGCCAGAAAGTTAATGATGAAACTACAGCCACCTAAGCAGTGATACACCTGAATTCTCTTGGGAGACTTTTTTAAATTTGAGGTTATCAAAAGATCTCCACCATACTATTATTTTTTTCTCCCAGAAATACCTGTGACTCCACCTTAGATTCACATGAGTTTTCAACCCCAATGTGGTGGTGCTAAAACATGGGAATATTGAAGGGTAACTATGTTTAAGGAAGGTCACCAGTGTGCAGCCCAATGAAGAGTTGAATGTCCTCACATAAAAGAGAAAGTGGGGCTGGAGAGCTGGCTTAGTGGTTAAGCGCTTGCCTGTGAAGCCTAAGGACCCTGGTTCGAGGCTCAATTCTCCAGGACCCAAGTTAGCCAGATGCACAAGGGGGCGCACGCATCTGGAGTTCTTTTGCAATGGCTAGAAGCCCTGGCATGCCCATTCTCTCTCTCTCTATCTGCCTCTTTCTGTCTCTGTCACTCTCAAATAAATAAATAAAAATGAACAAAAAAATTTTAGAAAAAGAGAAAGTGGACTGGGTGTGGTGACACAGGCCTTTAATCCCAGCACTTGAGAGGCCGAGGTAGGAGGATCACCGTGAGTTCAAGGCTACCCTGAGACTACATAGTGAATACCAGGTCAGCTACAGTGAAAACCTGCTTCAAAAAACAAAAACAAAAAACAAAAAAAAAAAAAAAAAAGAAGAAGAAGAAGAAGAAAGAAAGGAAGAGAGGGAAAGACAGTCTTATTCAAGTCAGGAATGGGGCTCTTTCCAAGTGTCAAACATCTCGCATTTTGATCGTGGACTTCCACGTTGGTGAGAAACCTTCAGAAAACAAGTCTGTCATTTAAGCCACAAAGTTCACGCTATTTTGTTACAGCAGTTTGAGTGGCTAAGATGGAACAGTGTTCTTCTACAAGTATAAATGTAAAGAATTGTTCCTAATTCCTTTTATGTTGTAGGGAATTGACTTATATGCAACTTTATGATTTGTTCTTTTTGTGATCTATTTAAGCCATACATATCATTTTTTACTTAATAAAAAAAAAGCCAATCTATAAGGGTTAAGTGAATAGCAAGTCTCACTTGCAGCAAGCAACTGAGTCAAGGTAGCTTTTTAGAACTCTCAACCCCAGTGATCTGTCCTTTACACAGAAACCATAGTGCAGGAGGTGAAAGGTGAAATGGGGCTGCACTTCACAGCTAGGAATTCACTGCATTGGGTCAGAACTTATCTCCACAAGCTGTTGTGATTTGAGATGTTTTATAAGTATGAACAGATTGGAATAAAAGTTCCCTGAGGCACATGTAGAATATAAAGACCCTTGATACCACACGGCATCTCTGTGGTCAGAGCTATTTATCTGAAAAGTCCAGGCTCCAGATTTACAGCCTAATGAACTTTGAGCAGTTCTCCCTGTCATATTATAGCAATAAAACGTGACCTTCTTAAAGAATGCCAACTCTATGATGTGGTCACTAATGGCTGTTTATTTGGTATCAAAGGTGAACGCTAAGCAGGAACAAATTTAATTTAGTCAGAACCACTTCTTTTCAATAGAGCTTAACCTGATCCTTTTATAACCTGCTCACACATGAATTGTAGGCGCCTCTCAGACTTGTCCCCAAGAAGTGGTACATTTAACTAACTTAAGGTATTGGACAGAAAGATGCAAGTAGAGTGTGAGAGAAGGGGTGGAAGACCACATTTTCATATCCATACTTTTTTTTTTTAATAGTAAGACTCAGAAGAAAGAAAATGATACAATATAGTCTGTAGACCTCACTTGGGAAGGGTAGTAAAGAAAACTTGATTTCATTCCTAGTATTCCCTGAACTAATCATTTCCCTTTGGGGTTTGTTCCTTGTTCCTACTGTTATCTATAAAAGGAGGGTAGTGGATAAAAGCTTATAAAAAATAATTTTTTTGATCTGTTTGGACAGAGGCCAGACAGTACCATAAAGAGGCTTTTCTATCCTAAAATTCCTATAGTGAAGTGAATGCAGGATAATTTTGGTATGGGGTGATTTTACATCGTCAAACACTAAACAGGAGGGCTATGCTTTTATGAACCTGATTGCCCTCACAAAATATAGCACCAAATAATCCGTCCATGTTCAGTCAGAAGCAAAGATGGCCCCATTCTGTACAAGAGTGTTTCCTTTGTTCGCAGCACACTCTGGACATGAAATCACAGAACAGGTGGTTATACCAAAGTTATCTTTAAGGAACATTTTAGCTATGGTAAATTATTTTGTCCCTTGTTCAAAGAATCAGGTCACGGAAGAGCAGTTTTGGAGGATCTGACAAAAATCATTCTCCATGCTTGTCTCATGCAGGACAAGGAGGTGGTGTTACAGGAATTAATGAGTCAATGAGCAATTAGAATAATCAGGCAAAATCTACTACAGAGAGAGGCAGAGAGCCTTTATTCATTTGTGAACCTCTACTGGCTATTGTTAAAAAAAAAAGAAACCTGACAGAGGCCCTGAACTCAAATGGTGTTGGACTTATATACCTTTTTAGTCATTTGTCTGAGTTTACCCACACTTACAGAGGGGACAGCGTAGGGTTCTGTCAAATAAGATTAAGTACAGGAAACTGTCTCCTGAGATAAGGTCATTATATATTGTCCAAATGGGTCAGGCTCAGAGTCACAGAATTCTTGTCAGCTACCACCAGAGGAATCTCCCCACTGTAGTTTCAGTGGAAGGAAGTGCAAAATCTATAGCTTCAATGGAAGTCCTAGGCGCATTTACATTTCTTATAGATACATTGATTCTATTCCATCTAAACTAATGTAAGCTAGGAACACTGAATATATGGGATTCCTTTAATAGTAGTACCATATGAAAATACAGGAGCTTTAAATGGGGACTGGTTTTATCTTATTTTTAAGTCAAAGCATTACTTTATGCCACTGTATTTTGGTGGAAAAAGATGGCTGAGAGTTGAAGACAAGCCCAGTGAGCCTTGCAGCAGCCCTTGGACCTGGACTCCAGGGAGCCCTTCCCGATGTCCCCATTTTCCCCTCAGGTGGCCATTCTCATCAGAAACTCCAGAGAAGTCTTACAGAAGACACCTGCAATTAAACCCTTATTTTTAAAATCCCATTTGGTTTATAAAAATGGTTTTATAGTTTATGACCTAAGAATTATTTTAATGATATTTACTCTGTGTATACATGTACTGAAAGCTACCATCATTTGTGACATCAGGCTCTTAGCCTGCATTCCAAGTATTCCCTAATAACAAATTGAAAAGATTTGTCTCACCATGGGACTTAAGATGCATGGTCTTTTCTAATAGTCCGTCCTTCAGACAGCGAAAATTTAAGATTCATAACATATTATGGCAAATCTGATTATCTTCTTTCCTCTTAAAAATTGTATATTGGCCCTTTTCCTCAATAACCTATTAGTATTTTTTTTTTTATTGAATGACTTTAAATTCTAATTGAAAGTTCTGGAACATAAAATGATTTAATGACAAAAAGAATAAATTCAAGTGCTACAGAAATAATTAATACACTTCGATTTTGAAGATAGCTCCACAACAGGCCATCGGTGTGAATGGAATACCTGGGCTCCTGATTTAGTTAAGATAAACTTAACATTGTAAGGTTCAGGAGTGACCAAGGACAATTGAGACCACTCTCAGGCAAAGATGAAGTTTTTAATTTGGTGGGAGGGAGGATAAACAGGAGCTGCCAGGACTGACTCTCACAAGCACAGCAGTCAGTTTGGGGTTACAGATAGTGGCTTTATAGGCTCTTCAGTTGGGGGAAGGGTGAAGAAGGGAAGGAATTTCTTTGTTGGGGCAGTAAATCTCTGTTCTTTATATTAGCCATATTCTGAACTTTGGCCATGCCAAGTCCAATTATTTGGAACAGTTTCCCTTGTAAGCTTATTTTTTACAACATTTGTTTTTATTTAGTTACTGTGGTAGTTTAAATGCAAGGCCTTCAATGTAGTCAGGATTCTATTAAACTTTGTAATTTAGATCCACAGCCACCTAGCTGGAGGAGGTGTCACTGGGAAGATATTAAAGTCCAGCTGGCCCCAGGTGTAGTGGTGGATTTGGAATTCCACTCTAAAGATATGCAAAGTGCCTCAGTGCTGCCTGGAGTTCCTGAAGTGTGCTTCTTTGTGGAGGGATGGATCTTTTGGCTGGTGGGCTTTCTATCTCTCAGCATGGACTTGTGAAAATAGGCCAGCTTCTTAGGCCAGTTTAGATCCCCTGGATCTCTAAATTTCAAATAAATATCCCTTCCTCCATAACTGTGCTTTGTTTGCAAGTTCATCTCAGTGACCTAAGGCTGTCTGTTACAGTTACCAAATAATCCAACCATCAATATGAAAATAAGTTTAAGACAGACTTGCAAATAAACTTGAAATTTGTGAGACCAAAACTTGCTTAACATTGATAGGAATTTTGGAATTTGTTGATAGCAAACTGTGTTCAAATATTCTGTGAGCTGCTTGTACCCTTTTGTGAATGTGGGAACAGTGAGAAGTTAATAAAGGAAAATAAAGTTAGGGAACTTTTGAAGTAGACAAGGAAAGACCTATAGAGAAGAAATTTGTAACTGTTTTGGTAACTGAAAGAGACATATAACTGGATAGAGAGAAAGAAATGAATCCAATTTCAACTTGGATTTTCAAGTTATTTAGATATGTGTGCCACAAGGCAGAAAATTATTACATTTCTATATACCCTTTAGATAACTATTTGCCTATAGTGATACACTTCAAAGATGCTAACTACACAAATGGACCATCTCTATTGTATATTCTGTCTCTTACATTGCAAATGAAAACTCTCATTTGCAGCACTTCATAGTCAGCTCACTGGTTAATGTGCTTGCAAATTATACTATTTATTGAACATGAGCATTCTGGTGGCTGTTCCTGCAAATCATTCTCCTCAAAACTGCAGAAATGATTGGCAGGTAGAATCCCACATAATTTGCCTTCTAGAAATGATTCACCTACTCTCTCCATTTTATTAGTGATAGGCTATATTATATCACAGTTATCTTGGCTAAATATTGCCATCAATGTGAAAATGGATGTTAAAGTTTCCATAGTTCTAATATGCATTCTGAAAACTTTTGTGAGCATTACATTACACATATAAATTGATTCTGCTTTTAAACATGACTGTTAAAATTTTAGACCATTAAGATATTTATAACTCCCTGTAACTAGAGTGAGGACACAGCAATATACATCTTAAAGTTATGAAAATCAAAACTGTTCCATATAGTGACTTGTTTATTTATTGTACATAATTATTCTTATTTATTCTGTGTTATATGACACTCTTATTTTATTCCTTTACTTAAAAATATATACTTTGTGTTCAACAGTGCTTTTAGTACTGGGAATACCTTGAACATCTGAGGAAACATACATCTTGCATCATTGTTTTAAAATATGTATTTTTTATTTATTTGAAAGAGAATGAGGCAGAGAGATAAAGAGAGAGAGAATGGGTGTGTCAGGGCCTTCAGCCACTGTAAGCAAACTACAGATGCATGCACACCCTTGTGCATCTAGTTTATTTGGGTCATGGAGAATCCAACTGGGATCCTTTGGCTTTGCAGGCAAATGCCTTAACCACTCAGCTGTCTCTACAGCCCAACATCTTGTATTACTGTTGATCTTAAACATAACCTTATATATTGTAATTAGCCTAAATTTTACTGCTATGGGTCTCAGGTTTTTTTTTATTATGATTAATAGGCTTTAAAAGACATACATCAACTGCAAGGTTCCAATAATTCTCAAATCTTGAATGCATTAATTTTCTTTGGTTTTTCTTAGTCTACTTCATTTAAAAGCATGATATTTATACATATGTGTTGTTTTAATGTATGTATGTATGTATGTATGTATGTATGTATGTATATGTATATTTCCCAGGTGTTGACAAGGTTTACTTTGTAGTTCACTTACCCTGTGGTGGGAGGCAGGACCCTGTGGTTATCTAGAAGCACACCTTGTCAATGTGACAAGACAGAAAGATAGAGAAGCCCTGGAAAACAGCAGAAGCTATGGCAGCCTGATGTCTGAGTCATGGTTCTTGTCAGCCACACTTCCTACTTTCTAGTGAATGATAGACAATTATTTGTCAGGAGGTCATTTTGACACCCTCAGTCTATCATATGACTTGGCTGTTAGTTTCTGGTTTTAAAAATAATTACTTAAAAATAATCTGACCTCTGCTTATAAAATATAGCACCAAAGCACAGTCATGTTTCATTAAATTTTTCTATTTGATCTTTTCAATAGTGACCTAAAAAAGTAAAATTTTTCTGCTTTAATTCCTCCTATGAATCAGCTGGAAATTTAATTGCACCTTAAAATTAGGCATAGTAAATCACACTTGCACACGTTCCTTTTTGCTGCCCCGAACCTTACCAGGGGCACAGCAGGATATGTAACATGCATGTTCAGCCCTAGCTAAGTGAAAACATGAGACCCTTCAAAATCAAGACCTTAAAGCTGGTGATAGGAGAGCCTTAATCCCACCACACTGCCTCCTGAATGCAGGATTACGGGTGATCCCATGAGTTAGATATTATTAAAATCAGTCCCAAGTAGGAGTATAATTTTGTCCTTAGTCATTTTGAAGTATCTTTAGTAAGGTATGCTTACAAGAATGTGGAGGCAAGGCTGTGGGCAAACCCTTCATGTATTTAAGTGGCACAGTTAAATCACTTTCTTTATAGTCTCTGCTCTTAATGACATGGTCACTTGAGTACAACAGAAGCTGACCCTGCTCTGTCTTACCTGGTGAGGCTTGATGCCAGTCACAAAATGAGCTTGGTGACAGACCAATTGCCCTAGGAACCAGTAGCTAAAATGACCTGCGGAGCTGTGTAATTTCCTCCCTTTTCTCTATCTCTCCTTAAGCTCTCCTCAATTCAGCTAAGATTCACAACTACTTCAGAAGGAGCTCTTTGTCTTTGCTTTACAAGAAGACAAATATTGATAAGAGAACTAATAAGGGATACATATTTTCTACTAGAATATTTAAGTATTCCTTTCCTATCAAAAAGTAAGTTAAGCAACAATATAAAACCAGACATGAATCTTGGATGTGTCTATTTTCCAAAAACTGAACACTGATCCCAGAGAAAGACATTCTTATAAACTTATGAAAATCCACTAGAGAAATCAGTCATTTTAATTTCATTGTTGTCACTTTCATTGGATTTTTATCTATGTTGTCATCATTATTATTACCTTTTCAATGAGTTCAGAATCTCAAGGAGGATATTCTGTATGCCCCTGCTAAGTACCTTGAACATAATAATCATTTGATAAGTATTTGGCAAATAGGTTTATTTGTTTAGATTGTGTGGGATTTTTTTGTTTTCTGAGGCAAGCCCAACAGACTAGTCTTTCTTTTTATGTAAGAGAGAGAGAGAGCGAGAGAGAGAGAGAGAACTGACATGCCAGAGCCTCCAGCCACTGTAACTGAACTGCAGACACATGTGCCACCTTGTGCGTGTCTGGCTTATGTGGGATCTGCAGAGTGGAACATAGGTCTTTAGCATTCACAGGCAAGCACTTTATCCACTAATCCATCTCTCCAGCCTAAGATTTTGTGGGATTTTTTAATGGCAGACAAAAGATCTCTTGAGAGCAATTTAATCTGAGTAATTAATGAAAAGTACATCCATCATGTTTAAATGCCTCCACTCACAAAGCGTCACCAGACAGAGACCTCTGTCACTTGGTTTTATTACTGTGAAATGAGCTAAGTTTGATACTGGAGAAATTGAGTAACCCAATGAACTCATAATTATTTTGACAGCATTTCTGCTTAGCTGCTTTGAAAGTAAACCTAACATGTATGGCATAGGAGAGCAAAATGGCTTAAGACCAGTAGTCAGTAAAATTTTAGGGACAAAGAAGTTAGTTAGCTTAGACACAGAGGAAATGCAAGCTTAATGAAAAATTACTTGTAAAATGAAAAAGAAAATAAGTAAGCATATATTGTGTTTTTCTGTAAGAGGATCAGACACGAAGGCGATATTAAAATGTCTATGTTGGGTTCTCTACTGCTGTCCTATGTCACATTAACATTATTATATTAACCTCAAAATAAGTTTCACAATTTGTAGATGCCTCAATTTCTTTTCCATTTGTTGGAAAATATCATACCTACAGGTAAATTAATAAAATTTATCTGCTAAAAACTTTTGGACTCTAGATTCAATATTGATTGTACCCATTTATGACAGATCAGGATAAATATATCTTATGTAAATATTTTTCAACGTGAATGACATACATTTTAAAATATATAATTTACCTTTCAAGTACATAATTATGTTTACAGCACAGTAAAAATGATCACAAGTTAAACAAATATATTGCTCTAAAATGTTTCAAAATTAGATCTTCTTAAGTCTAATCTAGCTCAACTGGTAAGTTTAGAAATATGCATAATAAAACAAGCCAATTATAATAAAAGTAAAAATTTGGACTGTGATTTTATTTTAAGGACAAAGGAGTTCATTTCCAAGAAATGCTTATCACATAATAGGATAGCTTACAGGTATAAAATTCAGTATTAAAGAACTATTTTTGATTTGAAATAAGTGCTGTAGACTGGAAATGTAATCCATTTTGGTTTACGTGGGGGAAAAAAAAAGTTATATTGACTTACATTACTATTTATGTAAACAAATCCTATATTATACAATGCCAATCCATCCAAATGAAAAAATAAATTATTAAGCATATTGGTACTGATCATATGAATATTTGCAATTATATAAATGGACATTTCATAAACAGGTATGCTTATACTCACAGTGCAAAGATTATTTGATCAATTCTTATACAAATACACTATCATAATAATTATAGATTTTAATTTTATGAGTTAAAAAGGATTGTGTATATTTACATAATTCAAGAACCATGGTGTGGCTTGTGTTTTGACTTCAATATCTATCTTATGTATTTATGTTTTCTTATCTAAGCTGACTATCATTAAATTAAAGACTGAATCTACAAAATTTAGATTGTCCTGATGTTTTGGGTATATCTGTTGTTGAGTTTTCAGTTATTCTTTTTGCTTGTTTGTTTTTAGCTGATAGGATATGGTACTTGTAAATCTGTGTCAGTATTTATTCTAAACTTCATAGACCTGTGTGTTAAATATTTCCAGTCAATGATAAAATGACTTGCTGAATTCTGCCATATCTGAGTGTCAACATTGCAGTGACAGATTGTGATGATTATTTTTTTTAAAGAAATTGCCAACATCTGCTTCTTGTTGATCATTGATGGTTCTGCCATGCTAGACCTGCCTCAGGAGGTTACAGCCAATGATAATTCACATCAACATATCTAGAAACATCCCAACTATGGCTCTTCCTGTTGGTTTTATTTTTCAAGATCTTGATCACTGACCATTATTGCCAATTAAGATTACTTGAGAAAACTGAGGCCACTGATTAATCATGTAGAACTTGCTTTTGTGCATTTATATTCCCTCCTGCTTATATGTCTCTCTTCAAGTGACTCAGTGGCCTGGCATTGATTTATATCATATTGGCATGTAGCATTAGATAAACAATAGATTCAACTTTAAAAGGATGTGTGCTATTTTCAAATGCAGATCCAAATGCTTAATATGGGGCTAAACATGTATTATGTTCAAAGTATATATGGTTAAAACACTTACATACAAAATAAACAAAACCAAAAATTATATATTATATATTAAGTGTATCCACTGCACAGTCCATGCTGTTAGAGCACTTAATATGTTAGTAAAACTTTCTATGAAGATTGAAATCATAGATTGCTTTAAATTTTTTTTTTGTTTCAACTATCCTCCATGTAAGACTATTATTTCTAATTAGATACCAAATGTTGTCTTAAAAGCCACATATTCTAATTTTTTGGAAGGTCAAAATACATGAGATATTTAATATGTAACAATTTTAAAATATGCATGAATATATGATACTCTTAAATTATTCCAGTAATAGTGGAATTAGTTTCAAATATATGTTAACAGAGCATTCACTTTGACTTGTTTCTGATTTTCTTTTTAGATTGCATATGGAAGATAAGTTCTTCATTGAACAAAACATTAGAAAATGGAGGTGATGAGCAAAACTAACAAATTAAAACTTGCCACCACCTTATCAGCTGTAATATAGAGATTGTGAAAGATTCATTTCCACAAACTATGGAAATATATTTTATAGTAGTGCCTTGGTAGTTTCATAAATGACATGAAAACTTTATTTCTAAAACTAGAGAAAACTGTATTTTATCATGTTTTCTTGTCAATTTTATAATTGATAACTCAAAACATAAGAGATCGTGTTTTATTATTTTTTTTTCATTTTTTTCTCATGGCTAGAGAAGTCAGGTTTTTGATATGCAATAGTAGTACCATACCAGTGAGATACCCCATCCCAATACCAATTATTTCTGTACCACTAAGCTATATCACCTAATGCTGATTAATTTTTTTAATTGTGTGTACTCACTTTACTTAGTTGATCATGTGGTATTAAAATACTGGCAAAATATTATTTTGGAGTGTAAAATTTCTCAATAGATATGCCAAGCTGAATTTTCAGAAATAAAACAGTTGAGTCAACGCATGTAGGCTATAATAACACACTTCTGAAATGCATAACCTATAGTGTTATATTCATCCTTCATTTCTGTGGCTATTTTTGTCATTTTATAACTATTGGGTGCTTTATTGGTCAGCATATTTCAGTACTGTTTATTATGTAAATATGTTTGTTTTCCAAGAGAGTGTTTCAATAAACATCTCTTTAAATGGCATGTTTATAACTTGTGACAATCTATAGCAGTAATTTTGTGCCTATAGCGTGTTAGTCCTCAATGTTTAGTTTTCGTTTTCATACATATAAACAACCTCACTGTCTTTCTACCAATGAAACATAAAACATTTCCACGTTCTTCAGATACTTTTGCAATACTTACTCATATCAATTTCTCCACATCACTCCTTAAGGAATGAATTTCACTAACATCCTACACCATACATACATAAAATTTAAGAGACATTTCTAAGTCTTACCTTATGCTTATACTGTTCATTTTCTTTCGTTCTTGATTTATTTTTCCTTTTTGAGATAGGGTCTTATGTAGCCCAGACTGGCCTTAAGCAGGATGACCTTGAACTCCTGATCCTCCTGCCTCCACTATCCCCAGTGCTGGGATTATACATATTTACCACCAGGCCCAGTTACATTGTGCATTAGAAATGCAATTGATAAGTTATTATCTATACAAACAGTCAACATTCTTAGAAGCTTCACTGGTTTGCACAGTATTATGCATGAAGTATTTTAAGGCTATATTTAAGTCTAAGATCAGTTAAGTATGATGGGAAAGTAAAGAATTCTTACATTGGAACAAATGGTACACTCAGAAAACAACCAAAGGTTATCCAATTTGGGGGAGAATAAAATATAGTGATTTAAGTGCCATTAGAAGCAACAAGTTCTCTGAAGTCATTATTATGGACAAAATATCAAGGGCTGAAGTTCAAATTCTTTTAACCCTTCAAAGCACAAGAATCAGAAACAAAAGAGAGAATCTGAAAATGAGTTCTTCTTTTTTGCTTCTTTTTTGGAAACGTATTTTCATTATGTATTTCATAACCATCTTGCTCCTTGCTCCCATTCATAACAATTAGACATAAGGATGGGTTCGGAGCATGCTGAGCATTTCAAGCTCCAAGTTCTCTGATGACCCAGCCTTGCCCACTTGAATTATCTCATGTGTTGAAGAGACTGCAACACTCCTAGATACTTCATGGCCACAGTGAAAGCAAATTTGCTCATACAGGTGAGTTTTTGTGGAAGTCCGGCTGCTCTAACACTCCTCTGAGGAGACGATACCTTTCTGCCCTAAGGTTTGCTGCCAGCTGACTGGATCATGAATGGGGATCTTCCACCGAAGGAAATAATGGGTGAGTGGCTTAGGAGATGAACTGCTTTGAAAACTCTGCCCAGGAGGACAGGGGTAAATAAAACATTCACTAGATTCTTCTAGGAGAGTTTAGTTACACAAAATATGCAGAGTAACAGTGACTGGGAACAGTGACAACCAAAGAACACGCACAGCACAGGCAGCAAATGGAAACACACTTAAGTCACAGGAGACACCATGACTCAGCAGATACAGGGAGCCCTGGAAGCCCTAGCCAAGGCAGAAGGAAGCTAAGAGAAAGGAGAAGAGAAGTAGAGAAGATAATAATAAGGACAACTGGAAAACACTGAGAATGGAATCTTGAGTGACAGTGTGTGAAGGAGGGGTTAGCAAGATGTTCCTCACCATAAAGGCAATAGTGCGCTGTACAATCTTACAATCCTTAAATTCCATTTTAATGCTAGTACCTGTCTATGGTATCAGTTCTTAGCGTGTTCTCATAGGAATAGATTCATCAACTAAGATAATCTGAATGTGTGTAGCCTTAGGTAATGAACACATTTAGCCCAGTATAAATCAGTACAAAATACTGTGGAAACAAAATTATTTTATAATATCAAATGTTGACTTGTTATTATTATTATTATTATTATTATTATTAAATGCTTATGAACAACTTTTTGCCTATTAAATATTGTGAGTTAACTGACTGTGTTTGTTGTTTGATATTATCCTACTAAAACATACTTGTGAGTTAGTAAAAATTCAATTAATTTTCACTGTAGTAAAAATTTTTAAAAACTTTAGTAAAACTAACAGAAAAACATGAACACTATCATTGATCTGAAACATATGCATATATTTACCTGACCTAATTTACACATCTCCACAATCAAATAGCAAAATCTGTTTATCTAAGAAAAAAAAAAAACAAAAAAAATCCTCAATTATACATTTTCAAGTTCTTCAAATATATTTTGTGTTCCGCATCTTAAACTATGGTGCTTAAAGAACATGCTCGCTCACGTACTTGGGAGCCAATCTACAAAGCCAACATTCCTCTTGTCTTAACAGGAGTGATATGTATGCTACCATTGTGCTATAAGTTATGCATCTTCTTTGTAGGCCTGTGACTATACTTGTTTCCATATTGCCAGACAGTTAAGAAATTGGTAAGGTATAAATTATTGCGATGCTCTTTTGGATAAAATTAGCAATGCTAAAGTTTGTCTTTTGTCTTTCTTTTTTTTTTTTTTTTTTTATTTGAGAGCGACAGAGACAGAGAGAAAGCTAGATAGAGGGAGAGAGAGAGAGAATGGGCGCGCCAGGGCTTCCAGCCTCTGCAAACGAACTCCAGACGCGTGCGCCCCCTTGTGCATCTGGCTAACGTGGGTCCTGGGGAACCGAGCCTCGAACCAGGCTCTTTAGGCGTCACAGGCAAGCGCTTAACCGCTAAGCCATCTCTCCAGCCCCTTGTCTTTCTTTTTAAGGTGAGTGATTTGATGGAAGCTGGATAACTCCTGAATGTCAGTGCTTCCTGAAATTAAATGCTGATTTAGGCAAAAATTCATGGTAGTTTTGAGTCTTTTTGATCTTGTAGACATCATCCCTCTATTAAATTGAATCATTATAAGCACAAAAATCCAAATACAGAAAAAAAAAAGTTTTTCTTCCACAAAGCTACCAAAACTATAATCATACATCTACCAATGAGAAGACTAAATATGAAAGAATAAAAACACATGTCTTTTTAATAGTAAGTAATGTATGGTCCTTATATTTGTTCTTGATTTTCTGGAACCATGACAATCTTAAAATGCTGCTTCTTTCCTGAAAGACAGGGATATGAAGAAAAGAAAGTAAAAGAAAGAAAGAAAGAAAGAAAGAAAGAAAGAAAGAAAGAAAGAAAGAAGGAAGGAAGGAAGGAAGGAAGGAAGGAAGGAAGGAAGGAAGGAAGGAAGGAAGGAAGGAAGGAAGGAAGGAAGGAAGGAAGGAAAAAAAAAAAAAAAACTCAAAGTGACGAATTCCTTCTGCAACACAACTATCTGGCCAGTCTGCTAAGGCCTCTTCCATGTGGAAAAATCTGGTTGTATGAAAGAAAATTCCCTTACTACACAAATAAGTAAAGAAGTATTAAATTCAGAATATTTTCTTCAGAGACATTCTAGAATCTTCTGACAATTTTTACCTAGGCCATGGTTACAATAATAGCACTCAAAAATGAAAGAAATCTTGAATTCTTTCAGTATTAATGTTGAATTCTGCATTGCTTTGAGGGTTGTCTTATGGAGTAAACTGGTTTCAATGTGAGTTCTTAACCTGTACTGTAATGTTTAAAACATTACAGCCTTTCATGATTGCATATGAGCACGCAATTGATTGTTTGTGAAAATAGACCCTAGGTCACTTACTTTTCAAGCCCAACATTATTGGTTGACCTATCTATTTAGCTTTTGAAATATGCAAAGACAAATATTCTCCCTTATTATCTTCATAACTGCTAAGTTGTGTAGGAGTCACATGGGCTTTTTCCATTCCAATTTTTGTAGGTTTCTAAAAGGTTCCTGGCTGAATTTATTATTGTGTTTCTAATTTTAGCTGTTTGTTTTCTGTTAGGAAACTATGGTCTCCCTCTATTATTTATTTATTTATTTATTTATTTATTTATTTATTTTTTATTTGAGAGTGACAGACAGAGAGAAAGAGGCAGAGAGAGAGAATGAGCACACCAGGGCCTCCAGCCACTGCAAACGAACTCCAGACACGTGCACCCCCCTGTGCATCTGGCTAACATGGGTCCCAGGGAATCAAGCCTCGAACTGGGGTCCTTAGGCTTCACAGGCAAGCGCTTAACCGCTAAGCCATCTCTCCAGCCATCCCTCTATCTTTTATAATAAATATTCTTAAAATTTGCTGAAGATAATAAATTATTAAGCTGTCTCTTTATTCCCTTTTCCTTCATAGAACAGCAGTAATGGCAAACTCAAGTTCCCTGAATGGATCTTTCCTATCTTCCTTCATTCCTGGAGTGGCTCCTATCCCTAGCAGGTAGACTTGAGTCACCGAGAGGCAATGGCTGACAAACTCCACAAAGCAAGTTGTCATTGTTCTGGTGAACAGGCAGAAGACGCCTTTCTAAAATTCTCTGCTCTGCACTTACCACACGGCTGTGCACTGAACACTTGCTTCACAGAGACAAGCGCCAGCCTCCCCAAATTTCCTATCTCCATGTAGCCAGCCAAAAGGCCAGCTGGACATATCACTCTAGCAAGGCTTCGGGGTCACTGGCTGATGTGGGGCACCCTTTTATTGCTTTCCACTTTTATCGACATAGCAAAATTGGTGATAACTAATATCCAGTTGATCTTTTCATTCTGCTAATAAAAAGATAATACAAAGATCTTATTATCCACCCTAGACATCAATCAAAGTCCGTTATCCAGTAACATACTTCTCAGAGTGTGCCTTATCTCTCCAAGTCAAATATGAGGTGAAGAACTCATTTTCAGATTCTCTCTTTTGTTTCTGATTCTTGCGCTTTGAAGGGTTAAAAGAATTTGAACTTCAGCCCTTGATATTTTGTCCATGATAATGACTTCAGAGAACTTGTTGCTTCTGCATCTCAGAAGCCAAATGGGGGTAGAAGTAACCAGGCCTTCTTAAGGCCTAGTGTGCTTATCCTTGTAAGAAAACAAAAGGAAAGGGAACTGGAGAAAGAAGCACTCAAAATGGAGAACAAAGCACAGACAACAGCAGAAAGAAGGAAGAACGAGTGATTGGAAGAGACAAGACATTGAGCTGAAGGACACAGACAAGCAAAGCAAGGATGAAGGATTTATCAAACATCCATTGCTATGTGAATGCAGAAGTGACTCCTGTTCTTCCTGCTGGCAAGGAGATTATGAAATCATGCTATGAGTTTTGTAATACAAAAGAAAGTATAAAAAAGTTCAAAGAACAAGATGCATAAAATCCTCACTTGATCTGCTCTATTTTGAAAGTAGTTACTAAAATAGACTTTAGGACTCACCTAAAATCAATATATGCAAGTTTAGTTCCCAAATTCTCAATGTGTCTAAATCTTCAAAATTATCAAACTATTTTTAAGATTAAGGGAAGCATGAACCCATTTGATCATGTAATATACCACTATAAAAGCCACATTTTCAGACAACAATTAAATGCAGTCTCATCAGTTTGAAAGTATAATATATTTGGAGCCACTGGGCATCTGGTTTAAAGTTGAGACACTTTTAGAAAGTCCACCAGTTTTCCTAGGGTACTAGGCTCTGTATTTTTGCAATGATAAAAAACTCAGAATAAGACCAAATTCTCTACAAATCTACTAATAATAGCACATTAGATAAAATATTTACAAGGAATAGAAAATTCCTTTGGTATTCTTTATCTGTAAAATAACGAAAAATCTAATGTTATGGACCAGGCAAAAAACTGCCATTATTTACACTTTCATGCAAAGTGTTCAGACCTGAGTCAAAGGGCACTTTCTTTAGTATGATTTGATTTCTCTTGACAGTATTTGTTAGTATTTAAGGGATGTTTTTGTATAGGTTTTGTAATTGCCTTTTTTTTTTTTTTTTTTTTTTTGGTGTTTCAAGGTAGGGTCTCACTCTAGTTCAGGCTGACCTTGAATTCACTATGTAGTCTCAGGGTGGCCTCGAACTCATGGCAATCCTCCTACCTCTGCCTCCCGAGTGCTGTGATTAAAAGCATGTGCCACCACGCCTGGCTTTGTTATTGCTTTTTTTGTCAAGTAATCTATATTTACTTTCAATAAATTCATGTATTATTCCTCTTTATGTTATATAAATGTGACCTTATAATCAGTTCCCATCAAGCTTTATTGAAGCATCCTAAATTGTCCAGAAAAGAAATTATCTGCTTTAAAATATAGTGCTCAATTAACCAGGGTAGTATGAAATCATTTGATCAAAACAGTCTATTCTTCTCAGTAAAGAAGGCTGAAGGATGCAAAGTGCAATCTGACTGTCCCCTTATTTTCATCCCAACCCGTGGACAGTGGAGGACAAACGTCCCTATATCATCTGTCGGTACACAAAATTTCAAAAACTGACCTAAATCTAGTTCTGAGTTGTAGATAGCAAATACATTTTAGTGCTGATATAAAACAAGGTATGCCAGTGAACTGAGACTGGCCTGAGATTATATTCAGACAATTGTGTTTATCTTCTAAAACGTCAAAGTCTTGATTTCGACACTGACATGACCACTATTCATAGAGAGGGATCTTTTTTTTTTTTTAAGTAACTTATCCATACACAAAAGTAAACGGTCAACTTAAATCAAAAGTAGCCTATTTCTTTCAATTAAAAACGCTCAATAGCTTTTCCTCTGAGGAGGAGAAATGATGGCAAGAAGGACTGGAACACAGATGGCCCTTGGTATTCGAATGTCCTCTCTCGGAGGACATCTAACAAAGCCTTGCGCCCTAGCCCGTCCATGGAAGATTCTAGCACTACACTTACTCTGGTGCCATAGGAATAACAGAAACATATCCGACATCTCTTATAGTTGGGCAAGTTTGAATATATACATGGCAAGGTCCTCTTTCCACCTCATCCATGTCTCAATACAAATGATTGGACAATGTAACATTGTATGAAATTCTCCTTCCATGTCATGGACAGACATTGTAAACAGGAACGGAGCACAGGAAGGAGAAGATGACTGTAAACCCTGCAGAATATTTCTAAGAGTGATTTGAAATTTATCTGATAAGGCTTCCATTCAGACTTAGTAATTTTGAATTTAAGATTTTAATTGTCAGTGTGTCAATGTAAGAAGCATTTCATGTCATCGTTAGTTTATTTCCTATAGCATTATTCTTAAAAGAGATCTTCTGAATTGTTTCATATTAATCTTGCCATATGGTGGATATCATAGTTATGGCACAATTTTTCAAGACAGTTACATAACTGTGACTTAAATGTCCATTAATCTTCACAGTCTCAGACAAGCTTATGGCTCACAAAGGTTATATATAATAAATGACTTTTCCAAGAAACTCTTAATTAGATGGACTGACATACAGTAATTTCTAATTTATTCTACGTTGGGTAAGAAACATTCCATGTGGAACCTCTGCCCATTTAATCATGTTGAGATAGGAGATAGGTTCAGGATATTTTGCATTTAAATTTCTAACTTCCCTCAAGGTTGACTCTTCCTTATTAAACTTGAGTTGCCAACTGCATCTGCCCACTATTCTCCAACTAAAGCAAAGTCAAAGGAAATAAAACAAACAAATAAATAATTAAAACAAATAATAAAGGGAATAAAACAAAGTCAAAAGGGAATCGGTCATTGAAGTGTTCTTTTCAGTGACTGCTGTCAAGCTAAGGCATTGGCGGTCCTGTTCAAGGTGTGCACTGAGAACTTACACCCATCCATTTCTTTCAAGTGCTCAAATGTAACAAACGCTACTTGAAAGGGGGGAGGGGAATCACTAACCACTGGAAACCTTCGTCTTCAAAATTACTACTGCGTGAAGCACATGTGGAGGAGGAGAACCACCTACATACCAGAGTCTCATACTGGGCAAACAAGGGCCTGATTCTGTCAAAACTAATTTAAATTTCAACACATGCATCTAAAATTCCTTGATGGAGCTAGAAAACAGAAAATTACACTTGATGCGGTTAATTCTCCCCATTGTAAAAGTTTGCACTATTAATTTTAAAACTTAAAATTCAATGATTCATTGAGTACTTAACACACAAAATACAAATCAATATGGCACATGTCTAGAAAGGGATATTTTCCCCATGTGTATTTTCTGTAGTTCGGGACGGAGCAATGAAACCTACAACTGCAAAAAGGCACAAACGTGTTTGGGAGAGAGGACTCCGTGAGGTGCCACTTTCCTGCCTGAGAACAGTGGCGTTATCTCAGTAAAAGGTGTACATCTATTAAAATATGTACATCAGAAATACAAGAAGCAGATGATGCATATTTGAAAATTCCATTTGTGTAGGAGCCTTTAGAGATTATTGCATGCACTATCCTGTTTAAGATTCCTTTTTAATGCTTGGCATGGCTGGTTATAATTTATAATTATGTTTTATTACATGATTCATTTACTTTTCCTTTGTTGTGATTGGAAGCACTCGCCTCTATGCTATTTTAAGATATTAAAACACACAAGGACCAATATGAGTTGCATGTAAGCAAATATGAGCATGTGAAATATGACAAATTTTATTAGAAAACTTATGTTCCACTTGTAACTTAAGAACATTATTATGTTCCTCAGAGAATGGTATTGCCATTTGGAAGCAACCAAATGTTTGGGAAATAAGCTCCAAAAACTCACATTCAGCTTTCTTCCGGGTACAAGGAACAATATTTTTCTGACATTGAGAGATTAGAAGCTTATTAAAACCATTTGTTCAATAGCTAATAACTTTGTGATCACTGGGGAGCTTTCTTTATGTGGTCAGTAAAACCTGGAAAAGAAAAACCTAAACATTGATATGAGGAAATAAAATAAATTTACTTTTCAAATAATGTTACAACTCAAAATAAAATCACAGTCTTTATAATCCTTTAGACCTTCAGTCTAAATTCAAATAAAACTCAGTCCATGCATCTTTGTGACTCATCATTTGGCATGCAAATCACAGATTTGGATGGTTTTAGTTATTTTTGCAGATATATGATCAGGATGTAAAAATTCATCATCTAACTTCTCTTAGTCATCAAGGTTGAATTCTTAAGACCAGTACATTTCTGAGAACATATAACTTGAAAAAAACATATTTTGGTACATAAAATTTCAGCTGCATTTAGAAGAATTACTAGTCATTCTCAAACTAAGAAAAATTATGACTTTTTTTTTATATTTGAGTTCAGGGATAAAACCAGAAGGTGCTGAGACCAACAACAGTATTTTATCTTATTCAGTTATAAAGAGATCTCCAGAAATCCAAGATCTGACAAAACACCAGTGCAATTAGCTAAAGGTGTTTGTATCATCTGTTACAAAATACTTGTCATCTCTTCCCACATAGATCAAAGGGCTTCCATGGGAAACTCTTAAGTTGTAGAGAGTTATAAATGAATTTTTACAACCCAGATGATGGACTGGTGCACTTCCAACGTGAGCTCAAGAATTTAATTAATACATTTCTCTTGCTCTCTCTCTCTCTCTCTCTTTCCTTGACTAATTTACATTGTAATGGAGGAATAACATTTTAAAAATTTTGAATAGGCACTTACTGGAATTACAGTTAATCCTGATACAATCTAGATGGGGAAGAATAGATGAAAAATGAATATTTATCCTTCAAGGTAGTAGCTGCAGACATCCAATAAAATCACAGTCCACCCTTCCGGGGACAGACACATGCAAATATGGCCACTCCAGAACATTATTCTGCATATGCTTCTCAAACCCAGATCCATTGTTGTAAAACTGCACCATTGAAACAGAATGCTTTTAAAAATGGCCAATTCAAACAAAGCTACATGGTGACAAATCTAAGTGACTTAAAGAATAGTTAAATGTCAAAGATGCTTGACGTAGACTGGCTGCAACCTTTTCCCCATCTGTGAAAGAACAAATCAGTATTTTCAGCAAAATTAAAAAGTGCTCCGTCACAATGGGGTACAGTGCAAGCTCAGCTAGGCTCAGACATCTTGGACCTCCAAAATCTAATATCCCGCAAAGGCCAACAGAATGTTTTAGAATTTCAGTGGTCAATTGGTGAAACAAACTTAAGGTTATTCTCATCTCACCCTAATATATATATTTTTTGTATATTTGTCTTTTAAGTTTATTTGTCTGGGGATAAAATGTTTACAGCCAGATGTGGGCTAGATTGAATAGCTTGTAGTAATTGCAGGATGTCAGAAACAACCATGTGCATCCTTTAGAAACTAAGGTGGCTATGGAGTAGTCACTCTTAGGGCATACAAAGTATGCCTGTCATAGGAGCTACAATGCTATCTCTATGCCTGAGTGTCATGGCTATCACCAGTATTGACTTTGTGGTTTGTGTATACCTGCTTCACATGAAAGCAGATATAAACACAGAATGTCTGATGTGGATAACACAGACTGTGATTATGGGGGTTATTTTTAAATAACTCTATGGGATGCTTTGTGTTTATGTTATTTATAAATATATGTTCGTTAGCTTTGTTTGCTATTTAATGCCTTTGGGGAACATGGAAAATATAAACCTAGATTCTGTTTCCATATAGCTGAGTTTGTCATGTGTCGTCAACCGCATCAGAAAAGTGGTTGCAAACAGCCAAGGACCAGCATCTACACAACTCTTCCTACAGAATGCTTTGCTGTTGAAAAATTCCCACAAGTTCTGTTTTGAATTTTTCATTTTGACTAGCACATAGCATCTTAATGCAAGTAAGCAACTTAGATTCTTGTAGGGACCTCTCATTGTCGTTAGAGGGAACTAAAGGGAACTAACAGAACTGTAAATAGTGTGTGTTCATAATAATAATAAAAAACCCTTTTATCATTTAATTTAATTTCACTAGTATTAGTTGAATATATTGCATGCATTCTTCAACAGGCTCATCTTATGTTTTGTGAGCTAAAATTCTGCCCAGAATTATTTGGAAATGTAAATAATGCCCTATTGTATCAAATTTTACTTATCCTTTAAAAAGTAAATCTTCATAGTTTCAAACCTTATTATTTCCCCTATTTATTCATTTGTGTGTGTTTAATACTTTCATGATATACAGTAAAACCTCATTAATTTTTACTCCTCTTATGTGGAGTTAATGATAATATTGAAATTTATTGGGCAGAATATTAAATCTTTATTTGGAATGATGAGTTCTCCTAGGGTACACTGTATTAAAACATACTTTATTTTGAAATATCAAGCTCAGGAAAAAAATAACTGATCTCACGTGCTCAGTGCCAGTGGATGGCTGAATTCATATGAGACAATTGGGGATCATTCTTAGGCAGTCATTAACATCATTCTAGTAAGTTCTTTTCATGATAAGATTATTTCTAGCTTGGTTTTTAAATTTTAATTTTACAACATAACAAACTGCTTAACTTTTAAAGGTCTGGAATTCAAACTTTGCCTTATTTAGACTGACATCTCCGGCTGGGTGAGGTTTTACTGTAACGCCTCTAGGTGCTTGTGAAGGCAGGAAAGCATTCTTTCTGCAGGAGAGCGCGCCTCCTTGCTGTTCTCATGGCTGTTTGCTGAGGGCCGCAGACTTTGCGCATTGAAGGGTTGTGGATTGTTGTTTGACAGGAAAAGATCCCACAAGGTACTTCAAAACAGAAAGGGTGGATGACAACACGGGTGGCTCTTCAAAGGAGAAGCCCATGGACGAGAAGCTGGACAGCTATTGATCTAGATAACACAGCAGAAACTGGACATTCCACTTGCGTGTTATCTAACAAAGGACGTGCACATATATTCTATTTAACTCCATCCGTCATCCATCAGAAAGTCAATAATAAGAGCATATTCAACTTAAGGCATCTGTAAGCCTTGTGATTTACATTTTCAATTCAAATCACTGATGGATTGGGCTTCCCTTTCAAGAACCTTCAGTGGGAGGAATCACAGAACAGTGACTTGTGTTAAACAGAAAGGAATAAAAAGATGTGCCCTTCCCCCCCCCCAAAAAAATTACTAAGTGAATATAAATGACAGGAATAAGAGAACCAAGTATTTTAACTCTCCATGGCAAACAGGCTATTTGATCGATGTTTGCAGGCAAAACTGAACACGAAGTGAGAAGCGTTAGTTCAAGGGTGGAAGGAAGCGGTTACCTAGGTTGACCGTGAGTTTCACACGCCCTGCGTCCAGCTCCAGGCGGAGGGTGTCCGCTGAGTCCCTGGAGGTGGTCGCCATCAGGACGCCGTAGGCACGCTGGGATCTGAACCTCAGGGACACATCCTCAGCCTCAGTGTGCATCACCACGGGAAGCTGGATTTTCATAAACATGCTGCCGTCGTAGCTCAGAACCGTGGCCTCTGTGCAAAGGGAAGGGGGACGTGCCATTCGTTAAGGCATTCAGACAGGGAACGAGGTTGCAGAATACGCACATCTCCAGATCTGTCTTTCTTCCCTTTCACCCCCTCACCTCTCTTTTTCTGAGAAAGACCAGCCCTAGAGAGACAACTTCCTTCTGTGAAATATCCAGCGAGGCTCAGATAGAGTTTGCCGCCCACAGTGTTAATGCCACCTTAGGACTGTTTGACACATTTCCTTCCCATGAGCCCAGCAACCTGGTCCACCAGCAATCACGCAGCACAAGTGCGCGAGCCAGGAGGGCACCGGGAAGTTCTGCAACGCTTGCCTTGCCTCTGAGTCTTTCTTCAGCGATAGCATGTGGAGACCGCCAAGTCTCCGCCTCTCTGAAACTCTCTGGTGTGAATGGAATTTTCTGTTAATATTTTGTCATGATTTCTGTCCTAAAAGGCAAGAAATTAGGCTCTTTATTAAAGTTGATGTTCAAATTTATATATAAATTGATAGTGTACCACCAAGCCACAAATTATGCTTTAAAAAAAAATTATTTAGTTAAGAGAGAGGGAGACAGAAACAGTGAGATGGAGTGGGTGCGCCAGGGCCTCCAGCCATTGCAAATGAACTCCAGACTCATGCACCATCATTGCTTCTGGCTTACGTGGGTCCTGGGGAATTAAACATGGGTCCTTGGACTTCACAGGCAAGTCCCTTAACCTGCAAGTCATCTCTCCAGCCCAAATTATGCTTTTTTTTTTTAAAATAAAAAAAGAATTGTAGTTACTATGTTGAGGATGTCAAGTTTTCAAAAAATATTTTGAGTGGTAATCTTATTTTAAAGTTCCTTTACAAGAGTAATAAAACATTTATGTGACATGGGTTGAAGAGATGGCTTGGCAATTAAGGCACATTCTGGCAAAGCCAAAGGACACCGGTTCAACTACCCAGGACCCACATAAAGCCAGATGCACAAGGTAACGCATGTGTCTGGGGTTCTTTGCAGTGGCTAATGGTCCTGGCATGCCCATTCTCACTCTGGCTGCCTCTTTGGATCTCTGTCTCTCATATAAATAAAATATTTTTTTAAAGAATGAAAAATTTTAAAACATATTTAAAAAAATAAAAGCATAACAGTAGTGTCCTTAAAATAGTAAATAATCACCAACATGTCCATAACCTCACCTTTGTTACACTAAATGTGAATAGGAGTGTGACTGAGGCTCTTGTGTAGGGACACACTACAAAATCAAGGTCAGTGGGCTTAGCTGGGATAAAGCAGTGAGTTGCAAAGACTGCTGATAACAAATTACTTTCAGAAATATCAGCCCTCATGCTAAGCACCATATGGTAGTGGAATACAAAACAAGTCTGAGTCATTTTGCTTTCTTATTGGTTCTTGTAGTTCAGAATGTCATTTAATAAAAGAAAAACTACCTGAAATTAAAATAAACTAGGAAATTCTCATTATCTGGGCTATTTATACAGCACGGCAACTAGCTTTATTGAGACAACTGTGCTCATTATTCAGAGTACACTCTGGTGGTGTGGTTTTGGAAGTTTATCTTCTAGAGAGTTAGGAAGGTCAAGTATTGTTTCTAAGAGACTTTATTAGTTGTTGTCATTCCAGGGTTGCATGTGTAACTAGAATCTCCAAGAGCCACATGCTTTATTCCAATTCTTCCTCCTCCACTCTTTCCTCTTTTCTTTTTTAAAATTGTTTATTTATTTATTTAAGAGCCACAGACAGAGAAAGAGGGAGAGAGAGAATGGGCGCGCCAGGGCCTCCAGCCACTGCAAACGAACTCCAGATGCATGCGCCCCCTTGTGCATCTGGCTAACATGGGTCCTGGGGAATCGAGCCTCGAACCAGGGTCCTTAGGCTTCACAGGCAAGCACTTAACCACTAAGCCATCTCTCCAGCCCCTCTTTTCTTTTTTTAAATATTTATTTATTTAAGAAAGAGAGGAAGAGACAGACAGAAAGACAGAGCGTGAGGGCCAATGCACTAGGACCTCTTGCTACTACAAACAAACTCCAGATATTTGCAACATTATGAGCTTCCAGCTTTACCTGGGTGCTGGGGAATTTAACCCAGGCCATTAGGCTGTGCAAGCAAGCCCTTTTAACTACTGAGCCATCTCTGCAGCCAGCTTTCCTCTTTCCTATGGACCCCGTGGCTTACAGGATCTCCATCAACTAGCGAGCTCACTTTATCAGTCTCTGTCATTCCGGATGTCTACTGGACATCTCCAGTTAGAAAGTGATGGTCACTTTACTCTTGCTGAGAACAAACAAATTCAAAATATGTTTGTTCTTCAATTCTCTCCATTTCAGTAAATGGTTTGACCCATTGCCTTTGGATTTTTCTTAGTCTCTCTGTCATATCAAATCTAGTCTCTTTTTTTTATTAATTAATATTTTTATTTATTTATTTAAGAAAAAGAGAGGGGGGGGAATGGGCATGCCAGGACCTCCAGTCACTAAAACAAACTCCAGATGCATGTGCCCCCTTGTGCATTTGGTTTATGTGGGTCCTGGGGAATCAAACCTGGGGCTTTGGTGTTGCAACTAAGCACCTTAACCACTAAGCCATCTCTCCAGCCCTAAAAATATGTTTTTATTTAATTTTAAAGAGATTGAGCACAGGCATGTGCAAGAGCCTTCTGTTGCTGCAAATAAACTCAGACGCATGCATCACTTTGTGCATCAGGCTTTACACGGGTACTGAAGAATTGAACACGGACTAAGTCATGCTGTCAGGCTTTGTAAGAAAGCACCGTTAGGGCTGAGGAGATGGCTTAGCGGTTAAGGCATTTGCCTGCAAAGCCAAAGGACCCAGGTTTGATTCCCCAAGAAGCACATAAAGCCAGATGCACAAGGTTGCGCATGCATCTGGAGTTCATTGGCAGTGGCTAGAGGTCCTGGCATTTTCTCTCTTCTTTACCTTTCTGTCTCTCTCTCTCTTCCACCTCTATCTCAAGTTAATAAATAAATAAAATATATTTTAAAAAATAAAAAGAGGGCTGGAGAGATGGCTTAGTGGTTAAGCGCTTGCCTGTGAAGCCTAAGGACCCCGGTTTGAGGCTCAATTCCCCAGGACCCACGTTAGCCAGATACATAAGGGGGCACACATGTCTGGAGTTCGTTTTCAGTGGCTGGAAGCCCTGGAGCGCCCATTCTCTCTTTCTATCTGCCACTTTCTCTCTCTGTCTGTTGCTCTCAAATTAATAAATAAACAAAAAAAAATAAACTTCCTTTTCAAAAAAAATAAAAATAAATAAAAATTTTAAAAAAGCACCTTTAGCCACTGAGCCATCTCCCCACACCATATCCAAGGTACCTTCAAATCTACAAATGTTCAGGCTATAGTTCTGAACCTGTTCCTCAGTTAATTGTTTCTCACTTAACCAGTTATAGCATCTCAGGCTCTGCTTCCAACTCTTACCTAGACAGCTGAAACTGCTACTGAGTGCTGTCTCTGCTTTATAATTTACTCTGCACACAGCAGCCAATTTACACTCTTAAAGATGAAAACCGTGGACTTGAGAGATAGCTCAGCATATATAGGCATTAGTTTGCAAAGCCTGTCAGCCAGGGTCCAAGTCCCCAATACCCATGGGAAGCCAGATGCACAAAGCCGTGCATGTGTCTAGAGTTCATTTACAGTGCTAGGAGGCCATGGCACACCCACACACACACCCTCTCTCTCTCTTTCCTACTCTCTTTCTCTGTTTGCAAATTAATAAAATATTTTTTAAAAATATGAAAATTTTGCTGGATCAGTTTATTGCTAAGCATACCCATACCCAGGAATTTTTTTTATTGCATTAGAATAAAATATGTGTTTTTTTTTCTTTCTAAAAATTTTAAACGATAATGCTGAGTATAATTTGTCCTTACTCACCTCTCCCACCCTCATTTGTCCTGCTGCTCCCACCTCATTTTATGCTGCCAGTGAAGAGTTTGAACTCAAAAATCCCTATTGGTTGAAAAGTCTCACTGTAGATATTTTAGATAGGTTCATTCAGAATTACAGTTTCTGGTTAAACTTTCCTTGTCCCACTTCCATCTGTTTCATATCTAACGACAATTTCATGTTTTCATGTCACCATTTCTCATTTGCAGTATGATATCACCTGGATTCGTACTTCGGAATGCCAGTGTCCCGAGGGAGCGCCACAAGAGTGAGAGCCTTAGGGCGGAGCTGGGACAGCTGGGCAGTTCTGTCACCATACGTATTTCTTGCAATAAATAAATGCTGCCAATACTGGGAATAGGTGAAGAACTATGTGAATTTGTATGCAGTGCTTGCATTAATACCCTCCAAAGCAATGAGTCATATCATATATTCTGCCTACTGTAAATTGATTTGAATTTTGATAATGTGTGACAAGTTCTCAATTCTCCTGTGAGAAAAGGTATTCATATATCAAAATAGGTACCCCACGATTAGGCGTTGGCCTAGCCACTAAGAACATAAAATATGATAATAGTTATACTTGTTCTATATTGTACCACATTTTTTTCAAGTAGATTAAAAGTATTTCTAGCGGGATTAATATTGAAAAGGACTGAAGTTAATGCACATTACCAAATAGTAGCTGCTCATAAGTTGTTAAAACTTATTGTGAACTTTAAAGCTAAGGTACTTTTTTGTTTATCCTCAAATATAATTTGGCATTTGTTTATTTACTCTAAAATTTAGCCAATCATGCAAAGCAACAAATACTCAATGAAAACACATGAAACTCTGAATACAATAAAATTATGAAATTTTTAATTACCTGGTTATCATTTATGAAAAGTACTAAAATAGGGATTAGTTTTCTTCTGGCTATTCTGTACAACTACTCATTATATTTTATAATAGAATTGTTCAAATAACATCATATTCTTTGAAAAATAGCTTAATTTGAAAAATAAGTGTGGGCCACGTTATTTTAGAATATACAATTAACCATGAGTTATAAGTATAATATGACATATAATTTATAGAAGAGAAATAATCAAGATCATCAGCTTTTAACATTCTTCAGAAAGCTGTGGAAATGAAATAACAGTAAAGTAATAAAGCTGAGTGCCATTTTAAATAAGTCCCAATGTGAAAATAACTTGTTGATAAGCAACCACTGGAAGCCTAAATGATTCCTAATAATTCAGGGGAATGTTTAACTAGAAAGGAACTGAGAAATGCACAGGGTTGTAGTCCAGAATTGCCAAATAAGTGTTAGGCACTTCCTGATATTTGAAAGCTCTGCTGTTTGGCAGCATTCCTTGACATTAGTAAAATTATTTTGTCACTTAGAAGGTAAAAGGGGTCCTTTAGAAGGAGAATTTCAATGCACTACTTCCCAGCAGGGGAGAAAAACAGTTTTAGTTTTGTCTTCTATATCTCTTTCTCCTTGTCATTGAGTTTGATAAATTTGCTTTTCTGCATTATTTCTTGCAGTCTAAAGTGTACACCTGTGCTCAGTTTTGCCGAAAGGCAGTCGCATATTGTGATCAACGGTGAAATTCAGACAGGGAGCCAAATTATATTTTCTGACATCTGTCCCTCCATCTGTTAGAGTTTTAACAACCAAGTAAAAAGTAGACCTCTAACTGTACCAAGGCTCTTATCTTACATATCACTGAGAACAATTTTACAGGATCAAGTGTTGGAAAAATCTTTCTCATTAAGATTAAAAATAAGAGCCAGGCGGGGTGGCGCATACCTTTAATCTCAGCACTTGGGAGGCAGAAGTAGGAGAATTGCCATGAGTTCGAGACCACCCTGAGACTATGTAGTGAATCCCAGATCAGCCTAAGCTAGAATAAGACCCTACCTCAAAAGCAACACAAAACAAAACAAAATTTAAATAAGGTAGAAAGACGGTGCCAAATTTAATTCCTCTTTAGGGACATTACCACTACTTTATTCTATTCTTTAAGATCAATACTCAAAGAACAGAATATAATTTTTCATATCTGTCCAAATTGGTAAAGATTGTTTTCTTATAAATTTCTTTGCTTCCTTGTCCCAGGGTGAATATTTCCTATAAATATAACATCACTCTCCATGAAACACTATCCAGAGACTTGAGTCATCTTTTCAATTACTTTCAACAATAAAACAGAAACTTCATGTGCTTTCTTCTTTACTTTTATATATTTTTATCGTGACAGTTGTCAATCCATTCCTGAAAGATCAACAGGCTAATGTGATCAGAGATCAATGTGTCTGGAGAAAAACACTTTCTTTGAATCAGAAACTCATGATCCTGTGATTGCCAAAGTAGGGCAGAGCAGAGATGTGGACAGAAGCCAAATTCTGTGGCCTGGAGCAAGCCTATATCCCCCTTGCTTTCAGAAGGCTCCATAACATGAGTAACAAAATTAATCCCCCAAAGAAAAAATCTCTCACAATGTGCCACTGTAGCCCCCAAACAAGGACCACATGAAAATGACAATTTTGTCACCAAGAAACAACCATCCTTGAGCCAAAGAAATCAGCAGAAATTTTAGCAACCCATAAAATAAAAATGTCTGCTAAATCACAGTGGGATGGTTTCTACTAAATTCTCCTTTGTAAATCTGCCAATGCTTGCCACCCCTCCTAATTATTGCAATACATAAATATTCCCTTTCCTTCTTTCTGCCTCAGAAAGCTCTCCAAGTTTTAGTTTTAATTTTTTTGCCATATGTAGTAGCAGAATATCGCCACAGGGTGGTACACCATGCATATTTAACTGAAGGCTTTTCTAATTCAGATGACAGTTGAGCTATACACTTTTTCCAGCCTCACTTAACCAGGAGGCATCAGGATCATTGGCAGGTTTCTGAGTGATTAAAATTAAAACAAAAATTTAAATCAAGCATGTCTTTTAATCTCATATTACTAAGTCTATTTATTATAACTTGTTAGCTTTTTATGTTTTTAATTTTTTCCTCTTTTAGCAATTTTCCAATGCCAATCTATATAAACTAATTAGGGAGGGAAAGGCAAAAAGGAAATTTATAAACAGTACCCACAGAAACCAAACTATGCAGAAACAGGTAAGCTCTAATGACAATTCACAGGAATTTCAATGTAGTATAATTGTAATGAGAATGGCTTTATTTATGTGCCATAGAGCCATCTATTACTGATGTAATTGCATAACACAAGAGAACAAGAGTTTTGTTAGCTAATTCAATCGTCATCCTGTCAATGTGTTATTAGCAATATTCATTCATGTTGATATAACTGATAAGAGTATGCACTTAAAAAGGATAAAGAATCAAAGTTATCAGTTTGACTTTTACAGGATAACTACTCTTTACTTTTGATGTTTTAGTTTAAATGAAGTAAAATCCTTCAGGATTAAAGAAAAATAATGAATCATACACCACTTTATAAAAAGGTGTCAGATACCTTTTAGGCTAAATACCTAAGAGAGCAATATTATTTGTACCGTATGAGAACAATGGGGCACCTCATCAATAGCCTTTTCATATTGATTTTTAGTTCCATTGTAGAAAATAAGTGACAATGAGTGTAGTGATTAAAGCATTTATCTGAAACATTGGATCGATGGAAAGACGTGTTTGGAACTGCTTGTTCTGCGGTTCCTTCTATTAGCCTGGTCTTCAGATGTACTGTTAAAAGCCATCACCCTCAAACTTTCTTTAACAGATACCCCTCTCGTTTAAAGGGGAGAGGAAAAGGAAAACAGTGAAGCCTGCTTTCCTCCTAGTGGAGCAAAGAGAAGCTCCTCGTCAGGGATGCAGCATGTACCACATAAACCTTAAAATTACACATGTAAATCAATTTGGGATGAAGCTATAAGTGACAGGTGATTGGAATTTCACTCACTTTTCATAGAGTAGTTTTGCATCTTGGATAAACTGACCGAGGGAAATGAGGATACCTGAGATTCACCACCGAGTGTCAGAGAAGGTACAATTTAGTCTTACCCTACTTGAATGTCATTTCATAACATAGATTCTAGCACTATAGGCGTAGTAAACCTCGTCTTTTTTACTCTCTCACGTCTTTTCTTGGGGGGGGGGATTCTCAGATTCATTTATTTATTTATTATTAACAACGTATTTTGTAGGGACGCATCATGTGTTGGCACCCTCTTTTCCGGGGTCCCTGCCCTTATCCCCCTGGGGATGCTCTGGAGGTAGTCCCCACGGGGTTGTGGGATATGCGTCGTGGCAGCGGCAGTCAGGTTTTATTTTGGGGGGAGAGCTTGGGGAGACTAATGTCTTGCAGTTAAAAACTGGGCCAGAAATATCAGTTATCTGTCATGCATCTCAGGCTATTCCCCAAGGGGTTTCTGAGGACAGGACCCACATTTGCATCCTTGAAGGGAGGAGCCAGCTTCCCCACAGCCAGGCCCTTTCCCAAGCCCACTAAATCCTCACCAGTTAGCCATGGACCGCCTGGGGTGGGGGCTCAGTACAAGTTACCTCACTGGGGTTCACGTTTGAGGTTGGCGTTCAAGATTCCTTTTCCTCTAGGGGAGTCGCTTGCTGGGCGCGGGAAATCCTACCTCTCTCGCAGGATCTGCCGAGGTAGCCGGTTCCCGAGCAGTCGCAGACGTATCTGTTCCAGCCGTCCCTGCACAGGCCGTTGTTCTTGCAGGGATTGCTAAGGCACGGTTTTGCGGCCTCCCGCGAGCACGAGGGCTTCACGCCGGCGGTGCTCTGCGCTTCGGCCATTTGCCGGATGTCTTTGCTCTGGCCGTCGATGAACAGGTCCCGGACGCAGCCCACGTAGCCATAGTTGAGCAGGGCAGTCCACACCTCGGTGGGGAAGACCAGGCCGGCCTTGTTTTCCGGCAATCCCCCCAGGTACAGCTCGTCGTCCAGGTCCAAGATCTCGCTCTCACCCGGAGCAGTGTAGGGCGTGCGCAGCGTGTTGACAGAAATGGTACCTGTTGCGGACACAGGAGAATACGTAAGTTTCGTGTGTGGATAACAAGCTAATTTGCAACGGGTTGATGTCCGCATAGCCGAGGGCTGGGAACGGGGAAGACGGTGCGCCTTGGGTGGCGCGCAGAGCGCACGGGGAAGTCGCCAGCTTCTCCAAAGATCCTGCCATCTCAGCTGACTGAGCTTGAGTTGAACAGCTGACTCACAACCACGGTGGACATACAGGAATCAAGCAACCCGTGGTTTGTCACAGATTGAGAATAACAAACATTTTTCAGTTCTGCTAAGACTCCGCACAGCTTGTACTTTCTTGACCTTGAATGGAGAACCTGCTGATACATGGAGCTTCACTCCACGGAATCCCCATGGCCCCCCTTTAAATCATACTTTGTGCACTGAATGTTCATTTAGTGCAGACCCTGACACACACGGTGTAGACCGAACGCCACCTTTTCTCTCTTGTCTGCTAGATAGTGAAGTCCTTGCAGCCAGTCAGTTCCCATTCCTTCTTGCATCCCAGTGTCTGGGACTTCCAAATGGAATTAATAAATGTATGAAATTGTGTCACTAAGAAATAAAACAGATTGTAGCTAATATGGTCACATTTGGCTTTGATGAAAACCAAAGTGTTTACACAAACAATATAGTATGTGTCAACTTTTAGCAGCTCAGCCTTACATAAATGCAGACATACATTAAAAAAAAAATGACATCTCTGGAATCAAGTCTAACTGTCCCTGGTTAGTGTTTGATTGCAAAGTCAGTATACATCTGCAAACCAATTAAAGGCCTTGTGTCTCCATATTTGACTGGCTTGATAATTTTGGTTGGTCACAATTGATTTCCTATGTCAAGCCCAACTTTGTCATGCCTGGCTGTATTGTCACTATTTATTGACTTCCGTGGTCTGGGTTTCCTTGTCCATAATCTGGGTATAACAATATTCGCGCCTAAGAGCAAGTTCTGCATGATAAACAAAACACACCACCGTCCGGATCAAACCAAGCACCACATGGATGTCAGTGTTTCCCTTTGGTGACAGACTCAGGTGAACTCACTTTGCCTCTGTTTAAGCCAGCTTATTTATTCAAATCAATAGTTTCCTTGCCTCTTGTCAAGTACTGCAGAGAAATAGCTATTGCTTTGTAATTATACAGGAATCTTACATCTAAGAATTAAATGGGCAGGAATTCATTTATGTAGAAATATTTCAGGGTTACAGAGACATGTGGATTTATGAAAAAAAAAAACAGAAAGAAAGAATGAAAACACATTCCTACAATTGGCATGCATACTGTGAGGCTGTAAAACTGTTTACCTGGATTCTATACCCAGAAAGTGATTTATAAACATACAAATATGATAGAAACATTGAGTAACTCAAAGACCTATTACCATATTACCCGGAATTTATTTTCTAGGTCTAAATCATAATACAGAAGAGACAGAGGAGAGGGAGACGGAGAGAGAGAAAGAATGAGAATGAAAATAAATGAGTAAAAAAATGTCTAATGTCAGGCTCAGGGCCTGGGAGTAGACTCAGAACCAGACAGACGTGATGCACAGAAATCAGGTTAGTAAGAGGGGGGTGTGAGTAGGGTGGTATGCTTGTGCCCAGGAAACCCAAGGCCTTTCCCATGTGAAGACATGTATCTGAATAAAGATGCCAGGCCTCTGGCTCGTACATTGTGGTGTCCAGGACTTTTTCTATTTCAGCTTAAGGGCACTAATGGAGTTGGGCTGCATAATGAGATCTGTCTCTCTGAGGGAGAAGGGCATGAAATCCTGACAGAGACTGCCCAGGTGCTCAAGCCATTATGAGGAACTTTGAACTCTCAACCGTAGACAAAGCTCCCATGGGGAAAAGCCCTCCAAGGCATCACTGCCTTGGTCTTCTGCATGGTAAGGGTGGTTTGGGTTTCTGATGGTGGAAGGAAAAGAACAAGGTGTTTATTTCTACTGTTCACTTTTGTGCAAGGGTATACAAAAAACTCTCATTTAGAAACACATAGGTTGCATAAAAACTCATTAGAAAAATCATTTGGTAAAGTATATAATAATGAGGAATATAACTTAAACAGAATGCAAACTGAATGCATTAAAACTTATTTTGTGTATAGTGTTGTTCAGCATGCCTAAGAAATGAATAAACGGTTGCTTCTGATTCGTTGTAGCTTCAATGTAAGTTATAACATAATGAGGGGAAAAATGTGTCTTAAAGACAAAAGAGAAATGTGTCCTTTTACATACCATCTGTTTACATGGGAAGCAAAGTATCCCCTGTATGAGTATAGTGACATTACATATATATATATATATATATATATATATATATGTATATATATATATGTATATATATATGTATATATATATATGTGTATATATATATATATATACATATACATATATTAGTATCTTTGTTGTATGGACAAAACATGGCAGTCCCATTCCCCTTTTAATATCCTATTATAACTATACTTAATATCTTTAATATATGCTTCTTGCCTCTTGGTTGGAGACAATTTTTTGTTTATTTACTTGAGAGAGAGAGAGAGAGAGATGGTCAGAGAGAAAGAGACAGACAAAGAGAGAGTAAATATGGGGGCACCAGGGCCTCCTGCCCTTGCAAACAAACTTGAGTCACATGCACCACTTGTGCATTTTGTGGGTACTGGGGAAATCAAACCCAGGATGTTGGGATTTGTAAGCAAGCACCTTTATCTGTTATCATTCCAGCTTATATATTTAAGATGGTACTTTGGGCCATTTAGTTCTAGAAGGCTTCCTAAAAAGCAACAAAATTTTTGAAGATTTGATAAATTAAATATATAATAAATATAAATATATAAAAAATATAAAAAATAAATATATAATATAGTGATAAACTATGAGACACAGGGTTTAGCAAACAAATAATGACACAAGCATTGTGAGAAAGAGGGTATATTTAAAAATAGATCTCCCACCCTTAATTCTCCCTTTATTTATGGAGCAACCATAATTCAGTTCAAGAAGTTTAAAATATAAGCATTTGGGGACTGGAGAGATGGCTTAGAAGGTAAGCGGTTGCCTGTGAAGCCTAAGGATCCCGGTTCGAGGCTCAATTCCCCAGGACCCACGTATGTCAGATGCACAAGGGGGCGCACACACATCTGGAGTACGTTTCCAGTGGCCAGAGGCCCTGGTGTGCCTATTCTTCCTCTCTCTCTCTCTCTCTATTTGCCTCTTTCTCGGTCTATCATTTTCAAATAAATAAATAAAAATTAACAAAAAAATTTTTAAAAAAGAGTTTTGCAAAGCTGTACTGTGTTTATTCATAATATGATATTTCAGAACCAGAGAGGACAGTCAGGGCACTCCCGAGACACTGGCTGCTGCCTCTCCCGCTCTGTCTCCTCATAGCACAGAGCACCCTGTCTGCACTCTTAGAATTGAAGCTGCTCCCAAGTGTTCAAGACAACCATGTGGGGTGAACTTACAGTGAGGATGGAAAGACAGGTCCTCTTGGTTTTTATTTAGGGTGTGTGGTTACCTGCTTTGAACAAAGTATTCCAAGAAAGTTCAGATATGATTCTATGAAGGTACTTAGTGCCATGGGAAGACAAAGATGATCCCTATTACTTCATTATTATATTGGTTTTTCATGATAATTTGTAAATAAGTCTATTGTTTTCATATAGCCAGGATTCACTTATACACAGGCGTACTCATATGAAACTAAAGCTTAACAAAAATAATATTGAATTCTACTATCTTTAAAATATACTGACTGATATTTCCTATGACTTTTGCTAATAAAAACCAAGGCTGGAGCATAAAGTAGATTTTAGAACTAGCAAGTTAAAAGCAACAATTCAGAAAAAAATGATGATGGAATATCACAAATTGGGTTTCTCCACAATTCCATATTCCTTTGAAGTACAATTATTAGGGTTTTCATGGAAAGGACAGACAATGAAACATGAGGGAGAAAGAAAATATAATCATTTCATAGGTAATCCAAGAGATGTTAGAACTTTAAATTAGCCCTATATTCCAAGTTAAAGAGATACATTAGGGCTGGAGAGATGGCTTAGCAGTCAAGCGCTTGCCTGTGAAGCCTAAGGACCCTGGTTCGAGGCTCGATTACCCAGGATCCACGTTAGCCAGATGCAAAAGGGGGCGCATGCGTCTGGAGTTCGTTTGCAATGGCTGGAAGCCCTGGCATGCCCGTTCTCTTTCTTTCTCTCTGCCTCTTTCTCTCTCTGTCTGTCACTCTCAAATAAATAAGTAAAAATAAACCAAAAAAAAATTTTAAAAAGAGATACATCAGACAAATGTATGTTTCAGATATAATATGTGGAATATTCTTCAAAGAGGATGAAGAATGACTGAAACTTCAAACAATGTTTTTTTTTTTTTTTTTTTGCATGTGTTGTTATCCACATACAAACTTGGTAACAGAGACAGCAAACAAGCCAACAGGAGGCAAGCATGCCCATTGCATTTACTTGAAACATATGTAATTCTTTATATATTTTGAAGATCTATAGAAAAATCAACTATTAAAAATTGGACATATAGAAAAATTTAAAAACATTATTTAAATTAATTGCCAAGTTAAATTCAAATAGGTATTTGCATTTCAACCTACACATGGGATAACCTCCTGAGCTATATTTTAATAAATAATTTGAATTTTGTCCTTAATGATTTTACTACACATATGAGTCAAAGGGACATACTCACGTGAGCACCAGAGTCATCACAGAACCTGAGTTAGTTTAAATCAGTTCAGTAGATACATATGAGCAAAGCAAAAATTAAATATTGAGATTCCCAAGTGTACATTTCACTATAATTGAGTATAAAAAGTAGTGCTTACCAAGAACACATGAAATGACTACTTAAATATATTCACAGAAAATTAACATTTGAGTAGTTGTCATAGGCATGTACCTCAATATAAATTGAGAACTTTCTAATGGCTAAAGTAAATCAATTTTTGTCAATAATATTTTATGAGAAAATAAAACTCAAGATATTATTGGGTCATCTCCTTATCTTTCTCTGGGAACACAAAACTTGGTTGTTCTCTGGTTTATTTCTAGGTGTTTTAGAATTGTTTATTTATGAGACAGATAGAAGGAGGGAGGGAAGGAGAGAAAATGGGCAAAGCAGGGCTCTTGCCATTGCAAATGAACTCCAGATGCATATGACACATTGTGCATCTGAATTTACATGGTGTGGTAATTTGAATGGATGTCCCCCAACTGATTCAGGAGTTTTATTCAAGTGTGTAACTTGGCTGGAGGAGGTGTTACTGGGCATAGATCTGACTTCCTGCCTAGGATATGCCAAGTTTGAGCTTTGCCTGGGTTTATTGGCATATACTTGATTGTTCTGATGGTGGTAGCTTTTCTCTCTGTATGGGCCTGTGAAAGGGGCCAGCTTCTTTCACCACTGAGGAATATCTCTCTAGCTGTAAGCTTCAATAAAAATCCCTTTGTGCATAGTTGTGCCTGGTTTGGAAGTTCTTCCCAGCAAAATGAGGCTGAACTACTAGAGAACTTGTACCAGAGAGTGAACTGTCCCTGTGTGATAAATCTGACCGTATGGATTTGGGTCTTTTGGAGCTTTTGTTTCGGAGGAGTGGCATGGTCTTTGTACTTGCAACTGAAGATGCTTTCCAAAGTGTGGTTAGCCAAGTATTTTTGACTATTCTTGTGAAAATTTAAATTGGCTAAGTGCAGAGAGAATTGTATTTGGAGTCTTTGCTTATGAGCTGTCTAAGGGGAGGGAAAGATTGCAGAGAACCTTGTTGGAACTTGGCTACTGGTGTAAGGGCTGGCTGCATTCTGCTGCATATGCTCAGAGTTTAACCAAGGTTAAATTTGTAATGGGATGATGTGCTTGTCTAAAGATATGGGACTGAGAAATTTAAGATTTAAAGATGGAAAAACTCAAACAAGTTTAAAATTTATTGGCATAGGTTGGTTTTTGGTTACTGAAGCTGTTACGGTTAAATACGTTAGCGATCTTAAGGACGATGTCCCAACTACCTTACCTTAAAAGAATAGAGAGAATGCCTGAAGTGATTCCACACAGGAAAGACTTGAATGGTGAAAATGCAAACTCCTTTATAAAGAAGAAAACTGTTCTTCAAAGTCATTGAGTTAATTCAGCCCTGAACTAAAACACTGATGTGTTCTGCACACGTGGTATTGGTTTCTGAGTCATGAAAAATACATGGAGTGGGTCATGACGTGCACACGATTCCAGGTGTACCTACTGAGACACGGCAAGAGGCAGGGCATGTTGACCCTGATGAAGAGACTGGTAAGGCCACTAGATGAGGGATCATGGTTTGTAAGGAGGCCTGAAGAAGTTTTGGTTCTACCAGGACTATGCAAGGGCTACCATGGAGAGCTGTTGGCCTGGCATGGAGTTTACCCTGGCTATTCAGCCCAGCTGGAGGGGCAGACTTGGAAAAATGGTGACTGGCAGTCACTGGTTTAGATATTAGACTTGAACTGAGGATGTCTAATGATTGCTTGATGGTTACTGAGTTTGCATTGTTCCGGTCTTTCCTTGCTATGCCTTCTAGCAGCTGAACATGCTTACTCTTTGTCTTTATATGTTGAAAACATGTAACTTGATTTGGTTTTACAGGACTCACAGCTAAGAGACAGTCTTAAATCTCAGAGGAGACTTGGGACTTTAGGACTATCTTAAGTTGGTAAAGACTGTGGGCAACCTTTGAATTTGGACAACACAATGTACAACACGAGATGGTTATGAATCTATTGAAGACCAGGGGCAGAATGTGGCACTTTGAATGGATGTCCCCCCAATAGAATCTGGAGTTTAAATCAAGCTTGTAACTTAGCTGGAGGAGCTAAATTCCAGCCTAAGGTATGCAGAGTGCTTGAGCTCTGCCTGGGGTTCCTGGAGTGTGCTGCTCAAAGGGGCTGCTGGTGTTTTTTTTCTCTTGGCATGGACCCATGAAAGGGGACCAGCTTCTTCCATTATGGAACTTCCCCTCTAGCTGTAAGCAACAATAAATCCCTTCCTACATAGCTGTGCCTGGTTTGGAAGTTCATCCCAGCAATGTGAGGCTGATTACTGTACATGGGAACTGGGTAAATGACCCCAGGCTAGTAGGCTTTGCAAGCAAGCTCCTTAACTATCAAGCTATCTCCCCAGCTCCTATGTTCTCTTCAAAATAGTTTGGGTTTTTTCATACATTCTACCACTTTCACTATAACTGTAGTAAGTTTCTGGTAGATAAAATTAATAGTTTGGGCTGGAGAGATGGCTTAGCGGTTAAACTCTTGACTGTGAAGCCTAAGGACCCCGGTTCGAGGCTCGGTTCCCCAGGTCCCACGTTAGCCAGATGCACAAGGGGGCGCAAGCATCTGGAGTTAGTTTGCAGAGGCTGGAAGCCCTGGCGCGCCCATTCTCTCTCCCTCGATCTGTCTTTCTCTCTGTGTCTGTCACTCTCAAATAAATAAATAAAATTTTTTTAAAAAATTAATAGTTTATATAAACATTATTTTATTTAAGTCATTAACATTTCTGGATTATAATATTATTAGGTAGTTGTATATGGAAATTTATTTAGATGACCATTTCATGATCTAATATTTAAGATTGGAAAGGACTTGATTTATTTTTCCCTTTATGAAAGAACACAATTATAGCTTAATAATATCAAATGTACATATTTTGTAATTTTATCATTCAAGCCACATTATACATTAGCATTTGAAGTTGGCTTTCAGTGGCATTTGTGAAAGGATAAAAAGTTGATAAGCAGACAAGAAATATTCACATAGAAACATTTAAAAGCTTAAAAATATATTCAACTTTCATGTAAAAATGTATATTGATGGTAAAAGATCTGCTGTAAACAGATTTTAGTTAAAAAGTAGAAATCAAAATTTTCATATGATATACATAATATTCTATTTTCTTTTTTTCTTGAATATTCTATTTCTCTAATAGTTTAATGGGAACATAAAAAAACTAGAATGAAGTTAAGTCAATTTGGGTTTAGCTATTAAATTACTACATATGGTGGTTTGATTCATGTTGTACCCCATAAACTTTTGTGTTCTGAATGCTTAGGTCCCCTCCTAATGACAGTTTGGGAATTGAATCTTCCTGGAGGCAGTGTATTTCTGGGGGCAGGCTTATAGCTGTTATAACCAGCTTCCTCTTGCCAGTGTTTGGCACACTCTCCTGTTACTGTTTTCTACCTGATGTTGGCCAGGAGGTGATGTCCACCCTCTGCTCATGCCATCGTTTTCCCCTGCCATCATGGAACTTACCCTCAAGTCTGTGAGCCAAAATAAACCCTTTACTTCCCACAAGCTGCTGTGGTCGGGTGTTTCCTGCCAGCAATGTGAGCCTGACTGCAACACTCCAGAAATTTAAACTGCTCAGAAATCAAGGTGCTATGAAGGAAAGCGTGTTAGCTGGTGAGAAGAAGCTGACATTCATGGTTTAGCTCTTCAAGCAGCTAGCTGGCCCACTTAGCCATGTGAGAGGTTGCTGAGGTCTCACTGTGGCTTTTACAAAAACTGAAAGAGGTGATGGGGACATGGCTCAGAAGTTATAAGTGTGTGCTTGAAAAGCCTACAGCCTGGACTTCAGTCCCCTCGTACCCATATAAAGCCAAACAGAAAAAGTGGCATATCTGTCTGGCATTCACTTGCAGTGGCGAGAAGCCTTGGCACTCCAGCATGGGGGCAGGGAGGGGCACACATAGGCACGCACACACAGATGAATAGTAACTTTGTCTTGAAGGAGGCTAAAGGAGGGCTAGAGAGATGGCTTTGCAATGAATGCACTTGCCTGCAAAGCCAGAGTACCCAGGTTCAATTTCCCAGTACCCACATAAAGCCAGATGCACAAGGTGGTACATGCATTTGCAGTTTGTATGCAGGAGCTAGAGACCCTGGCACACCTATTCTCTCTCTCTCTCTCTCTCTCTGCCTATCTAATCTCTTTTTCGCTCACATAAATAAATAAATAATTTTGAAAATATAAAGGAATTGGAAAGATTATTTCTAAGGCTCCATACTGAAAACAAAGAATTGGAATTACTCCATCAAATAATTATTAGTTAAAGGTCAATCTTATCTATCCATATAATTCTGCTCCAATGCTCAGTACACAAAACAATCAGATTCTAAAAGGTCACAAAATTTTCAAGTTCTTATTGTATTAACAAATTCCAACTCAAAATACACAACTGGTGTCACAGACAGTCCCACAACGCTGGGATGATCATCCACCCAAACACAGCTTTGGGGAGGAAGGGATTTCTTTCAAGCTTAGAGATCCAAGGGAAGGTCCATTAATTTTAGGAGAAGCTGGCCTCCTTGAATCTATCCAAACAGAGAGAGAGAAAGAGAAAGAGAGAGAGTGAGAGAGAGAGAGAGAGACTACCAAAATGCCAGCAAACACCCAAATGCAAGCAGCAAGCAAACATGGACTGAACCCAGCAGCAAGCAGGACATGCAGAGTTCAGACCTCTCTGTGTACCACTGGGCTGGAATTCCAATCCACCACACAGACAGACACCCAGGGAGAAGTCTGCCTGCTGGGGACTGAAGCTACAAACTCAATTTTAATGCAACACTTGAGTCTAGGGGAAGCATATAGCCAAACTACCACAAGTGGCAAATGCAGTGACAACATCAACAATATAATGTGATGTGAAATGCAATATATATATAATTCTTACAAAATTATTAAAAATTAAAGAAAAAGTGAAAATATCAATAAAAGTTATTTTGAGTGAGATTAGGCCTGATTGTAAATTCACATATCTTTTTTTATTATTATTATCAGGTACCTAGTTTATAAAAAGAACAGACATTAACTGAAATAAATGTCATTCAAGAATACAAATATAGCACCTTTATTTCCTGTTTTACATTTAGTTGGATTTTGTGAGCTACGAACTTAAGACATATGTCTCACATAAAAAATTTGAAATGTAAAGGTCTGACGTTTAATATGTGCCAGAGAAAGGGGAGAAGGCTCTTTAAACACTGTAGATAAGAATAAATAGAAATACTAGCTAGTAAAACAAACATGGCCTTGTCTTTCAAAAAAAATACACAGTTTTCTTGATGATACCTATTGTGACCAGGGTAAAATCTAAAAGTGGTTTTAGTTTCTATTTCTGATGGGTAATGATGGTGAATATATTTTAAAATATGTGTTGGTCATTTACCTCTCTCTCTCTCTCTCTCTCTCTCTCTCTCTCTTTTCAAGGTAGGGTCTCACTCTAGCATAGGCTGACCTAGAATTCACTAAGTAGTCTCAGGGTAGCCTTGAACTCATGGTGATCCTCCTACCTCTGCCTCCCAAGTGCTAGCATTAAAGGCATGTGCTACCATATCTGGCTCATTTATGTTTCTTTTGAGAACTATTTATTGCATTAGCCATTTATGGATTGGCATAAATTTGCTAGAAATTGACTTGATATAAAAATATACTAAGTGAGGTAGCCCAGGCCCAGAAAGACAAAAATCACATGTTCTTTTTCATATGCAGATCCTAAACTTAGATGTTTGTATGCATGTGAGCAAGAGAGAACAGGTATGGGATACGAAACTGGAGAGGAGACCGTTAGCAGGAACAAGAAGTGATGACTGGAGAGAAGGAAACAAGGAGCATGAAAGCTGGAAGGAGACTCTCAGAGGGGACGGGCACAACGGGGAGAGACACTGAGGAGAAGCTGGAAATAGAAGCAGAAAAAACAATCGCTTGAAAAATACTATAATGAAGCCTACTTTTTCATATGCTAATATATAAAAAATATCCCACACAATTATCCAGCCAAATCAACTCTCCGAATGTGCCCTACAGGGTTTCTGGCTGATATATTACATGTGATTATTACAAAATAAGCAGTTACATGAGCAGTAGAGGGATAATTTAGTAAGTATCACACCTGTGAATATGCTCATACAATGATGCATACAGAAACAACTTTTCAACACCAACTCATTTTAGTGGAACTTTTGAAGATGGCCAGAATGGGCATGGTAGTTTGAATAGATGCCCCCCCACACACAATATATTCAGTGCTTTGCAAGCTTGTAGTTTGGATCTGCAGCCACCTGGCTGGAGGTGGTGTTACTGGGCATAGGATCTTAAGGATCTTAAGGTGTGCTTTACGATTTCAATGTAAAGTGATGCAAAGTGTGCCTAGTTGGAGTTTCTGAAGTGTGCTGTGCTGTGTGGCTTTTGGCTTTTGACTTGTGCTTCTCTCTCTCTCTCTGTCTGCTCCGCCTCTCTCTCCTTGGACCTGTGAAGGCAGGTCAGCTTCTTCTGCCATTATGGACCGTCTCCTGGATCCATAAATGTCAATAAATATCCCTTCCTCCATGACAGTACGTGGTCTGGAAGTCCATCTCAGCAAACCTGAAGCTGTCTGCCACAATGGATGAAAAATATATGTGACAACTCTTCACTTATTTGTATGTTGAGCTAACAGAATGTGTTGCATACATTCATGCATATATGAATATATGACATATAAAGACATTTACACACACATTTGTATCAACCTATATTCACACATAATTTTTTAAATGGATATAGCCAATGCTTGACAACTAGTCATACTGATAATATTGAATATTAGCCAAGTGACATTAGTAATTGCAATATTGACTTCTGGAAGTTGTGCATATTTCCGCTCTGCCCTCCATGAGTGAGGGTCATTGAGCCTGGGTATGCATGTAACCACAGCTCCTTCTGGTGAGACTGAAGTCATATTCTAGGATCTGACCCTGAGGACAGACAATTCAAAAGAAGTGATTTAGTACATTTAGAGAGCGATTTTCCATCTCCCAGGGTTTTTTGTTTGTTTTGTTTTGTTTTGTTTTCTGAGGTAGGGTCTTACTCTAGCCCAGGCTGACCTGTGTAGTTTACTGTGTAGTCTCAGTGTGGCCTAGAACTCATGGCAATCCTCCTCCCTCAGCCTCCCAAGTGCTGGGATTAAAAGAATGCACCACCACGCTCAGCCATCTCCCAAATTTCATTGCCATTTAAATCCAGAAGAATGGCCCAGGTATGGTGCCATGTGCCTTTAATCCAAAGAATATTTAGTCAAATGCTTAGTGTTTAACATAAAATGCCAAGTTATCAGTTCTTTGAGAGAAATTATCACAGCTCATGAGGTACTTCGAATTAGTTTTGAGACACCAATTTGTAATATTATACATTTATGATAGATGTTTTAATTGATACGGAAACAAAAATATGTGTGCATTATCTCATTCTGCTGCCACCAGACTAACAATGGACACTATATCTAATTCAGAAGAATGTTTATAAACCAGGGATCCTGAATAAAAAGAGCTCATTAGATAAGCCAATGTACACTTGTATTGACCTAGGGTGGCTTGACACCCTCATCTCAATTGAGATGCTCAGCTTCAGTGGAGATGAAGGTTTCAGCTACCCAGGGCTATACTTGGAGGACCTACATTCCCCCTGACTTTCTTCTCTTTAGACATGTGAAGATATTTGGAGTACTAAAAGCCCTAGTTTGTAGGTAACCCTGCCAGGAATCTTAGGTTCCAATTTTGTACCTGCCAGAAAATAAATATTAGTACTTAGACATTCCTCAATAAAAAGACCATATAACATCAAATTAAGTGAGAAGCCTGAAAATTATGGGGATACTGCAATTTCAACTTCACATATATGTACACATTAGTAATGACCAAAAAAAATGCACAAAATATAAATGTTTTAAACAAGATGGCATAAATGACTTTTCTTCTTTAAAGATGATTATAAGAAGTACATTTGACCATTAATTTAATAAAATTTAAAATAAATTTAATTAATTTAATAAAATTTTATATAAAAGTTTTATGCCAAATTGATCCTATCTGGTCAAATAATTAATAACTTTCCATCATGATGTTCAGTCTTGTCATTGGTAAGGTACTGATTTATTGACATAGCTACGGAACACAGTGTATTAGTAAAATTTGCTTAGAATGATCTCAATGTATACAAGATGCTTGCGGAAAGAGACTTGGTATAGGAGGAACATGCAGTCAGAGGAAAAATTCTAAACAAGACCTAAACAGAGAAATCATCTAATGGTCGTTCAAGTAGAAATATCTAAGTGTAGTGGTTCATGAATGGTACACACAGAACTCAATGCTGGTAACAGATAGCTGAAAGTGCTGTTCACATCACACAGTGATTACTACAAACCCCTAATTATGTGTTCTGGAGAGAGCCTTGTGCCTTTCCCACTATAATTTCTAGTTCTTAAGCTGGAACTCTACGACTTCAATTCAAATCTCAATGGCTTCTTAGCTGTTAAATGCAGGCTTACCCATGAATAACCTCTGATACAATCTGCTGTACACAAGCAGAACTTGACAAGAATAATGAGTTTTCTCTTTGATTTCAATGTGTAATGATAGTTTGCAAAAAGAGAAAAAAAAATATGACTGGCAAGCTTGCTGTAAAAATAGTTGAGAGGATATCCTTGACTGAGCTAAAGAGCTTAATGTGAATTTAAACAATATTCGTGCCCTAAGAAAACAGTCATTAACCTCATCTTAATTGTAGGACAATTCACACTTTCACTAAGTACCTGGACAGCTGTTTTGTGTCATGGTTGGGACCAGCTGGGAGAGAAAACGGAGCCTGGGGAGGGAGGAGGAGCTGGTTCGGAAGTGTTCAGATTTGAGTCCTGCAAAGTTGGCAAAAGTCTGCCCCTCTTCAGTCTTATTAATTCAACAACCAGGGTTTTGTTCCTGATAGCGAAGCTATGCAGGGAGCTGATCTACTTTACCAGGACTTAAGCTGCCCACTCAAATCCATTAGGTCCTGCCTGCTTTTTGTGTGGTAGGCAGCTCCACTGCCAGCGTAGTGCTGGACCAGACAGGCCATTTATGGATGGCTTAGCCACTGGGCCTCCAATGCCACTGGATCCGGGCTGAGCAGGCAATGGAAAAGCTACTCTGACAAATTGTATTAAATGTGGGAATTAAAGACCTCCTTTCTCCTCTATGTTTCTGGATGAGAAGGGACACCTGTGAGCAAAAGCCTGACACAGGTACTTTTTCTGAAACTAAGGAAATTCTAGAAAAGCAAGAAGATAAAGAGTATTTTTCATGAACCAAAGGGCTCACATACTCATTTTAGGGTCAAAGGAAGGGTCCCCACTAAAGACTCTCAGACAAGGTGACTGTCTTCCTTGTTTCTAGCATGCTTACTGTGGTTGCATGTCCCATTTCTCAGAAGGGAGTTGATAATCTCCCAACGTGCTTAATTTTTCTTCTCCCTATAGGTTAGACTGGTGATAAATGAGAATCTTGTTAATAGCAGAAGTCTTGCTCTTATAACAGTGTGCCATCCTTGCATTCACTTGCAATGTTGATTAGCAATGGCTTATCTTTCTTTTTTTTAAGAATACATACATATATATGTGTGTGTGTATTTTATTTTTAAATATTTTATTCATTTATTTGAGAAACAGAGGAGAAAGAGGCAAATAGTGAGGAAGACAGAATGGGTATGCCAGGGCCTCTAGCCACTGCAAGTGAACCTCAGATGCATGTGTCACCCTTGTGCATCTGGCTTATGTGGGTCTTGGGGAATCAAACCGGGGTCCTTAGGCTTCAGAGGCAAATGCCTTAACTGCTAAACCATTTCCTAACCCCTTTTTTTTTTTTTTTTTTTTTTTTTTTTTTTTTTTTTAGGCAGGGTCTCACTCTAGACCAGGCTGACCTGGAATTCACTGTGCAGTGTCAGGGTGGCCTCAAAGTCATGGCAACCCTCCTACCTCTGCTGCAATTAAAGGTGTGTGCCACCATGCTTGGCTTAAAAATGGATTATTTTTCTCAGTGAATATTTTTAGATATCTGGGTTTGAAAGATGCCACTGCATTTACCAAAGGACTCATCTGTAATCCCATACTATATAGTCTACTTTTAAGAGGTAATGTGACTTAAATAAGCCTTTTAATTTAAAGAAGTTGCATGTACAAATAAATTCTTATTATATTTCAAATGTAAAAAAAAGTGATATTACTCTTTTCATTAGGAGTATTTTGGCACTGTGCTCTCCGTGTTTTTTTATTATGTACCCAATATACACATTTCAAATGTTTTGGGAACAACTTGGAGCCTAAAAAAGTATTTAGAAATGCTGATTATGGAACTACATAAGATATTCTGTATCTTAGATTAATTCCCATTATAAACTACTCATTAAATATAAAAGTTCTGCTATATGTAGCAAGATACTTTACTTACGATTAAGAAAAACAATGTTTGGATATCAAACTATTTGTTGTTGGTCCATTATATTCTTCTTATGGAGTAGGTGGCCAATGAACCAGTAACTCTTAGGTTTGGGCCGATCCACTTGATTAACAGAAGTTATATGGTTATGTAAATAGTTCTCAACAGTCAGTTGTGGAGTAAGTCAGGAAATTCATGAGTGCATCTTTATAAGGGTAGGAAGGCAGGCAATTCTGCCTTGATGTTTTATCAGCACTGTTCTTTCCCTGTATCATATGGAAAGTAGTTTTCATTGAGCCTCTGAATATAACTGTTGTGAAAAATGGGTAAATTTACTTTAAAATCCCATGTTACTTACTTTGAACTGTGCTGTGGATGTTAGCACTCCAACAGCAAATATTAAATATATTCTTTAGGTAAAATGAAAGCTAATATAGCCATTCCTTCAATTTCTTTAAACAGCAGGTCTATACCAAACTAATGCAATGTGAAAATATATAACTTAATTAAAATAAAATAGATGAAATATTAAAAGCTGTAGCTATTAAAATTATATTAAGTCTCCTTGAGCTCACATAATATCAGCTTCCCTTTTCAATTTGCTAAGGGGTCTTCATATAGTTTGTTCCAATCACTAATTTGAAATTTTAATCTCATAAAAATACTTTACCATTCAAACACCACCAAGCACAATAGCTTCATTTTTTTTTTTCCAGTGAATTCTTTTGCCGTTTGAATGTTGTATGTGTAACAAAGGCGTTATGTGTTTGAACACCTCACCCCCAGATGGTGGCGCTGTTTGGGAAGGTTGTGGAACATTTAAGAGGGGCCTTTGAGGAAATGCATCACTACGAGGTTTTATAACTCAGCTTCACCTCCCATTCACTCAGCTTCCTGCTCCAGGTCAGCTATTTGCTTACATCAACAAGTAACTAATACACGTTCTAACAAGCTCATGCTTCGTCTTCCACCTGAGTTTGTAAGTAAAACTTTCTTAAGCATGATTCCTTTCGTTTGATACAGAACTAGGTTTTGTAAATTAAAGGTACTGTTTTTGTGATGCTCCAAAGTGGATTTAAATCGAGTGGTTTATGAACTACTAGCAATCTGAATGAAATAAACAGGGTTTACACACACACACGTATGTAATAATGCCTTGAGAAACAAGATTCCATCAAACCTTTTTCTCTAAACAGACTGTGTTGGAAAACTCGAGTTAGTTGTTTTTGTCTTTAGTTGACTAAGTTTATGTACACAAGTGTGTGCATGCATACCCATCCACATTCGCAAATGCAGACATCAATCTTTAACACATCTCAGTTTCAATAGGAATGGGAGAATGAGGGTGGGGTGTTCCTAGCACATAGCAAACTGTTCAATTACCTGACCGTCCATCGCGTTGGAAGTCCACGTGGTACCATTCTCCATCATTCACTTTCTTCTGCAGGGCTTTTATTTTGATGGTACCTGACCCCATGTCCAAGAGGAGGTACAGGTGGCCATCTAGCATCTCGATAGCAAAAAAGTCAACCTTTATCATCTGCGGGTGCTTGGCATCTTTCTGGTGTCTTGGCTTGCCATGGCTAAATAAGATGAGGCCATTTGGCTCAGTTGTTCGAAAATCAAATGATATGGAGCCTGTTTTCTTAGCGTTCCACTTAGGTAGAGAGATGAAAGACTCTGGTGTTTCAAAAGTGATTGGGTCTAACGTTGCAACATTTTCACACTTAAATGCCACTACTCCATGGATCTTCATCTTAGGGTCTCCTTGTTTGGCAAGTCGAGATAATTCCAGCCGGACATCATTATTTTTATACACCACCTGTGTGGGCAGAGCAGAGTGGTGAGAAACTTGACCCCAGATCAGAATCACGGGAACTTAGTATCAGCTCATATAATTTGCAGGTAGATCATTAAAAAAGTACCGAATTAGTTCATTTTGTTGTCTAAAGATTTTATCAAACAAAAAGATTTAACTATCAGCTAACTGAACAGTAACCAGTGTATATACTTTTTGACTGAGGCAACATATTTAATTCAGATAACAAAATTCATCTGCATATTTCATTACCATGCCCAGATTACCATATGTAGACTTACATGTATAGAAGCTATTTTATTATTCATGCATTGCTTTTATATTAAACAAATACATTATGTGAATAATTAATATATTATATATATTAAAGGAAATAAAGATATTGAGGTCATTCAGATTCTCATCATTAAGATAGTCCCTCAAGTGGAAGGATCTCTCTTAAAATAGATTGATGTGCCAGGCGGGGTGGTGCACGCCTTTAATCCCAGCACTAGGTAGAGGTAGGAGGATTGCCATGAGTTCGAGGCCACCCTGAAACTACATAGTGAATTCTAGGTCAGCCTGAGCTAGAGCGAGACCCTACCTCGAAAAAACAAAATAAATAAATAAATAAATAAATAAAATAGATTGATAGGCAATGGATGATAGATTGATGTATCAATAGGTAGATTAGATAGACAAATAAATGATCGATATGTTAATATTCATGTTGTATACTTACAAAATAATCTGACAATTTTTTGGTGGAGAGCAGCTGAATTTCTCACTGTATAGCTGTGAGATGACAGCACTCTGTCCTGTCTGGTCTGTGTTTTAGCTGAATGCTGTTAGGAAACACAGAGCCTCCATGAAAGGAACACTGTGCTCACTCTAGATCCATTCGCTCTGGGCCCTGGTATGTCACTGTATTTTTAATGTATGCAAATGCTCCTGTTGTCTTGTTTCCCCAAGACAGTTATCCAAAGTGTAAGAACAGTTCTTGGAACTTGTTGAAAGTTCTGTGGCTTTTGGGACACCAGATAACACTGGGTAAACTCACTAACAGGACTCATAGTATTAATCACCTGGATGTTTAATAAATGCAGGGGTATTTGACATAGGGATAGAGAATCATACCCTTTCTCTACTGAATGCATACAGCAGACAATCACATTTGTAAATACAAAGCGCATACCAACTTCAGGACAAATTAGTTATCTACGTCAAGAAAAGTATTGTCTTCTACAAAGGAACTGAAAATCACAACAACCAATATTGTGAGGTTGTAAATTCATTTCTGCACATATAAAAAGTGTGTATATATTAGGGGAAAATAAGACAGTCTGTGTCTGATTGATTAGCGATATATGTCATCAAGCCAACACAGTAGTTATTTCCTTCAAAGCCATGGCTAATTTAACCAAGAAATCTAAAGTATGAGCTAAAGCAGATGTACTTCCAGATAGGACTTCTTATTGAATGCCTTCCTGTTCGGTAATTAAAAGTACAAGGTCTAGGGCTGGAGAGATGGCTTAGCAGTTAAGCGCTTGCCTGTGAAGCCTAAGGACCCCAGTTAGCCAGATGCACAAGGGGGCGCACGCGTCTGGAGTTAATTTGTAGTGGCTGGCGGCCCTGGTGCGCCCATTCATTCTCTCTCTCTCTCTGTCTGCCTCTTTCTCTCTCTGTCTGTTGCTCTCAAATAAATAAATAAAAGTGATTTGAATATTAAAAAAAAGTACAAGGTCTAAGCCAGGTGTGCTCAACACTTGGGAGGCAGAGGTAGGAGGATCACCAGAAGTTCAAGGCCAGCCTGAGACAACATAGTGAATTCCAGGTCAGCCTGAGCTTGAGTGAGACCCTACTTTGAAAAACCAAAAAGGAAAAAAAAAAAGTGCAAGGTCTGGTACTACTGGACTCCCAGTGTTTATAATTATTCTGGTCACAGCATTACCAAAAGGTATGGCCATTCTAAGTTTAATTTTTCTTCCTTAAAGAAGATAGGACTTCATGAGATGATCATAACGATTAAATGAGAAAACTCAGGTGTGTATTCTATACAGCAATAGTTAACAGCAACTGCTGCAACCTACATAATAATGTCTTCTCATTGCTTTATTATATCAGAGTATTTAGCACTACATTTTTCCATGACAGGAACATGTTAAGAAGTGAAAACCGCACGTATGATTGGTTTTATTTTCAATTTGTAGCAAATAAATAAATCACAGTTTAATGCCAAGCCTTCGGTTTCAGCTTTCCTTTATCTTCAGGGAGGATTGCTGTGAAGAATGCGGTGTGTTTTATTCTTTGAATAAATATGTACAATGACTTAACAGACATCTATTGGCAACAAAAGAAAATGATCATAAGCAATAACAGAAAGGAATTACATTAATTCTTAAACATACTCTCTTGAAAAGGGACAAAAAGCTATTAAGCCTCAGGGAAGTTGATTTAGGATTTTCTTTCTTTGGAGATTTTTAGAAGCAGAAATACTACTTTTCGTGAATAATTTTTTTCAAATTTCTAACCTCACAGTTTCAGCCCTACAAATTTTCATCCTTCCTGGTAGTTTTTATTTTAGTATTTGGAGATAGGTTAGACATAGATATTTATCAGCACTAAATATTTTCTAACCTCTAAGATCCACATGTTTCTGTTGTTCTACAGTAACATAATGCTTACAGAGTCACAATCCCTCAGTATTTCTGACATGAGAAAAATGGGTGTGTAGCTACTGGTACGTCTCATGAGCATGATGTCAGGAATGACAAGGCTGAATGATGAGGCATTCATGCAACTGTTGGCAAAAGTTAATGACCGTCTTGAAAGTGCATGTTTCTTAGTGATAAGGTCATTTATTAAGATTTGAGGTGGGGAGGGAGGGAATTACCATGGGATTTTTTTTTTATAATCATGGAAAATGCTAATAAAAATTTTAAAAAGTTAAAAAAAAAAAAGATTTGAGGGAGCAGAGGTGATTTCCTTGGTGGTATTATTCACAGTGAACATGAAATCCACTCCTCATAGAGACACGTAATGAACCCCAGCACACACACTGCTTTGCCCTGGCTGCTATTTGTCTCAAGATAGTTCAGAAACAAGATCAGGGTCTGGCACAAAGTGGATATTCAAAAAAAAATGTTGTTAATAGTCAAATAAAATTCTTTTTTATGCTTTAAGACATAGGTCTCAAATTATAGGTTTCATTAATAAAATTGTAATTTAGGCATGCAATTGAAGTACAGCAAAATGTGGTGTTGTGGACCAATCTCACAAATAAAACATCTAATTTTGATTATTTTTTTTTCATTTTGAATTACTATATAGATAACCACTTCATAAATGACAAGCTGCCAACAACAGTGGAAAAACTCATGTTCAAATTCATATTGTGGCATGTAACTTATTTTTAGAGTGAGTAATATATGGGTTATAACCTGCACAAAGTGTATCATTTTCTAAGCTCTGTGTGGAAGAGAAGCACAGTACATATTTTTCTTCCCATGTTGCATTCATCGAAACATTACTCTAGAAAAGAGAAAAGCAATTTTAGAGGGATGAACTTTTAACTCTCTGCTGATTATTGTATCTGACCCACATTTCATAATTACTCGACTTTTCTAAAGTTACACTTTCTCTTTAAATGACCTGAATTTAGTTCAATTAGAATATTGAGTAGCTCTAAGTATTCTAAATCTTCTTAAAATTCACATGCAAGCTAATTTTGCCTCTTTCTGAAATGACATGGGACCTCATCAAAGGATCACTTTATAATTGCTCACATATGATTTTCTTATGAAGAAAATTCTAATTTATGTTTCATTTTAAACAAAAACATACATGTACATATGCACATATAGTTATGTATAATCAACATAAGCATTGGTAATACTAAATAATCACTGAGATCTGTTTTAAGAAAGGATACTTTGGGGATTTTTATTTTATTTATTTATTTTTTGGAAAGCAATTCAGTGTACTGAATCTTGCTTCCCTGTTTCATGGGCTTTTATCTTAAGTATCAATGTGATAGAGATGAAAAAGGCTTTCAGGTTTGGTTGTTTCTATTTGTTTTGTCTGTCCTATAATTTTAATGCATTATTATACTAGCCTTTTCCACCACCCCTTTGTTAATAGCTTTAAAAAAATTCAAGAATGGGATATAATGTTTGTGTTTTGACATTTTTGACATTTCTAGGTTTGCTATTTGAGGCAGTCAGTCAGAGATTACAATAATCCCAAGAAATGGGTAAACAATGCAGGTGAAATGGATGAGGAAAGGAAGGTATATTTCACCATACATATATAAACTTGGCTTGTTCTAGGTGTTATTATTGAATCTCAGTGGCCTAAACTCTTTATGTAGAAGGTTTTTAATTTCTAAAACTTACATCTAAAAAGGAAAGGCTTGTCACATCTGTAAATTCTTAGGTATCTTTCCTATTCATGTATGTGATTTGAGCAAAGATAAAAGATGCTTCGATAGTTTCTTCCATTCAGATATTTCTGATTGGGGGTGTTAGGATATTGCTCTCTATTCTTCAATATACTGAAACACTAATCCATTAGCAAAGAGAAGGCTGAGAGCATCTTAGGATATACAGATGGCTTCAAGCATTATGTCTCTGAGAGACTGTTTTGTGCAGATGCCATTGAAACACCAGGGGGGTTTGTAGTTAGTAAGGAAGAGGGACATTTGCCACTCAGGTATATATTTTTTTAAATAACAGTCACATCAAATTCAAAATTTCAGTGAGGCTTTTGCATTAATTAGCATGAACTAATGTGGCTTTTCATCCTTAGCAGTGTGGAAGTTGTGCAGACTACCAAGGGCCAAGCAGACGTTCAAACTGAGTTACCCATCCTCCCGGAGAGATCCTGAAGGCTCAGTTTAACCTGTGTGGGATTTCCCTATTACACTTCGAAATGATAACAAGTAAGGCTGTTTCAGAGAGAATTCTAGTTCACCCACATGATAACCTATGACCTTGAGTCACTTCCCCAACCTTGCTGAGGCTCAGTGTTTCATCTATAAAATAGGATAGTGTTATCTGCCATGTAAAGATTGCTGAAAATGACAACTTTATACTTGTATTTCAATTAAAATGCTAAGAATATGGTGTTTGTTTCAAAATAAGCAGTTAAGTAAGTAGTAGCTGTTGGGAAAATAATGCTAATATTCTTATACAGAACTGATGGAATCACATAGAGGACTGCCGTGAGTTTGAGGCCACCCTGAGACTACATAGTGAATTCCAGGTCAGCAAGACCCTACCTCAAAAAAGCTGATCTACTGTCTGTGGGCTGGACATTTTCACATTTTCAGAGTGAATAAAATGACATTTTCTCATGTGCTCTGCCTTTTTATGTGCCTAACAGGCACTTCTCTATCTGACTTGATTATCTCAGTATTAAAATGTAACTTCATATTATGCATGAAAGTTAAGATGCATTTCATTTCTTATTATTTTTGTTTCTAATTTTATTTTCTTATTTACATATTGAGAGAGCAAGAGAAAGGGAGAAGAGAGGGAGGAAGAGAATGGGCATGCCGATGACTCTAGCCACTGCAACTGAACTCCAGATACATGTGCCACCTTGGGCATCTGGCTTACATGGGTACTGGGAAATCCAACCTGGGTCTTTAGGCTTCACAGGCAAGCACATTAACCACTGAGAAATCTTGCTAGTCCTGTTTTCATTTCTTTTTTGAGCTTTTTTTTTTTTTTTTTTTTTTTTTAATGCCAAGGCAAATATAATTTACCTGGTGTTTAGTGGCATAGTTTTTGACCTGGAATTCACTATGTAGTCTCAGGGTGGCCTCAAACTCACGGCAGTCCTCTTACCTCTGCCTCCCAAGTGCTGGGATTAAAGGTATGCATCACCACACCTGGATAATTTCATGTAAATATTTGCTGTTCATATATGTTAAGAGTATGTATATGAGCTGATTGTGGTGGCGCATGCCTTTAATCCCAGCACTGGGGAGGCAGAGGTAGGAGGATCACCGTGAGTTCGAGGACACCCTGAGACTCCATAGTGAATTCTAGGTCAGTCTGGGCTAGAGTGAAACCCTACCTCGAACCCCCCCCAAAAAAAGTATGTACATGATATGTAGTCATACACATAATTAATAGTATTTACAAATAACCATACATCATCAATGTGTCATCTAAATGTTTTATATTTGTTATCATTTATGTTTATAATATAATTTTATAATGTAGATTATAAAATATGATGCATCCTCAAAAGTATACAAGTCCATAGTCTAGCTCTCTTTACTACAAACACAGTACAATATTTTTATAATTTTATAGTTTTTATAATTTGAAAACTTAGAACGCTTGGCCAAAATACTGAAGTAGCTTTGCATATTTGGTATCACATATGTCTTGGACTAAAAGTTTGTAATAAAGAAAGAAAAAAAAAAAAAAACAAGGGCTGGAGATATGGCTTAGCAGTTAAGGCGTTTGCCTGCAAAGCCAAACTCCAGGACCCACGTAAGCCAGATGCACAAGGGGGTGCACGCATCTGGAGTCCATTTGCAGTGGCTGGAGACCCTGGTGCACCCGTTTTCTCTCTCTCTCCCTCTTCCTCTCTCTCAAATAAACAAATGAATAAAATATATTTTTAAAAAAACAGGGAAAAATATTCTTGTACCCTTTAGTAGAAAATTAGGGTATGATGTCACACGCCTGTAATTCTAGCACTGAGGACACAGATTTGAAGCCAGCCTTCGTGAACTTCAAGCCAGCTTTGGCTAGTGGGATGCTGTCTCACAACAAAAGAAAAATTAGAAGATTAAGCATTTTCTTTCTGTGCCTGCAGTCGCGAAGAGAAGGTTATAAAAGCAAAGCAGAGCCAAGCCACTGCGGTCATGACCTGCCTGTTACCAACATCCTTTCTTCTGACACTTTTCTAGCACCATGGGTCTAAACAAAAACCTGATCTATTAAAAATGTAAACGAAAATGGTCCTTGAAGTTAACTGTCAAAGGATAATTCAACAGGGCTTTGTCATTTAGCGACCTGCAACAGGACTGAGCCCACCTGGGGCAGGTATGCATCCAGTGTGGAACAGACCGTGGAGCTGACAAGAAAGGGGCAGTGCTGGGAGCAAAGTACCCAGTGCAGTCTTAAGAGCAGTACTTAGCACGGACAGAGTTCAGTTTTGAAGGCAGGCACATCAGGAAGTTTAGAAAAAAAAAAAAAAGAGCTTTCTTGGAGGAAGGAACCAGTGCTTATTCCACAAAATAACCTGATTCTGAGGTCATTTTAGAAGACATTTTCACTAGTTATGTCATTTTTATCACATTCAAAATAACAAAATGTTATGAAATAGAGCAGAATACAATAAAATCATCTCTCAAAAAAAGCTTGTGACATGTAATTTAATACCAAAAACGAATTCGAATCTGGACAGAAAAATAACAATATTTTATTTAAATAATCTAGAGAAGTGTCTTTTGATTTAGTTCCAATTAAAACCAAACAAATATTCAAAAACAAAGAAATGAAACTTATTCTTGCTTTTTTTCTCCCCATATTCCGCTGTTTAGAAAAATGCCTAGGTTTATTTAGATAATAATATTAAAATGGCATCTAAGAAAGCTGGACTTGGAAGAGTAAATTGTCCCTAGGTTAAAACTTCCACTTAAGTGAGCTTCAGAGACATGACGTATGTCCACCGAGGTGAGGTCTGTTCAACAGCAAGGTGTGCAAACAGGAGGAGCCATGAGTCACGAGTAACCTGAGAGTCAGAGGTTTTTTGTTTGTTTATTTGTTTGTTTTGTTTTGTTTTGTTTTTTGAGGTAGGGTCTCACTGTAGCCCAGGCTGACCTGGAAACACTATGTAGTCGCAAGGTGGCCTCAAGCTCACGGTGATCCTACTACCTCTGCCTCCCAAGTGCTGGAATTAAGTGTGTGTCACCATGCCCGGCTCTGAGATTCAGAGTTTTAATGAAAAAAATGCAGAATACGATCAAGTCTCTTATGTTCTGATGAGGAAACTAAGGCTCAGAAAATCTAAATGAACTATCCAAGTCATCATCGATCTCTGATTATAAATAAATAATTGGGACTTTGGCGTTCTTTAAATAGAAAAGTTGAGCTGGGCATGGTGACATCTGCCTTTAATCCCTGAAGTTAGAGGATCTCTATGAATTTGAGGCCAGTTTGGGACTACAGAGTGAATTCCATGTCATCCTGGGTAGAGTGAGACCTTAACTCCAACACACACACACACACACACACACACACACACACACACACAGAGAGAGAGAGAGAGAGAGAGAGAGAGAGAGAGAGAGAGACAGAGAGAGAGAGAGAGAGACAGAGAGAGACAGGGAGAGGGAGAGGGAGAGAAATTAAAAGAACACTTTCTCTGTCCTAAACCCAGTTACAGACGCTGGAGCAACTGCAAATGAAAAGCAGCGCTCTTTCTCTTTCTTCAGCCCTCTTTCCTGAGAGAAGGAGCTTTACAAGGACTCATAGCTTATTTACAGGCAATTCCAAAACTAATTTAGCTTCGCAATAAGAAGATGCTCAAATGTGAACTGAATGTCCTGAGGGGAGAAAAAAAATCCTTGCAGTAATTTCCCCCCACAGTTGGCATTTAAGAAGACACTGAAGTGAGTGAACTAGAAACAAGAATGTTTAATGTTATGTTTCGAAAAATAAGCTATTTTTAGCATTAGTCTCTCATGAACTTGCAGAATGTAACACAACATAAATTAGGGTTTATAGCTTCTATTTCAAGCTAGCAGATGCTGCTCCGAAGGGCAAGGCACAGTGGCTTTATTTGATTTTTTTTTTTTAAATACACCAATCTCAAGGCAGAACAGGTAACAATGATAATTATTTATTTATTTATGTGTGCGTTTGTGTTCACGTTTGTGTGTGTGTGAGAGAGAGAGAGAGAGAGAGAGAGGAAAAGAGAGAGAGAGAGAAGATAGGAGGAGTGGTACCTGTGCTACAACGAATGTGTGAGGTCAGAGGACAACTTTCAGTTCAGCCTTCAGTTTGTAACGCCCACCTCCCCGAATTTCCAGGAAACGCTCCTGTCTTTGCCACCCATAGCCACCATCCACTTGCTAGGATCACAGAAGCTGTTTTCCTTTTAACTTTCACATGACTAGTTCATGAGCTCTGTGAAATTTCTTTCACCTAATTTCATACTTTTCATAAGGCAGTGGCAATTTGTAAAATGTAGATAATTATTAAGCTTGTATTTGCAAATTTAAGACATATATATATATATATATATATATATATATATATATATATATATATGGTATATATGTATGTATGTGTCCCTTAGTAGTAATTCCAGTCAGTCTGTCCTTTTTTTGTTAGCTTGCACTGACACAAGGTGTATTATTTAAAATATACTAAACAAAGTTCTAACATTTCAATTTCTTATTATTTTTTATCATGGCCATCATCTTCACCCACTGTTATTTTTTTGACTCTACATGGGTACTGGGGAATTGAACCTAGGCCATCAGGCTTTGAAAGCAAGCACCTTTAGCTACTGATCCATCTCTCCAGCTCATTCACCACGTTTAAATTTAGAAAATTCTTTTCCAAGGAGGTGTGATAAGCATGGTACTTTGGTATAAATCATTAATTACTTGATTATAAGTACTTATGAATGTGTAACATCTATTTGAAACAATCACTTAGTAGGCGCTTTTGCTAAAAGACTCCTGATATGTGCCTGTAAGGTAACTCTCCCTAGGGTCCAAGCCTGGCATCTGGGCCTTCATTCTGGATCCTGTGTGTTGGGTCTCCTCCTTAATTTGCATGGAAGAATGTAAGTTACTCAAGAAACGTCTGTCTAACTTTATCTCGGCACCTTGAAGTCGCAGAGATAGGTCACTGCTCTAAGCTAAAAGTCACCTTGGATTCCAGGACTGGTAGAATCTTAAAGGACAGACACCCTCCCATCTTCAAAATTGTGAAGCCGAATCTTAGAGCGGAAATAATTGTTTTCTGACAACCGCATTCACTCCTTGTGCTATGACAGCAATAAAAAAAAAAAAAAAAAGAAAATCTCTCTGAGCTCAAGCCAGGGCTGCTCTGATTCACCATACCCCTTGTTCCTTATTCCAGTTCTTCCTCAGTGAAAGTTTGTGACAGGATCTAACCACAGAGAGGAGTGAACGGGGGCAGACAATGAATGCAGCTGTTAACACATCTGTTCTGTTCTGGTGACTGCGTGGCCCTGGCGGGGTTCCCTGAGTGAAATTACAGGAGTGGATGCTGGTGCGTAGGTGAGGATGTGTTTGAACGGCAGCTTCCCAAGGTGAAGTCGCTTGCCAGCAACCGCACAGCCAGTGCTTTTAAGAGTCAGCAAGTAGCCGACAAGATGGGATCTAAACGTTTGACAACAGGGCCTGAAACACCCTCTTTGAACTGTTAGAATTCCTTTTACGGCACAGATTTTTTTAATTTATTTTTATTTATTTGAGACCTACAGAGAGAGGGAGAGAGAAAGAGAGAGACAGAGAGAATGGGTGTGCCAGGGCTTCTAGCCCCTGCAAACAAATTCCAGACCCATGTGCCACCTTGTGCAACTGGCTTACTTGGGTCTGGGGAATCAAACCTGGCTCCCTAGGCTTCACAGGCAAGCGCCTTAACTGCTAAGCCATCTCTCCAGCCTTTTTGAAAACAGTTAATGTTAATACAAAAAAAAAAAGAAAGAAAAAACAACTGTAGGACTCTATTAAGCTATTAAGCCTCTTCAACCTGCAGCTTGAGAGCTGTTTAACCAACTTGTAGATTATCCAAATTGTGTGACCCCCTTTCCTTTGCTGGCAGCCAAATTGCAATGCTTATGTCAGCCTCCACCTGCGAGCTCTCAAAGCCACAAGGAGAGGCTGGCATTTCAGAAAACGCTGCTGCTCGCAGCACCTGCAGTGAAAACCCTTTGCAAGACGGACTTGTTCATGCAGGGTTTCTGTTGGTCTCTTCTGAAATTTAATATCTGATGAGTGAAATCCATGATAAATATTTAGTCAGTCGTAGGTTTACTTAGCTTAAAACAAATCCATGTTTTATTGGGTTTCTGGTGAGTGAACTATATGTTTCTTTTTTTGAGATAGGGTCTTGCTCTAGCCCAGGCTGACCTGAAATTCACTCTCAGTCTCAGGGTGGCCTTGAACTCACAGTGATCCTCCTACTTCAGCCTCTCAAATGTTGGGATTAAAGTCATGTACCACCACTTTCTCTCTCTCTCTCTCTCTCTCTCTCTCTCTCTCTCTCTCTCTCTCTCTCTCTTTTAAATAAAATTGAGTATATATAACAGTTGCTCATTTATAACTTCAACAGGCCTAGAAAGTATAGAGACCCCAGGTTAGCAACTTTTATTTTCAATTATGATTGCTAAGTGCTAGAGTATTTCTGTTTAATGCATTCTTTAATTACTTCCTTTGGAAGGTCCCTAGTGCTTCAGATGTCAGATGGGGTGTGCCTTCTGCCAGAGGTTGCTTAGTTAACTGTTTATTTAATGAATGGGGTTTTATGTGCAGCTGAATTTCTCATGGCACATGTTAGAAAATTCTTGGCAGCTTTTAAATTGGAGAATGGAGAAACATATTGGCTCTACGGACGCTCAATCAGCTCCCAGGCAGGAGCAAGGCTTTTGCCAAGGAAAATTCACTAAAATGAAAAACGCAAAGCCCAAACTCCTGCACAATGCATGGAAAACCACCTTTGACATCATGGTTTAAATGAACAGTGATTTCCATTACTTAAAGTGGTCCAAGAATGTGAGGTGGAAGGGGCCTTACGACATTAAGAGACATGTAAATATGAGACCTTCTTGCCTTAGAGATAGTCACATTTTTTTCCCTTTTCTTTTTCTTTTGCGGGGGGGTGGGTGGTGGTGGCTGGGAGGAGGTTAAGGCAGGTTCTCATTCTAGCCCAAGCTGACCTGGAACTCACTCTGTTGTTTCAGGCTGGCCTTGAACTCACAGTGATCCTTCTATCTCTGCATCCCACCTGCTGGGATTGAAAGTGTGTGCCACCATACCTTGCCTACATTATTTTCTGATTGCTTGGAAAACAACTAGCTACTGGGAAATAAGAAAATAAAGTCTCATGTCTTACATGTTTCTTTCTTTTGGGGCTGGATGGTGAATAGTTGCTAAAAATATGAGTAATAAAATGATAAATAAGAAATAACAGTTGAATCTTTAACGTCCATAGCCATTCCTAAATGTCCAAGAGTAAATACACACGCGGCTACTTTGTTTTCCGTGATTTGCCTACATACCTACATATATAAACATTGGTCACTGGGTATGTATTCTCTGAGGTCTGGGAATAGGAACAGTCTATGACATGTTGTCTCACCTGGACTCTGAAAAAAATCCAAAACACATTAGAAGTGATGCTACAAAATGAAGGGTAATTAGCTTTTAAAATTAACACAATAGTTTGAGAAAATAAACTTGAGGGAGTATCTATTCACAATTTTAGATGACCCTCTCCAGCTGTCTGGCTAGAAGAGGTGTCCCTGGGGATGGATCCTGGGGTCCACACCAAGGTGTGTTTGGGGGTGGATCTGATTCCCAGCTAAAGTTATACAAGGCTGTCTGAACTCTGCCTGGGTCCCCGCTGTCTTGCCCAGTTGTGCTGGCTTGTGGTTCTGGCTGTTTGATATTTTTTTTTCTGCTTGGATTTACAAATGGGAGCCAGCTTCTCCCACCATTGATGGAATTTTCTGTTAGATCTGTAAACTAAAATAAACCTTTCCTCCTATTTTATTTTTAAAGAATAGATGATCCTTCTTGTTATTCCCATAGAATAAGCTATATATGTATTCCCATGTGGAATCAAAGCCACTTGACATCCTCTCACCCTTGCAAAAGTGGCATAACTTCCTCCCTTCAATACTCCGTATTCAACAGCACATGTCTCCGCCTCCTGCCCGCTGCAGGGGGCAATTTCCCTATGAGATCTGCTGTCTCTAGCCCCATCAGAATGCTGCATAGCTCACTAGCTCCCTACACCACACTTGCATACTCTCTGGTCCTGCTGGTTCCTATTTGGGTGGTGCCAATTTTTTTTTTTTTTTTCCATAAGTGGACAGGGCTGAGCTCTTCAGCACAAAAATGCCCATCCAACACTGGCTTAGGCACTGTTGATGCTGTAAATAGACAGGTGTCCTCCACTTCAGCCCTAACCACTTGACAGCCATCTGTGCTGGCTCTATTGAACACATTTTCTGCAGATATTCGCTTCGTCCCTAACTGTCCTTGATTAGCTGGTGTGTTGTCTGATATGATATGATATGATATTAGTGAGTTAATGCAGCACTAAAACCCAGCCATTAAGAACCCGCTATGTCCCTCTGTCTGCTGAGCTATTACCTAAACTCTCATATTTCACAAAAGTCTTGGGAGGTGAGCCTTTGTATCCCCATAATAAGGTTCAGAGAATGCAAAAAATAATTTATGTAAATTACACAGCTAATGGCTGACCAAGCCGACCAAGGACCAGGTTGTGGAGACCAATGGGATAAGGAACTTACTTCAGATGCATAATATACAAGGATATAATGAACTCTCAGAAACCAAACAAATAGTGTTGCAAGGCAATATTTGAAAAACAATATGAAAAAAAATCTATCCTAAGTAAAATATTGGTATTTAAATAAAGATAGGACTAGCATAGTTGCTTTTTTGCAACGTCCTAACACAGCACTGTAATAGAGTATTTTTCTAGGATTAAAGAATACAATCTGATCAATCTGTGGAAATGGCTTCACTGAAAGAAATGTCCCGTATCTAGCAGTTTGGGGGATATAATTAAACTTAGGACCACAGTGCATTATTAATTTTATGGTGTTATGCATTAATAAAGTGAATTTTATTTAAAGGGTAATGATTACAGACACAGACTTTTTAGTCAGACACTATTTTACATAATTTCCTTCATATATTCCCCAAGATAATGGCTAAGATGAAACAGGCACTATACAGGAGGATTCTAGTAGCATACTCTCAAAACAACACTGTCCTGAGGATCTGGGCTGGCCAGATACTCTTGGTAAAACTGGGGAACCCATCATAAAGGGAGGTCAACAGACCAGACTCACAGTAAAAATAGAAGAACTACATTTCAAATTCAAGAAGTCTAGATCCAGGTTCTTTGCTCTTAAGCATATTCTAGAAACAAATCAAGACCTTCAAAAAAAAAAAAAAAAACCCAATAATGAATCTTTATTCCTATCTCACTCTCCACACAACTCAGCTCCCCATTATTGCTAACTTTTCATAGGAATGAATCTTATAATAAGACATTAACTTGTACAGGAACTAGTTAAAACTTTCAGGCAAGAGGGAGATCTGGCATTCAGGTTTCAGGTTCATGTATTCTGACTTCCTCTTGACGCTCTAGTTAGTCACACCAGCTTAAGAATTACAATAATTCTTTGACATTCTCAGTTAGTGTGCTGTTCAGATGTGAAAAGCAGGTCTCAACACTTAAGAGATTAGTTTCCCAAAACATTTTTTAATAAGTTGAAGTTAATTCAATAGCTTTAAGTTCACCCCCTAGTTTACCGGTGTTAGAACTTTTCCAAGTGTATGGTAATAATATTCCTCCACCAGCCAACCAGTGTGAAAATGGATATTAGGTATTAACTTTAGCACTTCATATTAAACATCATATATATATATATATACATATATATATATATATGCTGAAAATATAGAATTGTGGTAAATTATAAACAAAATAACATGTGATTCAAATAAAGTCTTGAGATCTTTTCTCATAAAGCAGTCCTCTTAAGTAACTGCAGAATGTTATGGTGAGCCTGATCATCAGCACCAGGGTATAGGAGACAGACCCTGAGGACAGTCAACACACAACAAAGCAGAGATCCAGAGGCTCCTAAGAGCTCATCTCTGAAGTAGACTTAAAACTCACCCACGACAGCTCAGAGAATTTTGCTGAAGAAGGGGCAGAAAGATTGTAAGGGCCACAGGTTGGGACATCATGCCCAGAGGCATTGCCTGTCCCCAGAAACTGACTGTTGCTTCTACAACACATAACCCACAACCCCATGGGGAATAGAAGCAACCCCACTGAGGAGGGTTCCCATTGGAATGGAGGGAAGATGGAGGGAAAGGATGGTGCCAACACATGATTTGTTCAGACTAAGTATGTCCACAATTAATAAAAATATCATAGGTGTTAAGCATTTAACATTATTTGTATGTTGACAGCAAAAAATCAGTTAATTGACAGTTACAATTCCATTCAGAATGAATTTCTTATAAATGTGATGAATTCAATAAAACTCTGCTCTTCCCTAATCCTAACACAACATTTAGGGAAATCTTTCCTGGGTGACTTGTTCCCACACTGTGCCCTGCATGAGTCCTGACTCATGTTTGGGCCCTAGGAAGCAATGGTAAACTTGGAAGCTAAGCTCACATGAAGAGTGATTACTGAATGTGTTTGTTTATTAGCCAACAAAGACAGGAGAAAAACGTAAACCAAACGGGCCAACAGGATATGATGTGATGGAGGCTTAGCTCTATTTTCATTACATATCATTACTATTTTACATGTATTTTAAGACACAATTGTAACCCATCTCCATTTTACAATGTTCATTGCACCGTGTAAGTTGTTACATAAAGACTCAAAGTATGGCCCATGGATACGAGCATTTTTATTTTTATTTTTATTTTTTGTAGCATGGTTACTTTGTTACTGAATCTGGGGAGATGTGTGCCTTAGAACCTAACACTATGCTAGGTAGATGTAAATCTTTTGGTAGAAGAAATAATTTGGACAGTCATTAATTATAATATTAATCATCTCTTTTCTGATCGACTCATAGAAAATCACATAGCAAAGATTCTTGATAATCAGGTTTATATTTAGCTATCGAACCAAAATGTTTACACTGGCACAAAAACAAACAAACAAACAAAAAAATCAAGATTCCACTGCTCATGGCTTTCACTCAAATTCAATGTGTCTGTGTCCTGAAGCGTCTAGTTGACAGTGGAGGTACCAGTTTAGTATCCCAATATAAAATGCTGACTACAGTGATGCTTAGAGGAATAGGTGTTGATTGTTTAAAAAGGTAAATACTGAATCATATTCAGAAGACTGATCAGCCGGGGAAGGACAGTCAGTCAGTAATTTAGGACTGTGAGGAACTGCATTGAGCCTTTTGTATCACAAGAAGACCACAAAAGAAGTGGCCGCTACAGTCTTTGATACCATGGGGACAGAATGAATTAGAGTTTCTACTCTGCATAATCCTTTTGCCGAATTGTCACAGAGGATTTTTTATTTTGTTTTTGTTTTTTGAGGTAGGGTCTCACTCTAGCTCAGGCTGACCTGGAATTCATTATGTAGTCTTAGGATGCCTGGCTTATCACAAAGGATTTTTGTCTAGTGTGGGATCTGTGTTTTGTTTTCTGTGTGTGTGTTTCTGGCTAAACATATTTGAGAAATATATAGCCCAGCTCAATTTTGGACCTGAAATCATTTACTTTAAAAGTCCATAGTGAGATCAAACAATGAGAATCTGTTTCGATTCCAAATGCCATAATATTTGAGAAGGAAAGTAAACACTTAACAGGATTAGCGTACTTTAGTATTTCAACATAGGATGTAGTTTCCCATTAATTACAGAGTGTATTCAGAGCAGCAAATGACTAACTCTCGGATTCCTGTTGTTTACAAAGGAGAAACACATTGAAATGCCTGGAAGACAGAGGGAAAAATGCAGGGAAGAGAGGCGCTAGAGTCAACCTCCTCCCCACTGGAACTGAAGTTAGAACAGCAAACACATCAGACCCCCTGCTGGGGCCTGGGAGGTGGTTCAGGGGTTGAGAGTGTACTTCCTCAACAAACAAGAGGACCTGGCTTTGATCCCCAAGACCCACACTAAAAACTTGCTGTGGTGGCACACATCTGTACCTCCAGTGAGGGCACAGTGGGGCCGAGAAATGGTGGCTGCTATGGCGTGCTGGTCAGCCAGTTTAACCAAAAGAGGAGTCCAAGTTCTAGGCTCAGTTAGAGCCTCTGCTTAAAATAATTAAGCTGCAGAAAAGAACACCAAATGTTCTCTTCTGGCCCCTGCACATGGGCACACGCAGGACGTGAATGCCACGCACATCTGCACAATCTCCCACATCACACATATCACACCACACACAAAGAGGAAAGGGTGGGGGGAGGACCGAAAGACAGACCAAAGAGGAAGGAAGGAAGGAAGGAAAAGGAAAAGAAAGAAAACAGAAAGAAAGGGAGAAAGAATGATGAAAAAGAAGGAAGGAAGAAAAGACGGAAAGAAGGAAAGAAAGAAAGAAAGAAAGAAAGAAAGAAAGAAAGAAAGAAAGAAAGAAAGAGGGAGGGAGGGAGGGAGGGAGGGAGGGAGGGAGGGAGGGAGGGAGGGAGGGAGGGAGGGAGGAAGAAAGAAAGAAAGAAAGGGAAGAAAGAAAGAAGGGAAGAAAGAAAGAAAGAAAGAAAGAAAGAAAGAAAGAAAGAAAGAAAGAAAGAAAGAAAGAAAGAAAGGAGAAGATAAAGGAGTTGGCTCTTGAATCAGCTCTAATTTTGGCACTGTGCTGTGGGAATTGAGGTCCTAAGGGCAGAAGGTCTCCAGCTGATTGCAAAGAATTTCTTCCTGTTGACTCATGACCCCAGGTAACCCAGGAATAAGAGAAGCCCAGAGCCCATGTAGATTTTGAGACCGAAGATGTTCTTCAAATACAAAGTGTAAAGGACAGGGGCCTGCCCAGTGACGGGGCCACCAGCCAAGGCATTTTGTAACACTTCAAGGATGTGTCACTAGAGACAGGAGGTCCACATCATCCTCCAAGCTCCTTCCTGATTCATTCGGACTGAACTCACATAATGAGATGGCTTTCTTTTTCAAAGCAATGGCGTCTTTCTGGTCTGATCTGACTCTAACAGATGAAGAGACTTGACAAACTGACACACTGAATGGTCTGTGACAAAAAACATTCTCTTTCTTCATACCGAACCTATTGGGCATTGGAAAGAGGATCAATGCAGTGAGAAATATAAATTCTAGTCACAGCTATCCCATTAATTATGTAATTTTGTGCACGTGTTTTCTCATCTGTTCAGGATAACAGTTGATTCAGTTTTCACTTAGTATTTCAAGTATTTCTAACCTTGTCTTCTTGCTATAGAATTGGGTAATATAGTAAACAGTTGATGGTGAATTTAAAATTCCTCATTATATTAATATGTAAGAATCGTGTCAGATCAAGGGTTGCTGGAGACAATGCTGGTTTGCAGACATTGTGGCAAAGGTTTGTCCAGGTAAGACAGATGGAATGATAACAATAGGCTGGGCAGGGCGAGCCACCCTGGGCTTTGTGGGCTTCCCAGCCTGAGGGTGGGGGAGGAGTAATGGACACACACAGCTAACAACAATGATGCAAGAATCCAAGGTGCACTGGGTTTCAGAAAGACTTGCATGGGAGTGTCTGTGTGATAGTGGTAGCTTTTTGATTGATTTGTGGGAAATATAGACAGGCTAGAAAACGCAAAACCAATTATCCTGAGTTCTGATATTGGAGGAGTTCAGAGTCAAGCTAGCCTAGAGTTTTATATGCATCACAAACAGCGAAATAGAAGAAATGAAGCACCTTCTCATTGGGGATGGAAATGGGAGAAAGAGTCCGAAGCTAGACAGATTAAAAACTGTGATGGAAAATTTGTTTCCTTGACATGTGGGTCTCACACGCATGTAATGATAATAGCTGCCACGTGTCAGATATTTCATGTTTATTATGCAAAGCTTTAAATACTCAGTTTTATTTTCTTGTGTGTGTGTGGGTGTGTTTCGAGGTAAGGTCTCACTCTGGCCCAGGCTGACCTGGAATTCACTATGTAGTCTCAGGGTGGCCTCAGACTCACAGTGATCCTCCTACCTCTGCCTCCCGAGTTCAGGGATTAAGGGCGTGTGCCACCATGCCTTGATAACAATAAACTAAATTATTCATATCACAGGCAAGAGAAATGGTGAGTCAGAAATCAAATAATTTATTCCAAATGCAAGAACCATACATCGAGCTAGAAGTGCTGACATTTAAACCCAAATATGACCACATGTTTCCCACTCCTAATATCGTGCTGCCCCAGGACTAGCCAATTTATGAGCTGCAAAGAACACAAATGGCGTACATTGCTGGGAAAGATGCTTTTGCAATGAAGGCTGTATTTCAGAACTTACACTACTTTGCAGCTATGCACAATAAAGGCAGCTTGTCATTGAGCCAGGATAAACAAACAAAAAAAATTAACTTCCTTTTTACAAGTTCTTGGAGCCAAAAAAAAACAAAAAAAAACAAAAAAAAAAAAAAACAAGCCCACACCTAACTACAGGGAATCAGCTATGTATGGCATGTCGCAGATGCACCTAGGATCCAGTGTGAGAAAGCATGTCCTGAAGGTTCTCCACTGCCGGGAAAGGGCAGCTGTCTTTGGGACTCCATGACAAAGGCCTCTATACTTGATGAGTCTTCTACACAGAATTGGTCCTTAGCATAGTATAAAGATCACGTGTTTTACTGAAATGGATTTTAAATTTTTTTATTAATTAATTAATTAAACAACTGGAGAGAGATAGAATGGGCACACCAGGGCGTCCTGAGGCAAATGAAGAGCAGATACATTTGCCACTTTGTATTTCTGGCTTTTGGTGGGCACTGGGGAAATGAACCTGAACCAGCAGGCTTTGCAAGCTAGCACCTTTATTCACTAAGCCATTTCCACAGCCCTTGTTGAAATCTTTTGGTATTTATTTTGTTGTATAGATAAGAAGACCCTCCAACAGTTTTTTTTTTTTTTTTGTTTTGTTTTTGCCTAGCATACAATATAGCACTGGTTCCAGGGCCTAACTCTACTGACAGAAGTCTTGGACTTAAGTAATAGTTCTTTTTCACCTATCTGCTAGCATATCTTTAAATGAGCAATAAATATAATATTAATAATAATAATAATATTAATAAGGAGCAATTCACTTTCATCTATCTGGTAGCAAATCCATAAATGAGCAATAAACACAACACACTGGTCATGTAAAAATAGCAGTAAAAGGCAACAGACTTACGTGCCATTTAACCAAGAGAAAAAGAAACATTTAAAATTTCAAATATGTATGTGAGGATATCCCTCAAATTGCTTGAGATATTGGCTTTTGCCAAGGGAAATAATCTGAAGTAAAATTTAAGTATGCACTGAAAGCTGAAGTTTTCAAGGTCTTTTCAATTTCCTCCACTTTGCAGGTTTGGAAACTGAATGGTTCAGCATACCTTTAATAATAATAAAAAAAATCTTCTCCCAAGGTTCCTTTTCTATGCAGACAAAATCGAATTAACTGCACACACAAAGAGAGTATCAAACTGCAACACCTCACTCTGGATCTCTAAGGTCTTTCAATATCTACCCTGGAGAGAATCCCAAATCTTGCCTTCACTCGAGATCCCCCCGAGAAGTCTAAGAAGTATGGCTTCAAAAGATGATAGCACGGAATTAATTATTTCACCGTGCTGTGAGGAGGCTTTTCACAGACGATACTGTGATTTTCCAGACCTTACTTCACATGCCACGTCCACCAATTGGCTTCAAGTCTTCACTCTCACCCTGTACATTGATTGCACAGTGCCCCAGCCTTGACAGCTGGTCTGTCATGTGAACCAAGGCATCCTCCAGCCTAGACGGGAGGAGCTGAGGTGATCAGCAATCCCATCTCAGCCATGGGCTGCTGCGCATGCCACACAGCTATCCTCCTCCACGATGTGCCCAGTGGACGCGCCCCTGGAGGGCACTTGTGTGCATGTACTAGACCAGTATGCCACCAAAATCTTGAAGCTTACAGCACACATTGCTTTGTACGAGAGAAAAGATTGACAGAAGCACATTTTAAAGATTTACTTTCTAATGTTTTGTATTAGATGATGTCTATATCAGCTTTTTGGTGATTTGGAAGATACTCAACGGCGTCTTTCTGGTCTGATCTGACTCTAACAGATGAAGAGACTTGACAAACTGACACACTGAATGGTCTGTCATTCTCCCACAGCATTCCAAAAATATTTGTTCAGTATGCTAAGTCATGCTTTCCATTTACAGTGCACCCATTTCATCAGCAAGTTTTTTTAGAAGTCTAGCTTGAAGCCCCTTTAAGTGTGATTTTTCTTTCTCTTAAAAGTTAACTTGTAGCTGGTTGTGGTGGCACACACCGTTAATCCCAGCACTCAGGAGGCAGAGGTAGGTGGATTGCTGTGAGTTCGAGGCCACCCTGAGACTATTATATAGTGAATTCCAGGTCAGCCTGAGCTACAGTGATACCCTACCTCAAAAAACAAAACAAAAGTTATCTTGTCTATAGTAGTGGCTAATAGTGACAGTTCTCTTTGAGAGAATAAGTCTAACCTATAGATAGTATCTCAAACCAAAATTGGACACTGCTGTTTATTTATATAAAAGAAAGTATGCTTGGAAGAGAAAATAATTTGATTATCATTCACAGTAGGAATAGCCAGGGTTTTTACAGATGATAAAATGAACTTGAAATTATCATTTTTCAAAATTAACTTTTCAGAAAATTTTATTTTCTGAAAAAAATGTATTGCCACATAGAGTTTATGCTATGAGTTCAACTATAGAAGGCTTCCGATATCTTCAGGTGAGAAGTTCTCAGAGGGTTGAGGGCACCTTAACATATGGGTGGTTCCTATATGCATCTTCAACTGAAGTTAACTGACACATGAGAAACCTGAAGACATTAGCAAATTCTTTTTTTTTTTTTTTTTTGGTTTTTCGAGGTAGGGTCTCACTCTGGTCCAGGCTGACCTGGAATTAACATTGTCATCTCAGGGTGGCCTTGAACTCATGGCAATCCTCCTACCTCTGCCTCCCAAGTGCTGGGATTAAAGGCGTGCGCCACCACACCCGGCTAGCAAATTCTTAATAGTTATAAAGATCAGCCATGGCTATGGGTTATAATAAAGTTGTAAAGAAGAAGCACCTCCAGTCAAGACGCACCGTCCTAATCTGTTATCTTGGTGTGATGATATCATTGCTGCAACCACGAAGCACTTTATAGCTTTACTCTGCAATCTCAATTGTTCTTTTGAGGCCACAGTAAAGGGCAGTATTACATGAGCACAATTACTGGGATGGAGATGTTGTCGTGATTAAAAAAAGAAGTGCTGGGGCTGGAGAGATGGTGTAGCGGTTAAGGCTTTTGCCTGCAAAGCCTAAGGACCCATGTTTGACTCTCCAGATCCCACATTAGCCAGATACACAAAGGTGAGGCAAGTGTGCAATGTTGCACTTTTCCACTAGGTGGCGCAAGTTCAATTGCAGTGGCTGAGGCCTCCTCTCTCTTTCTCTCTCAAAAACTTCTCATAGGCATTATAAAGAGGTGGTGGCTGAAGGTAACTAGTACATAACAGCATGACTAATGTGCAGAGGACGACTCATGCCCTGGCATAATAATAAATATATGTGTGTGTGTGTGTGTATGTGTGTGTGTGTGTGTGTGTGTGTGTACATATATATATATATATATACACACATACACATACACACACACACATATATATATATATATTATAATACTCTGGTAGGACAATATACTTCAACAAGATTTCATAATCCTACTCAAAACTGTGTGTAACTTAAAGCTTCTGAACTCTTTATTCCTGTGATTTCCATGTGACCATTTGGGGCCATGCATCCCTAGGTTAACTGAAACTATGGAAAGCAAAAGTTGGTCTACTTCATTTTCAATCATAGACTTTGGTGGCTGTTTTCTGGGGCCTAATGAAAGAGAATCAAGCAAAATTAATTTCTAAATTACATGTCAAACTATGGTTTGATTTTTGACAGCCTTGCTAAATCAAATCTTCATTCGTATTTTCTCCTCCCACTATACTTTAATCTTCAAATCACTTTAATTTAAGGCTATCTGATGAAAAGTAAGAGCTGGGTGTGGTGGAGCACCCCTTTAATGCCAGCACTCCGGAGGCAGAGGTAGGAGGATCATCATGAGTTCAAGGCCACCCTGAGACTACATAGTGAATTCCGAGTCAGCCTGGGCTAGAGTGAGACCTAACCTTGAAGGAAAGAAAAATAAAATAAAATAAAATAGAATAAAATAAAATAAAATAAAAAAATTGCTTGAGGACTGAATAGATGGCTTAGTGCTTAGAGAAAGAAAAGTAAATCATGCTTTACTTGTAAATTTAATTGCTTCACCTTCTGTAATTATCAGATATACAGTGGACTCCTGGGTGTTTACACACAGTGCACACCCTTTTCTAAAATGCCATCGCATTTCTTTTATACATTCTGTATCAAGTAGGTGCAAGTTCTGCAGTGCATATAGTGAATTTATTTGCATGTATCTTTTCAGCATAAAATGAGCCAAGATGTCCCTATTCTTCGTCCCACACTCAGCGTTGTGTTTCTCGGTCTCTTCGTGTGGCTTCCTTGTTCTCCATCCCCCTTATCTACTTTGTGATGAACAAGCCTGTCGTGGGAGCTGCCACCGGTGAGCAGCGGACATCTGCAATGGAACTTGATACATCCATGCTAATTCGCTCTGCTAGCTCAATAACATACTTCCTGTGCTCAGCGTCCTCCCCCAGGACTTCCATCACAGCCCCCCATGGCACGTCAAAGGCTACTGTCAATTGTTTTGTGAATATTTTGAAACATTCATCTATTTCCTAATAACAGCTCCTTCACTGCAACATCACTGTCAGTAAGACACTTCATACACAGAAGACAAAGGACGGATAACAGCCGTGGGTGGACAGCGCCAGAAATGATGTGCCTTGCTGAACAGCACAGGGAAAAACGGTGGAAGGCAAAATACAATATGATGTGTCTATTAATATAAACAACTCCTTTCTACTATAATCGATATCTTATGAGATGTATATACACTTATTAATGTTTTTCAAGTGTTTTCAATCACCATCTTCATATATGTGAAAGGGATAGGATTCTGAATGGAGCATGACTGGGTCAGCAAATACCTTGCCTCAGTTCCATAGCATGTAGACCCCTGACTGAGATTCACACAGGAAAGATGGAGGTGCACTACAGACACCAGGAAAAGGCTGTATTTTCTTATAACAGGTTTATAAGACAAGTGTTCTAGAACAGCATGGATGTTTCTCCTCCAAGATATTTTTCATGTGCTTTATTTCTCTTCTTATATTTCTACTTTCCCCATGAAGTTTGAGAACAAGTCTTATTCTTTATGTCTCCTTTGGATTTTAGTAAACTTAATTTTATGTAATTAATCTTAAAGTATTTCATAGAGTTATATCATGTCTAAGCTTCATATTTGCAGAAAAAAAGGATGATGGTATTTTAAAAGACAAAAAGATGCCAAACAGACCTGAGATATATAAATTCAGGCATAAAAATCATCTGAAGGCCAGATCTAATTCTTCATTTTACCTCTGTGTGTAGCCAGCATCCATTCTTTCCCCAAGACCCTCACTCAAATGCCTAGCAAAACTGTCGTCCATAAATTTAGAAAATGAACATTTAAAAATAACCTTAAGGGCTGGAGAGATGGCTTAGCAGTTAAGGTGTTTACCTGCAAAGCCAAAGAACCCAGGTTCTATCACCCAGGACCCACATTAGCCAGCTGCACAAGGGGGCACACGCGTCTGGAGTCCCTTTGCAGTGGCTGGAGGCCCTGGTGCACCCATTCTCTCTCTCTTTCTCTCCCTCTTTCTCTGTCAACTAAATAAATTAAATTAAATATTTAAAAAAAATAACCTTAAGGTGGAAGGAGATGTGTGTGTTTGAAATCCCAGCACTGGGGGGTGGAGATAGGAGGATCACTACCCAAGTGTGAAACTGTCCAGTCTAAATAGTGAATTATTGGCCAACCAGGATTATAAATTGAAATCCTGTCCTGAAAAAAAAGTGACCAACAAACAAATCAAAAATAAATAATAAATGTGACATTACATTAATTTAACACTGGCTCCAAATAACTAATTGCAAAGTAGAAGTATGAATATTTATTGCTAATTGTTATCTGATTAACAAAAGGACTACTATTTTCTCAAAAAGTAACACTCATGGGCTGGAGAGATGGCTTAGCGGTTAAGCACTTGCCTGTGAAGCCTAAGGACCCTGGTTCGAGGCTCGGTTCCCCAGGTCCCACGTTAGCCAGATGCACAAGGGGGCGCACGTGTCTGGAGTTCGTTTGCAGAGGCTGGAAGCCCTGGCGCGCCCATTCTCTCTCTCTCCCTCTATCTGTCTTTCTCTCTGTCTGTCACTCTCAAATAAATAAATAAAAAATGAACAAAAAATATTAAAAAAAAAAGTAACACTCATAGTTGACAAAAATAAAAGTTATAATCTGAATTTTTTCCAAAGGATACTAAGGAAAAGAGATAAAGACTAATAGGAAACACTGACCATCCACTGTGCAGCAGGCCACGGGAGCAATGCTCAGTCCATTCCCTGTGCTGGAAAGCTGAGGCTGCCTCGTGTCTAAGGTGGGGTGCAGCTCAGGTGGATTCTTTTCTCTCTCTTCATAGACCCTGGTCCCCTTATGACTACTGCAGGTTGGTGAGAAGGGCTGTGTCTGGGCTGAAGGTACAGCATCAGTAATGTCTAGAACACTGCTTGATCTAACTTCACACTAATTAAAAAATAAAAGAAGGGGCCTGAGGGGTGGCTTAGCGGTTAAGCGCTTGCCTGTGAAGCCTAAGGAATCCGGTTGGAGGCTCGATTCACCAGGACCCAGGTTAGCCAGATGCACAAGGGGGTACACCTGACTGGAGTTCCTTTGCAGTGGCTGGAGGCCCTGGCACGCCCATTCTGTCTGCCACTCTCTCACTCTCTCTGCCTCTCTCTGTCACTCTCAAATAAATAAATAAATAAAATAATAAAAGAAGGTTGGGCATGGTGGCACACGCCTTTAATCCCAGCACTCGGGAGGCAGAGGTAGGAGGATCCCCGTGAGTTCTGGGCCACCCTGAGAGGATATAATGAATACTGGGTCAGCCTGGGCTAAAGTGAGACACTACCATGGAAAACCAAAAAGTAAAATAAAATAAAATATAATTTGATAGAGTTACAAGACAACACTGAGAATATGACCACATGCTTGACTCAATTACTTTAACTGAGGCTTACATAACCTTTGAAAAATTCCTTCATTTAAAAGTAGCTTGGGTAAAAAAAAAATTATCCTGTAAAAAATGAGTAGAATTATAGATTTTTAGATTTTAGGCTTTAGCCTTCTTTTGTATATCTAAAACCTACAAAGGTAAAATGCAAAAATGTATAACTCTACTGAATCTCCAGAATTTGAGTGTTTTTGTCTGTTTTGTTAATATTTCCTTGTTTTTTCACCCATGTTAGTTCCTAAAAATAATAGATGACAAATGAACTTCTGGCTAAAAGGGAAAATTTCAATAATGCAAGTATCCTTATCCTTCTCTTTTTCCTTGATTTTACTATTTTAAATTAAGAATATTATTCTTTCCTGTTTCATATGACTTTTTAGAAATCTCCTCTGTGCATGCAAAAGCCTGTTAATGACTGACTAAATAATAATAATCACATTATTTGTTAAGACTAATAATGATAATCACATTACTACTATTCCAACTTTATGAACAGATTATTCTTGTCTTTTCAAATAATTAGAATCAGATTAAAATTGGCTATCTGCACTTTTCTGTCAGATCCATAAAACTGAAAGCATATGGAAATATGGGAGAGCCCAGAGAGAGAAAATGAGGGGGCTGAATTTGTTTACTGTTTCCAACATGAAAGTATATGCTCAGTTTTCTGTGAAATTCCACTTTAGGTGCAAAGAATACTACTAAGCAAGAATAATTATAATTGATATATATTTCACCCCCTGGTAAGTGATTTATCCAATAACATTCAGTAACTTAGGGGTAGCCGAGATTCTAGAAAAAGTGCCATCAGCTAAGAGCAGACACATATTTTATTAATTGCTGACAAGTTTCATTTGAGCTTCTCAAATGTTTATGAAAATGCTGAGCTGAAGGATTTCCTCAAGAGAAACTGAGGATTTGGTCTTTAAGTCCTAATTTTGTGTGTCTAACAAAAGTGTCACCCTTGGGGGCTGGAGAGATGGTTTAGCGGTTAAGTGCTTGCCTGTGAAGCCTAAGGACCCTGGTTCGAGGCTCGGTTCCCCAGGTCCCACGTTAGCCAGATGCACAAGGGGGCGCACGCATCTGGAGTTCGTTTGCAGTGGCTGGTAGCCCTGGCGCGCCCATTCTCTCTCTCTCTCCCTCTATCTGTCTTTCTCTCTGTGTCTGTCGCTCTCAAATAAATAAATTAAAAAAAAAGTGTCACCCTAAAAGTGGGTAATAAAAATAAATCACTGGGAACCGGGTTTGGTGGCGCACACCTTTAATCCCAGCACTCAGGAAGTAGAGGTAGGAGGATTGCCGTGAGTTCGAGGCTACCCTGAGTTATTTCCAGGTCAGCCTGAGCCAGAGTGAAACCCTACCTCGAAAAAACAAAAACAAAATAAATAAATAAATCACTGGGTTTAGGACTGTCCAGCTGGTTTTCACATGCTCAGAATATATAGCTACTTCTAAATATTAAATAAATAGATAATATATTTATCTCCTATAACCATGTAAGTTTTGCTATTGCATTTAGCAAATTTTAAATTATTTTATCTTTTATAGTAAATCAGAAAATAAAATGATGGTTGACCTGTGTAGCTGGAAGGAAGTGATGTGGCATTGGAGCTTAATGGGAACAGCATTTCTCGCTTGCAAGACAATGCTATGGAGATCTGCTGAACAATAATGTGGATATACTTCAGACTGCCGCATGGCACAGTTAAAGTTGTTACGATGGTAAACCTTATGTGTTCCTTTTTGCAATTACAAATCACATCTGCTGATGGGGTAATAGGGGTTACGACACTGAGCATGCTCACCGAACATTTTACCACTGTACTGCATCCCTCAGCTACTATTTTAATAAGGCATAGAAAGTACCTGACACCGTCAAGTGCAGTATAAGGAGAGCGGTCGAAAATTCAATAACCCAACGGAGGAAGCCGACAGAAACATCTCCTGAGTTGGCCAGTGGGCACTCGTTCTTTCCCAGGCGTGGGTTTGGTGGTCTGACTGAAGAGAAGGGTGGCGCTTATCCAGATGGGTCACTCAGGAGACACGGCAATGGCCTTCCTTCTTTTAGTGAGGCGGCATGGTACAGCTTAAGGAAATGCCACGGAGGGGCTCACTGAGTGATATTTTGTGTCATCCACACACTTAGGCATCTTGGCAGGTGAAAACAATTTGGTAAATGCCTACTGAGAGCAGAAGTAGACTGTTGAGGATAACAGTCTGGTGGCATGTGTATAATTTCGGTGGGGCAAGTAACCCAAGGGCTATGAGGACTGACTGTTTCCCCTCCCTGCCTCCTGGGTCCATCTTTCCTCAGTTTATGTGCTCTGTCTCTTAGCTTCTCCTGGTATTTCTGGAGCACGTCAGAAGCACTCACTCCTCAAGGTTTTGGCGCTCTCTGTTCTGTCCATACACAATGGTCTCCCTTGCCATAGCGATGGATACCACTCTCTCACCCCACCAGGGCTTTGCTCTCACACACTCTCTTCATGGAGTCCTCTCTGTCAACCTGATTAAAAAAAAAAATGCTTCTTCTGCCCTGGAGTCATGAACTTATTTTTCTCCATGTCATATTAGGTACGCAGATAAATTAGTTTTTAAAGCATTTTGTAAAGTATGGATTTCTTTTTTTAAATTTTATTTCTTTATTTGCAAGCAGAGAGAGAAAGAAAGAGAGAGAGAGAGAGAAAAGAAATAGACAGGGAATGGACATAGTAGGTCCTTTAGCCACTGCAAACGAACTCCAGATGCATGTGCCCCTTATGCATCGGGCTTACGTGGGTCCTGATGAATTGAACCTGGGTCTCTTGGATTTGCAGGTAAACACCTTAACCACTAAGCCATCTCTCCAGCCCAGAATGGATTACTTAATAAAGATGGATACTTTTCTCCTCTCTTCACTACTCGTTTCAATGTAGAATAGAACCTTTTTTAATAGACTAAAGAAATAATAAATGTTATTGAATCAGAGAATGTTTTGGGGCTGCAGAGATGGCTTAGTGGTCAAAATGCTTGCCTGCAAAGCTAAAGGACTGTGGTTTGATTGCCCAGGACCCAAGTAAGCACATGTACCTGGCATTCATTTTCAGTGGCTGGAGGTCCTGGTGTACACATTCTCTCACTCTCTCTCAATAAAAATAAATAAATAGCCAGGCGTGGTGGCGCACGCCTTTAATCCCAGCACTTGGGAGGCAGAGGTGAGAGGATTGCCATGAGTTTGAGGCCACCCTGAGACTACAGAGTGATTTCCAGGTCAGCTTGAGCTAGAGTGAAACCCTACCTCGAAAAAGCAAAAAATAATAATAATAATAATAAATGAATGAATGAATAACTAAGTTTTTAAAAGAATGTTTTGGTCCAATCCCTATTAAATTAAAAAAAAATTAATAATGGTCTAACTAAATGTTCCACCTACAATGGAAATATCTAAGAAAAAAATCAGTAATCCTACAAGTGCAGAATCATTCTGCATTAAACTCAAGTGCTTTTCTGCTTCAGTGAAGTGAAAGTTTTTATATCTGTTTCTCTTTATTTCCTTAATTAGAAGGGCTTGTAGGACCTATAAGCTAGTTTCCTGATGGTTGTTAAAATAACTTGTGTATTTAGAAGTAAGTAAAGATATTTATATCTGGACATGGTCATACATGCCTGATCCCGGCACTGAGGATGTTGAGGCAGAAGGATTGCCATGAGTTTGAGGCCACTGAAGAATAGGTACATCGTGAAGTCCAGAACGACCTAGGCATAGAACTATCTCAAAAGCCTAAAGATGGGCTGGAGAGATGGCGTAGCAGTTAAGCGCTTGCCTGTGAAGCCTAAGGACCCCGGTTCGAGGCTTGATTCCCCAGGACCCACGTTAGCCAGATGCACAAGCGGGGGGGGGGGGCGCACGTATCTGGAGTTCGTTTGCAGTGGCTGGAGACCCTTGTGTGCCCATTCTCTCTCTCTCTCTCTCTCTCTGCCTCTTTCTGTCTCTGCCACTCTCAAATAAATAAATAGAAATGAACAATTTTTTTAAAAAAGCCTAAAGATAAACAGGGAAGGCAGGAATGGAAAGACAGATTCATTTATTTATTTGTGATTCAAATCATATGATACGGTATCTTGCTTCATAAAAAGATTCCTTTGGGTCCAGGGAGTTGACTCGCTGGTTAAGAATGCTTAATGTAGGCATGCGGCTTGACAGGGCCTGAGACCACTGGAGTTTGATGCCTCACCAACTACATGAACAGTTGGGTGTAGGATTGCATGTCTATAACACCTGCCCTATGGGGAGCAGAGATGGGAGAACTACGGTGACTGGGAAATACTGCAGCTCTCACTTAAGAGAGGGATTCTGTCTCAAAGAAGCACATGGATGAGCGATAGAGGAGGAATGCCATGTTTTCCTCTAGCTTCTACAGTGCACGCACGTCACCTCACACATACTACACACGCGCATGCAAAACAATACTGGTTTGTGGGGGAAACCAACAGTATTTATAAAAAATATATGTGATTGTACTGCTACTTGTGTCCGCTTGTTTTCACCCTATGTTGGGAGGGAGAACTTCCAAGGACAGAGAGCTTGAAAAGAAATTACGCCAGTAGAACCTGTGTTCTCAGGCTTTCTTTGTTTCTACCCAGCATTTCTGACATTTGGCAAGAACTAGTCTCCCTGTTTTTGGCCTCACTAGCTGTGTTACAAGGCATAACCTGTTCAACTTCCCTGAGTCTAAAGATTGGTAAAATGTAGATTAAATCCTTGATTCAACTGGGCACAGAAAATCACACCTGTAAAATTATCATGTGCTAGGCTGAGGTAGGAGGATTGCCATGAATTAAAAGCCAATCTGTGACACATAGTGAGCTCCAGGACAGGATGGACTATCTTCTTCTGAAAAAAAAAAAAAAATCTCTCTTTTACCATTTTTACAAAATTTCTTCCCAACACCAAAAATCCGGCTTCAGCTCTTGGGGATACCAGATGCAGGCAGGCGCATCAAACACACATTCATGCCTGAAGAATAAGTATTGGAGAATGGTTTTGGAGGATAAAGGTGGTTCCAGGGGCTGGAGAGATGGCTTAGTGGTTAAGCGCTTGCCTGTGAAGCCTACAGACCCCGGTTCGAGGCTCGGTTCCCCAGGTCCCACGTTAGCCAGATGCACAGGGGGTCGCACGCGTCTGGAGTTCGTTTGCAGTGGCTGGAAGCCCTGGCGTGCCCATTCTCTCTCTTCCTCTCTCTCTCTCTCTGCCTCTTTATCTATCACTCTCAAATAAATAAATAATTTAAAAAAAGATGTGGTTCCATGAAGAATGTGCCGTAAGATGAAATTAACTTAAAAATAAGTTAGATGTAAAATATAAAGTAAATGACAACAGAGGTGACGCATACATATGACCCCATTGTGCGCAAAGGATATGAGCAACTGAAATTTTGGGAGAAGTCTACTGCAAATCAGTTGTGATGATACGTGACTGCCCTTTCCAAAGCTGTCTGGCCATTCACTGTTGATGACCCTTCTGACATAGCTTCCCAAGTGTTGGTGTTACAGCACCATACACAGTTTTTCTTTTCCTTCATTTTGTTTGGGGGTGGTGTTAAGTCAAGTTCTCCCTCCACATCCCAAATGGAGGCATTCGACCACCACACCCGGTTATGGTTAAGCGAATGCTTATAATTAAACGGAACAGAAATGAAGGGCGACCAAGTGGACTTGACTCATTTCACACATCTGGCCATAGATCAGTTCTGCTGCTCCTAGATCAACCTCCAAAAGACATAAAACTTCAAAAATGTCATTCAGAATTAAATTAACATGTTTTCAAAAGCCACAGGCAGATCCTACAAGGGAACTAGCTGTTCTATTACCTGCCTCTTATATCTCCCCAAGGAAATGCTGTAGAAAAGCAGACTGTGGGTTGGAGAGATGGCTTAGTGGTTAAGCGCTTGTCTGTGTAGCCTAAGGACCCCCGTTCGAGGCTGGATTCCCCAGGACCCACGTTAGCCAGATGCACAAGGGGGCACACGCGTCTGGAGTTCGTTTGCAGTGGCTGGAAGCCCTGGCGCGCCCATTCTCTCTCTCTCTCTCTCTCTCTCTCTCTCTCTCTCTCTCTCTCACTCTCAAATAAATAAATAAAAATGAACAAAAAATATTTAAAAAAAAAGAAAAGCAGACTGTGAGGCTTATTGATCAGACTCAAATATAAAACAGCAGTATTGGACTCAATCAATAACTGGGCTCTGTGATCTTTGACCGAATTCAAAGAACCTGCCCCTTTCTAGATCACACTTTCAGTGAGCAGGGCACAGAGAGGATAGAGTCAGGGTGAAACATGGTCATGTTGCATGAGCGCCAGAGAAACTCTACAGCACTCGGCTCTGAACGCCATGCAGTCATAAACATTGTGCTGCTGCTGAGTTCCGGCATCTCCTTTCAGTACGCTGGGTTTTCTGAATTTATGACATCTATTTTTATTTCCCAGTTTTTCTAAATTTAGATTACCTTAGGCTAATTCTAAATTTTATGTGTTAATTTTATACCCTGCCATCTTTCTGAAAATAGACGCTGGATCTGTTATGGGCTCTCTAGACATATATCTCATGTATTTGATTGAATCTACCAGGTGAATTCAGAAACTAGGTCTCTATTCACTGTCACATCGACAGTACTTGGTGTCCAGCAGGATGGTCATGGGTGTCTGAAATAATGGACGCATGCATAAATAACAGTGCTGATGTATCACCCAACATGTGCCAGTTACAATGTAAAGTTCAGAATTACGTGTATGTGAATCATAGTAAAGGAAGGGGTGCCGGGTGTGGTGGCACACATCTTTAATCCCAGCACATGGGAGGCAGAAGTAGGCGAATCACTGTGAGTTCAGGGCCATCCCTGAACTGAAATAGTTTCATGATAGCACAATGATGAAATGGGTTTATAGGACATAGGCACTCTTTTTATGTATCTATTAGCCCAGTGAGCTTCTGGCTTTTTGTAGTATTATTTGCGAACCTTTTTCTTTAATGAATTTACATCTGTGTGATATTCTAGAGAATTTCATTGGCATGCTTGGCTCTCCTATCGTTTTGGATGGCTTGGGCCCTTTAGTGTGCCTGATCAATGAGAACATGTGGGTTACATGTGATTCCCCAAGACAGCTAGCATGAATTTCCACAGTACAGACTAAATGTCTGCATACCGCCCTACTTACACCACACTATTTATTTAAAACCTATTCCCTAATGCCACTGTGACTGGGAGAAGTGGTTAAATCTAGTAGATTTAACCTGGATGGGGTTAGAAGTCATAAGTAAACAACAACACTCTCAGAACATTCCCACGGCCTTCTGTTAGGTGAGAACACAAGTCACTGTCTGTGAATTAGGAAGGTGGCCCACCCCAGACACCAAGTCTGTCAAATCCTCGATCCTGAATTCATCAATCTCCAGGACAGTGTTGTTGTTTAAACCACCCAGTCTGCGTTGTTTTCTGTTGGAGTGTCCCAAATGGTCTACAGCGTTTAGCATTCCTTGTTTGTCAAGCTCTCTCTTCTGAATGGAGAAGTCGTCCATGAGCAGGGTTTCCCTCAGTGAGGCCTCCACTGTTTTGTGAGCAGTCTTAACATAGTGGCTGACAAGACATGTGATCAATGTACCACAAAACACCAAAGTGCCCAAGGTGTTCCCGGGGGTCAACTAATAGCTCACTTGGGAGATGAGACAGTGTACAGCCAGTTCTCTGATGCCAACATCTGAAGATTGTTCAGTATTTTACCCTCATCTCTGACCCTTTTTTTTCCCTGTATACAAGCAAATAGTAAGTTCCTGATGAATGTGTATGGAAAAATAATAGATACATAAGATAGAGAGGCTGTTTCATAAATATAACAAAGGAATCTCTCAAGTATATAACACACATGCACACACATGCACTCAATACACACACACACACACACACACACACATACACACACACACGGAAGTATTTATATAAAACATGCAGTTTCAGAGACATCTGGGTTATCTATTTCCATGGAGATTCTTCCTCCTCCCTGCTGTTTTATCTAATCCTAATCCAGTTTTTCTCCTCCGCTATTGTGAATCTCTCCTGTGTCCTGTGGCTTGTTCTTAAAATGTCCGAGGACGGTGATGTCTCAGGAGAAGAAGATGCCCTCTATTTGGTAAAACACGTCTTCCTCATCCCTCAGCAAATGCTGTCAAAGCCCAGCAGGGAAACACCCCAGTCTGCATGCTAAACACAATTCGGGTGCTCTTCAGCAAAGAGTTAGCTTGGCTTCCTTCCCTTAGCTATTAAGCTCTATTTCCACGGAATTACTACATGTCTGAGTCTTCTAAAAGCCTTTGTGTGGATCTCAAAGAGTTATTGTGCAGGATCCAAGTTCTGACCTTGGCTAAGCAAGCTTCAAGTGCTTCCAACCCTGCCCCTGGCAGTGAGGCTCCAAGGTCATGCAACGAAAGGAAGTGGCGAGCATGTCCCCCGATTCCTCACTGCAGTCCATTCATGGTGGGAACTGTGGGTGATGACTCATCTGATTCTCATCCTTCACTCAATGGGCTACAGACTAGAGTTGATCGTACTGACGTTGACTAAGTGATGAGAAGCAATACCTTGAAAATAAGAAAGGTCCTCAAATTATACAATTAGTACATAAAGCCAGATTTGAAACCATGCCAGTAATCTTCCAGATCTGGCTAAGCCAATGTCAAGTAGCAAAGGGTAGAGAAAAATAAGCTGAGCACTGGAAGAGAGGGAGAATGTGAAGGCAGGTTCCTTCATAGGACTAGAGTTGAACTCTAACAAAAAATACTGAAGTCCCAAAAGCTACTGGGCAGGAAGGTTCCCCAGGCATCCACAGGGCAAGGGGGTCAGGGGTGACAGAGCCATGTTGGAGCAAAGCCAGTTCTCATCTCAATGTGAGGGGCAAAGACCAAGGAAACGCCTCGACTCCCTCGGCTTCTATCCTTAACCAGGGTGGACAAGCCTGTGACCTTCCAAGCACAGTCTACTAGTTTATAAAAAAAAAAAAAAAAAAAAAAAAAAAAAAACTGCAATTTCTTGGTAATAAGCTTGCTTTAAAAAAAAAAGAAAAGAAAAGAAACCTAGATCAAGAGAAAGGGTACACACAGTGATAAGAAACCTTGCATGTGGTTTTAATGGGTGGTACAAGGAATATATAGACAAGATTTCTGGCACAGATATTTCCTCAAAGCACAGAGAACAGAACTGGCATTGCAGAGGGAAGTTTGTCATGAAGAAAGGGCGGCAGCACAGGGTCCTTGGCCATTTATTGAGGAAGGCATCCTAGCCAAAGGGACCAAAATCAGTGTTGGGAATGACGGTGACGAGTCCTCAAAGGCCCTGGCATACAGCGAATGAGCACTCGTTCTTCTCCTCCACTCTGACAGCTTGGGCCCAATCATTTTAACAGGAAATCGTCACTGTCAGATGGTTTGTGTCATTCCCCTGAACAAAGCCACTGCTTCTTTATTCTTGTGCTAGTTCTTAAGATAGGTGTCAACTTGAGCATGGTGAGGTGAGTGACGGCTGCGAGGCTTCTCCCGGGCCAGTAGTCCCTCGGGACTTCGGCGTGGACTGGGAGCTAGAAGCGGACCCCTGAGCCGGTGTCCCCTGGCCCTGCCACGGCTTACCATAGTGCACCTATGGGCACCGAACTTACACGTAGGAACAAGAGTCTATCTTTTTCCTTTTTCTGTTGTTAAAGCAATAGGATTGGTGCAGTACAAAAATCCAGTGTCATTCAACTTCTTTTTACTTTGACATTATTAATTTTACCAACCGCCACATAAAATTTATGTGGAGGAAGGGAAACAAATTGTAGTCCAAATAGATCCAAAAGCGGCATAACACTCTGATCATGTTTCTGATCTCTGTGGCTAGTGGTTCTCACAAAACACTTTTTGTTTGTTTGTTTGTTTGTTTGAGGTAGGCTCTCACTCTAGCATAGGATGACCTTGAATTCACTATGTAGTCTCAGGCTAGCCTCAAACTCATGGTGACCCTCCTACCCCTGCCTCCCAAGTGCTGGGACTAAAGTGATGTGCACCACCACACCTGGATGTTACAAAACATTTTATATATTGAATGTGTGATACTATTTTATTTACTTGTTACAGGGAAGAAAGTTAAAAAAAAAAAAAGAAATCACTTGAATTAATTGGTAACATCAATACATTTTAACTGTGTTTTGGACAGTAAAGAAGTGATATAAATTGTACCTGATTGTTGTCCTTATATCCAGCATATATATACGCTGTTACAAACACTTAATTGCAACAAAGTTGGAAACACTTAGAATAATTTTGTTTGTTTGTTTGAGGTAGGGTCTCACTTTAGCTCAGGCTGACCTGGAATTCTCTATGTAGTGTCAGGTAGGCCTTGAACTCACGATGATCCTCCAACCTCTGCCTCCCGAGCTCTGGGATTAAATGCGTGCACCACCACGCCCAACTACAATAAAGTTTTTTTTTTTAATTACCTATGTTAAGCAACATTATAACTTACTATGTAGCATAGCTAGATATTCCAAACTGACAGGGCATATCTGTACTGAAGAATATATGCTTGCATTTCCTTAGTTTTGCATTTGATATTTAATATTGAGGTTGACCAGGGCACATGATGCTACATGCTTAAAAGAACTGAAACTTCATATGTCTGTGCATTGTTGCAAGAAAAATACATCTCAGAATTATTTGGCAACCTTTAACGTCTGTAGGTATAGTACAGCTGAGTGTTTAAAAAGCACTGTTTTCCAACTATAAAATATGTAATAAGGGGCCTCGGATGATTTTGTAAGTTGTGACACCAATGCTACGCTAAAGCAAAGCCAAGCTGTCCACACACAGCGTCTGCAGAGAGCAGCTGAAGGATGTCTTTTCTTAAGTTTCACCGGAGTCCTAAGACGAGGTTTGCTGCCACCTGATCATTGGAGAAGCAGGTATGTTTCTGTGTGATGCTTGATTCCATTCAGTCTGCATGTTTTTGAGTCTTGTAAAGAGACTCAAAGTAGCATGCTCTTTCTCTTCTTCTGTCCATCCTTTACCACCGCTTCCTCATCTATCTCCTTCCTTCCACCTCATCACATTGGTGAAGCTTCCCTGCACCTTAGGGCCAACCCCTCCTCAGTGCTCAGATCACTGAGTTATTTGGCGGTCTTGTTTTCTGTCTGTGTCCCAGACATTTTCTAGTACTGATAATTATCCTACGGTGAGTTAGAGCTGACCTCTGTTAAAGATGCCAACAAAACACTAACCTGTGTTTGTGTTTACCTACACCTCTGGATGAGAAATTCACCCCATGCTAGCAGAGGCTAAGCGCTGGGTGAACATTTTAGTGAGGACCTGGTGAACCCCTGAGACAAAATGATAACCTCTTTGGTTTTGGAAATAAAGTGTAAGACGCCTGTGTCTGCACTGAGTAAAGTAAAATGAACTGAGCCAAGGCGAGGGAAATTTTTCTTAGATTATAACTTGATTTGACAGAACATACATCTGAGTTTTAGAGAATGAAAGGAGTTTTGTCCAGAATTACTTGCATTTATTATTAAATTTATTTTTAGATGAAATGCTTTCATAGTTAATCAGTTATTCTCTGAGCCATTATTTTTGTTATAGGGCATGAAGTAAATTTAACCTTTCCCGACTGTAACTGTAAAATAAGAACCATCCCCCTCCAGCCATCTTGCCTCAGCTCCAAGCTTTACCTCAACCCAGTGCAGTATTGCTTTAGAGATAAGGATTAGGGGAGCAGCTGCTGAGGGGCGCAGGGTCACCATTTGTGGTTAGAAGTGTGAATACAGTTCAAAGAAAAACTTCCAGAAAAATAGGAATATCAGCCTCAGAACACACAGTATGTGGAATTTTACCATGTGAGAGGGACACATCCCAACTGCTTATCTGTGTGAGGCTTAACATCAAAGATGATTTTTAATTTCTACTTTTATTACTGTCCCTGTTCCTTAATAGTTTTCCATCAATCTACTATGGCAAGTATAGGTGAGAATCAAAATGTTAAAATAATATCAGTAAATAATTAATAAATCCTACAAAATTAGAACTATAGAAGATCTTAACCTTTTATTGTTGTGAATCCTGCTTTCTGAATAACTTCCTAAAACTTTTCTGGTGAATTGCTATGTGGAAATTAACTTTTCTAAAGCACATTTATTTCTAGCCTGGTTAGACTGGTTTCTGCATTTGTGTTTACTTCACAGTTAGGATCAGGAGTTTGAAACTTCCCTTTGGCATTGGAGTTCTTATAGCAATAGTCCATCTTTCTCCCTCTTAATTTTTTTTAAATAAATTAATTTATGTCTTCTATCCCTTTCCTTGACCTCTTATTATCTGAGTTCTTGGTACAATTTCCCTTTCTGGGGTACTTACTGCACCTTTGCTTACATTCATGTCCCTCCTCACATCTTTTTCCTCTTTTATGTTTGCCTGTCTATGTCATTTGTGATACATGTCACGTGATTAAAAGTTACTGCTCTTTGGAGTATCTATTCGATGTTGACTTGTTGATGTGTCAGAATATCCCTGTGTTTCCCTCATTCCATTGCACAGGAAATGAACGTGAAAGCATCTAGCATTGGAAAATAAACGCATCTAGCTGCACCCTCACTGTAGATAATGATAACAATTACTCCACTGCCACCCCAAGAAGACAGAGATCACCAGAAAGAGGATACAAACAAAAAGGCTTGTCATGTCTCAGAACAGATGGTGAACCTTGGCAGTTCTTGCTGGGAAAGGGGATCCATCTGCTCAGCTGGCTGGACTGATAGCCTGCAGGAGGCCCACCTGGGAGAACCTTGCAGTAGGGTTTCCCTAGGCTGCTCGGAAAAGGAACCGTGGATGGTTTCTTGGGTGTTGAATGGGGTGTGTACCGGAGAATGTAGGATTCCTAACACATGCTTCATAATGAACAAGGTCATATGGAAAGACTTTCAATGAGAAAGGGACTGGCTGGGACTTGGGCTTTTTCTGCGTTTCTGCCATGGGTACCTAAGAGGAGGCTAAACCTCTGGCCCTGTGATAATCTCCCAGACCTTCCACTGACAACCCTTACGTGTTTCGGCAGCATAAAATTGTTTTTAATCATTTATGTGCATCTGGATTACATGGGACCTGGAGAATCAAACCTGGGTCCTTAGGCTTCATGGGCACAGCACCTTAACCACTAAGCCATCTCTCCGAGCCTTTACTTATTTATGTGAAGACATAGACCCCGTTTTAAGCTGCCCCTCTGACATGGCATCCCAACACTGCCATCTATTAATGCACAGCTCTGCTTTCTGACCGGCCTGTGAGTGCTTCTCAGTGTCCCACCAGTGCCTACTTCTGGTGCCTCTCTGCCAATGTTCTCTCCCAGGACCCGTGGGTCCTCACTCTCGCAAGGCCTCTTCTCTACAACTCGGCAGCGTGGGACTTGTTTTTCTGCAGGTGTTTAAGAAGGTGCAAATATGTCACTTTTTTCCTGTCCAACATTTACGTTCACTCAGAATGCTGTTTAATGTTGGATAAGTATTTGTTGAATAAACATATAAACAGGCTTAAGAAATGAGTCTTTGCCTATCTCACCTTATTGTCTTTCCAAAGAACATGTCTATTCTAAAGCCTGGTTACCTCCTTGGTGGGAATTTTTGGAATAAATAAATGAATGACTCTAAATAAAGCAAAGCTCATTTTTGACACCTCTATCCAATGTTCTTCTGGCCAATGCCCTATCATCAGACCACAGGGGAGGGAATCAGACTGTCTAATCACAATGAATATGTTTGTCTTTAGCCAGCCTCTTAATGGGATGTATCTTTCAACAAGCACTTTAGTTTATGTGAAGCTTCTCCATAATTTAGTAATAATACCCATAATAACTAGATTACATTTAAAAATAAAAGGGAAAATTAGTATGAATGTTTACATAATGTATAGAATGCCTCAGCAGCAGTAAATAAATGTGTGTGTGCATATATCTATATATATATTTCTACCATCTATCTATCATCTATCCATCTATACCAGCTCTCAGGTTTAACTCTTCTATCTCCTCTAAAGGTACGCTGAAAACCTCATTTCACTCAACATGAATGATGGGGGTACACATTTTTACGTCTGTACTATAGAGGAAGAATCAGAGGTACTCAGAGTATGACTTACTTGTCCCAGAAAATGAATTCTCCGCAGTGACATTTCAGGGTCCATGTGACAGGCAGTGTTATCCCAGAGCATGTGACAATTCACCCACAGCCTTTCAAGACAAGTCTCTAAAAAGACCTTAAACTTCACACCCTATAATAATATTTCATAATTCACATGACTCCTAGTGAACTTTTAGAGGATGTGAGTTACTGAAAGGATAGGCATGTAGGTTTACCTATTCAAACAAGACTTCTCAGTACAATGCTAAGCTATTTCATTAGGAAGTTTATATCTCAAATTATGTACAGCACAATATACCCAATAAATGCATTCACTTATTATCTCCATCAAACTTCCATTTTAAACTTCCCAGAAGGAGTTGCACCTAACCTCTCTGCTCTGAGGCCCTCTCCTCAAAGTTTCACCAGCACAGAAGCCCTCATCCTGTAGGTATTTCAGGACCTGCAAATATGCAATCTTGTTAACTTTATCATGGTGCTAGGGGATCAAAGTCTGGTCCTCTTTCATAAGACCTACACTCTTTACCATTGAGTTACAGCTGTAGGCCCTTCATACTCTTGACTTCAAGATAATACACTAAACATACTTTGAAATACGTTTTCAAAGGCAGGGCAGGCATTGCATAAAGAAGAATTTTAAGATAAGAAAAAATTAGAAGCACAAGTAATTCAAAGGAAGCCTGCTTCACTGAAAACTGTATGAGTCAATGTCCCAGAAACCAAGTAATAACATCTTCATTAGAATAGGAAGCACATGATTGGGAAACTTGCCCTGCTAATTGAAGTTGAAGAGGTTGTAAATGATGAAAAGAAAATCATAAAAAGAACTGGATCTTTTCTATAAGAAGTGAGGAAACACATTGAAATGCCTGTTGTGGATAGGAACTTAATGCATTTTAAACAGTGAATAAAGGGTAAATAATTGTTTTGTCAGATGGTGGAGTAGATTTTAGTCATGTCAATAATTATATAATTAACTGAACAAAAAGGGGGAATGGCATACTAGATAATGGTAGATAGAAAAGCAAAGTGAGAAAAGTACTTGATAGTTTTTATAAAAATTAATATCATAAATTACCTAGGCAGAGCTTTAATAGGAGATAAGGTACCAAAATAACATTTTAGAAGAGATATGCTTGCTTTTAAAAGCAAGACTAGTTGTTCAAATGCAGAACATTGTTGAAAAGTTTTAAAAAACTGACTGAGCTATTTTTTTCTGAAATGATTAGAATATGCACAACATGATTGCTTAGCGTTCTATTATCTTATGATAGTTATGTGTATTTAGTGATACATATAATATCATGGAGTTTAGTCATGGTTAGATAATAAAAATTGAGGGTGGGCTGGAGAGATGGCTTAGCAGTTAAGCACTTGCCTGTGAAGCCTAAGGACCCTGGTTCGAGGCTTGGTTCCCCAGGTCCCACGTCAGCCAGATGCACAAGGGGGCGCACGTATCTGGAGTTCGTTTGCAGAGGCTGGAAGCCCTGGCGCGCCCATTCTCTCTCTCCCCCTCTATCTGTCTTTCTCTCTGTGTCTGTTGCTCTCAAATATAAATAAATTTAAAAAAAAAATTGAGGGTAACTGTAAGTAAATTGTGACAATTCACAAGTCATAATAATAATGCCAAATAATCCTATATCATGAATGCTAAATATCTTATAACTTGGAAGAAAATGTTTCTAGAGAAATGAATAATTTATTTCTACAGCAATACGTGACTTTCTAATACCATGTACTGATCCTTGATGATGACAGACAAGAGGTCAAAGCTAGTTCAAGATACACACAATGTAAAATTATGTGATCCTAAAGTCCTAGGAATTAAGGAAAGCCAATTTTTAATAGACAAGAACTGGAGTCAAGCCAGGTGTCCATCATTGGACAAATGGATAATGAGGTTGTGGTACATTTACACAATCTACTCAGCAGTAAGAAAAAAATGATGCAATGAAATTTGTAGGAAAATGGATGGACTTAAAACAGGACATACTCAGCAAACACACAATCACAGAAAGACAAGCACCACATGTCCTTACTCATCTGTGGTTCCTAGTCTGGAGGAGCTTAAGTGGATGGCATACCTGATAGGCAGCTTGAGGCCGAGGGAATAGGGATGGGAGGGTATAGGGGCTAGGGAAGAGGAAGTTTGAGGAAAATAAACACAAAATTAAACCTAAAATGAACTGGTACCATAGAAACCTTTCTCCTTGAATGTAAACTAAAAGATTTAACCCTCAACAGGAATATAGGGCAAATGGTCCTGGAGAGGGTGGGATGAAGCCTAACCTTAAAAAAAAAACAAAAATGACTCTGACCTTAACTCCCAGTACCAGAAATCACATGCTACCCACATTAAGCTCTTGATTGGAGAGACCTATGAGGGCGCCAAAACAAAACAGGGTTCCGTCAAAGCACCTGAAGTAAAAGGTAAGACTATATTTCTGAAGACACCACATGCTGCCAGTGCAGAATATCGAGAGACCTGGCTGGCATCCGGAAGAGAGCGCTCCCCAGATAGGTTAAGCCTTTCTAGTGCTGCAGATCACTGCATGGGCTCCTGGGGGAACAGTGGCCAACAACGGTGTGAGCAAGCAGGAGCCCAAGCTACTCAGAAGCAGCCAGCCAGAGAAGAAGTACACACCAGTGCAATGGTGGCACACAGCTTTGGTGGGTAACCAGTGGCTTTCTAATTAGCTAAGAGATCTGCTCAGTGGAACGGAACCCAGAGCTGGAACTGACAACCAGGTGAGCCCTATGGAGTCAAAGATTATGCTCTCTAATATCAAGCTTCCACTAGTCTTTGACCAGAAGACTCCCAAATTAATAATGCTTATCCTGTTTAACCTAGGCTGAGTTCACTCTCCATTGGAGAATCTGTTCTTTTTCAGAAGGTAATGAGATCCGAGGAGATAAACGACCCCTCACATTTGATCCAAGGCACAAGAGGAACTGGGGAGATGAGCAAGAGCGCTGCTTCCATGATGAGCCTGACAGTCAGCACCAGGGTGAAGGAGACAGGCCCTGAGGACACATACGCTACCAAGCCTGCTCCCAATAACTGACTGCTGATCCCACAACACATAACCCACAAGCCCATGGGGAATACAAGCAACCCCACTGAGGAGGGTCTCCAGAAGGGTGGGGGTAGGGAGGAGGGAAAAGAGGTCACTGACACCAACACATGCTGTGTTCATACAAAGTATGTTCTTCATAAAAAAACTTAAAAGAATTAAGAAGAGGGAAAATGACACAAATTTGTATTTGTCTGATATTTTCATAACTGGCAAAGTGAAAATGTCTTTTCATGTTATAAGTTTATCTGGGAATAAAAATTTTAGAAGAAAATATATTAGGGAATGGTAGGAATCCTTCTACCAAGGTAACCTTTTTGTGTACATTCAATATTTCATTGAATATGTCAAGAAAATCTATGAAAGAAAAAATACATATAGCTGGGCGTGGTGGCGCACGCCTTTAATCCCAGGACTTGGGAGGCAGAGGTAGGAGGATGGCTGTGAGTTCAAGGCCACCCCGAGACTCCATAGTGAATTCCAAGTCAGCCTGGGCTAGAGTGAAACCCTATCTTGGAAAACCAAAAAATTAATTAATTAATTAATTGATTTAAAAACATATATAACAAATAATAATTTGAAGGAAATTACTTAATTTTTCAATTCCTTTCTTTCCACATTTGTATAATCATAGTTTATTTTCTATTACTACAATATATACTTACTACTATTTTGTTTTTGTCTGTTAACATTTTAGTTTTGCAGGGTGTGGTGGCATATGCCTTTAATGCCAGTACTCGGGAGGAAGAGGTAGGAGGAGGCTGCCATGAGTTCGAAGCTAGCCTGAGACTACATAGAGAATTACAGGTGAGCCTGAGCTAGAGTGAGACCCTACCTCGAAAAATTGAAACAAACAAACAAAAATAAATTGGTTTTAAAGCATAACATGGAATGTTAAGAATTTCTACTAAAGAAGTTCTAGGTAGAGACAAGAGGTTGCAAAGATTCCAAATGTTTAGGAACTTATCTGGCTGCTGGCAACCTGGGAAATACGCAAGCAGGTCTTTTGAAAATTTAACTATTGCATCTTAAGTTAGTCAATGTTTCATCTTTTTTTTTTTTCTCAAAATATTGGAGCAAACAAGTTAAGAGAGGAAGGGTGAGGGGGCTGGAGAGATGGCTTAGTGATTAAGGCATTTGCCTGCCAAGCCAAAGGGTCCCGGTTCGACTATCCAAGACCCACATAAGCCAGATGCACAAGGGGGCGCATGCATCTAGAGTTTGTTTACAGTGGCAGGAGGGATTTCCTCCCTCCATCCCTCCCTCTCTCTCTCCCTCTCTCTCTCAAATAAATAAATAAAAATATTTTTTAAATGATAATAAAAAAGAGAGGAAGGGCTTATGTTTAGTGATGGATTCAGAGGTTTCAGCACATGGTCATCTAGCTGCATTATTCCTGGGACCTAGGAGATGAGAACATAGTGAAATGGTGTTATGGAGGCAAGTTGACAAGAAGCTGAGAATGGGGAAAAACACGAAATCACATCAGTAGTAAATATTTTTTATAAAGTTCCTATCATCCCCTACTAACAAATAACACTGGCAACTGGAGACCAAGCTTTCAATACAGGAGCCTTTTACAGGGCAAGCAGTAACTAACCCCTCCTGGAAAGACCCTCTTACAGAAAGTGTTGTGGATGCTTGGCACATGTTTTCCTGCGCAGCTACCGTAGCAAGAAAAATTCTGATGAATGGTGTCAGGGAGAGTAGCGAGGTTCTGAGTTATCTCAAATGATGGTATTCTCTCTCAAGATTATAACCTTGGGCTCCATAATGTAGTTATAAGAAAGTCGCTATTAAAACTGTCCATAAAGGACCACTTTTGGCAAATGCTTAATGGATAGAAAGGATGATTGTATAATTTGAAATTTAAAATTAACCTCGTCTTTAAAAGTGTTCACGACAAATTGACTTCGAATAAAGACCCATTTAGAGGGGATGCTTGGGCTGGCCTAGAGAACTGAAGACAACTTCGCTGTCGTTAGAGCCACGTAGCCATGTAGGACTGTTTTGCTGGCTTTAGGGAGCTTGCAAATGCATTCATAAGGTGAAAACTGACGGAGAGTGTTATGGGCTCCGGGGTCCACAAGATCTGGAAGTATTTGTAATAGCAAGACCAAAATATGTCCCTCAAGGTCTCGATTCATTTGGAGCAAGAGGAAATTATCCTTCCTTTTTTTTTTTTTCCTCACTCTGGTCCAGGCTGACCTGGAATTCACTCTGTTGTCTCAGGGTAGTCTTGAACTCATGGCGATCCTCCTACCTCTGCCTTGCAGGTGTGGGATTAAAGGCATGCACCCTTCCTCTTTTTTTTCCTTTAAGATTTAATGGATTTGTGCTGTGCATGGTGGTGCACGTCTTTAATCCCAGCACTTGTCAGGCAAAGGTAGGAGGACCACAGTGAGTTTGAGGCCACCCTGAGACTCCATAGTGAATTCCAGGTCAGCCTGAGCTAGAGTGAAATTCTACCTTGAAAAACCAAAAATAAAAATAAAAAGATCTAATGGACTTATAAAAAGAAGGCTAGAAGCCTACAAAGCTGATATTTAATGGAGTCTACTAGATTTTAACCAAATTTGGGAAATTCACCATTCACCATAAATTACAGATGATCATTCATGACCTGTACTGGGTAAGGACTCTCAGGACAAAAAAAAAAAAAAAAAAAAGGGCGACAATACAGGAGGTTACAAGGAAAGAAAGTGTGAACATGTTTTACTGCACTGGGCAGGGGGATAGGGGAAGAAGGCATGTTTTCATATCAGTGAAATGCAATTAAAAGTTTAATGGTATCTCCACGTTTGTTTGTTTGTTTGTTTGTTTTCCTTTCAAACCCCAAAAGAAATTCCTTATATTTAAATTTCAGATTTGCTTAGCTTATTTTTAAAAATCGCCTCTTCAGGATATCTGTCCTTGAATCATCATTTACTTTCTTACAGATGCTCCTAATATTGAACTTTGTACATTGCTATTCCTGCCAAGGAAGTAGATCATTAAAGGATCTTCCCTCTCTACTTCTTTTCTCCTTCCTTCTCTTCTCTCTGTTTCTGTCTCACTTTTAAACACACACACTCTCTCTCTCATTTCTTTCTCTCCTCCTTTGCTTTTATTTCTTCAAGATTAAGCAGGGCTCAGGCTCAGAAAGACATACCTTCTCTTCTCAATAGAAAACACACATTTCGGCAGAGATAAACTTTAACAACGGTGCAAATGAAAACAGGGTCTGAACCTCTTTCAGGTAGCTCATGATTTAAGGGAGGAGTCGCATTGTTAAAAGGAACATCACTGATCCCGGTGCCAGTGACGCAAACACTCCATCCTAACAACAGCCGTTACTCTATCAGGTGCCACAGAGACTTCTAGAAAGACCTGCAACAGGATCAGCAATTCCTAGTAATGAATCAAGCCTTCCTCAGTGGGAACACAACCCAGAAACACTTCAAAGGTAGGTTCCCAGAAATGAGTTTTATAGAATGAAGAATAAAAATGAAAAAAAAAAAAATAACAAAGTCAAAATTTTCCTATTTCTACCAAACCAAAATAATCAAACCGAGTATAGTTAATCTTTAGTGTAGAGTTAGAACTGGTTTTATGAAGAAAGGAATGTGACTTCTGGAATGCAATTCTAAATCATTGAGATTGCTCAATTCTAAAAGTGAAAATTACAGCTGAAGTCTAACCTATTGCAGTTGACAGACTGAGCCCTGGACTTCTGTTTGACTGTTTGTTTTTCTTATTAGGAAAAGGGATTAAACTTTGTATACTTTATACTCCCTTTCTACAAGAAGATTTAAATGTTGAATTAAAAAATACCTTACTGTGTAAGTAGCTGCAAACACAGAAAAAAGTAATTTAAAATAATGCTGCCTTCAATTCCTTTACCAAAAGTCAGCGTCCTAACTCATTATAGAGGGTGACTTCAATTATCCTGAATAGATAAGGAAGGTAGGAATTTTCCACAGCCACTCCTGGGACCAAAATCAAAACAAAACAAGTAAAAAAAAAAAAAATACAGCACTCTTAAAATCAAAAAGTATGCTGAAAGAGACTTCTATTTCCCTGCCTTATTTCTTTCTTTGCAGGCGGGCAAAGCACCCAGAGTAAGGTAAGCAGGAGCAGGTCTAGAGGTGGAAGCCGGCCTCGGCATGTGCCTGGCACTCGGCTTTGTGAGGAAGAGACCTGCTGTGATGTCAGTAGACGGCTTCTCATTAAGTTTTACAGATTTCCATCAAACAGCTGCACTCCTTTAACCCTGTGGCTGGTCCCAAGATACAAGCGTAGGACAGATGATCAAAACACGAAGGGTCTTTTAAAATTCAGAGAACTAGAAATGTTCTTCCCTTCTGCATATTTCTCTGTATTGCAGCAACTCCACAAACCGTAACATAACCTCTATTGTGGAATTGTTTTTCTGTTTTCTTTCTTTTCTTTTTTTTTGAATGTGATGGGTGATGAACCAAGCCACTATGCTCGACGTCCCAGCACTAAAAACGAACAGGTCCCAATCCTTGCTCTCAGAACAACCTTCCCCTGGCTTTTCTCAGAGTCCTCATCTGAACTTCAGAAAACAGACGATGATTTTCCGAGTCCTTCCCAGGACATTGTAAGTAGCTTGCTGCGAACAAGGGATGCATGGGGACATTACGGTTTCATCTCAGAAGCCCCCCAGCCCCCAGTTGACCAGACGCTGGTTGATTACATGGTAGAGGAGGTGCTGTGGTGCTGCTAGGTCTAATGGAGGCGAAAGAGCAGACGAAAGACTTTCTCTTAGTTGCCTGTGGACTTTCCTCTCTTGTACCATGTCTTCACTCTACGCTTTCTTGTGGAAGCACACGCATCAGGGCTCATACAGGTCACTGAATACGTTCCTATTGTTGAATTAAAGACACTGAAATTCACATTCAATGGTTGTGGATACTTGGAATGCCGCTAAACACCAAAAGAATGCAAATCAAAATTATCATGAGCTAACACTTCATAGTAGATAGGGTGGTTATTTTTTAAAGCACTGAGTATGTGGCTCAGAGGGACAGTACTTTCTTATCATGACTATGACTCTGGCTTTCACCTCCAAGCACCATAATAATGCCAGTAATAGTCATGCTTTATTATTATAACTAATACTAATAATAAGAATAATAAACTGAAAGGCAAATGTTGGGAGAATGTGGGAATCCAATTTTACCGTAGGGATGCAAAATAGTGTAAATGATATAGAAAAACATCATGCCAGTTAACTAAAAATAAAAAGTAAAATGGCATCATGTGATGGTTTTAATGACATGTCCCCATAGTCTCAGGTATTTTTGACCAAAACTGTTTCCTATTGAAATCTCTAGTAAGTGAAGCACTTATGGAAGAAGTGTGTCACCAAGTGTGAACCTTGGAGTGGGGTTCACACCTAAGGTGTGAACAGAGCCATCCTGAACACTGGCTTCTCTCTTTGTCTCTCTGCTATGGACGTGTGGTGAAGGGCGCCAGCTCCCTGCACCATGAGGAAGCTTCCTCTGGAATCTGTAAGCCTGAAATAAACCCTTCCTTCCGTAAGTTTCCTTTAGTCGGGTGCTTATCCCAGCCACAAGATAAGACAAATAAGGGGCCAGAGATGGCTTAGCAGCTAAGGTGCTTGCCTGCAAAGCCTAAAGACCCAGGTTTGATTCCCCAGTGCTCATGGATGGCAGATGCACTAAGTGGTACGTGTGCAGTGGCTAGAGGTCCTGGCATGCCCATTCTCTCTCTCTTTCTCCTTCCCTCTTACTTTCTCTGCTCTTACCCTCTCAAACAAATAAATGAAATATTTTTAAAAAACTGAAATAAGGATATTAAAGAAATGTTTGGTGTCATATTTATGGTAGCCCTATTCACAAAAGGCAAGATTACAGAAGCAAGCAAATGTATCCTCATGGATGATTGAAAACCATTATGTAAACATGTAAACTATTTGCCCCCCTCTAAAATAATTTATGCAGCAGTTAGTCTCAATGCTGCTGGGATGAACTTCCAAACCAGGCACAATTTGTAAGAGGAATGGAATATCTTTGAAGTTTACAGGTGCAGGTGACGTTTTATAATGGTGGGAGGAGCTGGCCTCCTTTCACAGGGCCACATAGAAAAGCAAACTCCACCAACACAAGGGAACACACTCCAGGAACCCCAGGCAGAGCTCTAGCACGCTGCATATCTGTAGACTGGAATTCAAATCCACCTCCCACACCTTAAGGATGGACCCTAGGATCCACCCACAGTGGCACAAAGTTACAAGCTTGAGTAAAACTCCTGAATCTATCAGGGACATTCATTCAAAGTACCACAAGGTATATCCTGCATTATGTGACAAGGATGAAGGACACCATGTTCAATGCAATGAACCCGTCACATAATGTACTGTGTGGTTTCACTTATGTGAGCTGTGCCAAATAGTGTAATCCATAGAAGCCAGAAATGGAAGTGGTGGCCAGGATATGGGGGTGGGGGAGGGAGAAATGGGAACATTCTTAATCAACAGATATACATTTTGCCCTATGCAGGATAAATAATTTTTAGAGATGTGCTCTACCACATTGGGACAGTTTGTCACAGTCCTGTATCAGACACTTAAAAAACATGCTAAGGCAGTAGACCTTATGCTATTTTTCCTAATCACAGCAATGTTTTGAAACAATAATAATTAAAAGAAAAAAATATCTTCTTTCCTACAATATTAATCTGCTAGATGACATTTTACTTTATCCCAAGATACCCAAGCTACTGTCTCATTTTTCTGTCAAACTGAAATATATACAAGAATCTTTTAAAAGTGAGGGGAAAAAAGAAGTGTTAAAATTCAAGGAATATAAAAATTACTTAAAAGAAAATTTACATTTAAAAACCTCCCCTGTTGCTTAAATAGTCTCCTGTGTTATGTGTATTTCAAAACAAGGGTAAAAGTCTGTTAGCACTGCAAGCAAAGTATTGTAAAATGAAAAACAACCCAGAATTAAAAAAACAAAAAAACAACAAAGCATTTTCCTTGTTGGGTGGAGGACGTTCACGTCATGTACCCCAATCCATCACAGAAGGTGTCTAGGAGCTCAAGAACAAAGAGTCTCTTGCTGCCAGGGTTTTATAGTGAGATGGGGGAAAATACAAAGTGTCATAAAATTCTTGTTTTCTGTAGAAATTTTGAGGAAATCTGTGATACTTTTTCTACTGAAAAGTCTGTCACCTTATGTTCTGCTAGAAAAGGGAAGTAAGGCCATACACTTTATCTGGGAAAAATGCTATTAAGAATTATGTTAGCAACGGCCCTCCTTTACCTATTGAGTCAAGAAATTCCAGTCTCCTATGCTGGTTTAGAGAGGTGCCACACTTCACAATGGACTCTAGGGGGCGGGGTTTGGAAAAAATTAGTTGCAGAAGGCTCCTTCCCCTAAATGATTTCTTAAATTAGCTTAAAAGCCGTCATTGTCTAATTTATACCCAAGGAAGACTTCCTTTAGGGAACAATGCTCTGGAGTCATTAAAATGGAATGAAATACATAGAAATCTGCTTAAATTAGCAAATTGTGGTAAGGTAAAATAATCCTTCCTAAAGGATTGCTAACAAAAAAAAAAAAAAAAAAAAAGGATTTGACTTGAGGCCTGCTCCATGGGAGGAAATATATTCCTGATACTGAAAGCCTACAACAGGGGTAGTCATGAGCCCTTAGAGGTGTAACGTCTGCTGCTGTTTGGCTAAATGTATATATACTATGCTCATCAGACTACCCAATATGCACTTCTCTTAATGTTCATACCTATATGTTAATGCTACTCTCACTTTTGCATTAGAGAACTTTCTCTGTTCAGATGGCAGTGACCTTGGGATGACTCAGAAGGCATCACAGTGCTGAGAAGAAGTGACAGAGGAGTGCTTTGGACTGCAATATCTTTATTACACCTCCCGATGCTCAGGGTCCATTGCAGAAGAGGTGGCGGAAAGAATGTAAGAGCCAAAGGAAGGGTAGGACTCCTTACAACGTGCTCCTCCAGACACAAAGCGGCCTGGATATCCATGACCTCACAGTGCCTGACACTACCTACACAAGACCGTCATAATAGGAGGAAAAGATGATGACATCAAAATAAAAGAGAGCCTGATTGAGAGGGGGATGGAATGTGATGGAGAGTGGAATTTCAAAAGGGAAAGTGGGGGGAGGGAAGGAATTACCATGGATATTGTTTGCAGTCATGGAAGTTGTTAATTATAAAAAATGAAAAAAAGAAAAAATGTAAGAGCCAAAGAAAAGAAAAGGGAGGATAGCTTACAGCACTGACTTCCAGACACAAAGTTGTCTTGATATTCATGACTTCACAGTGACTGATGCTACCTATACAAGATGTGCATAATACAGGGGGAAATAATGACATCAAAATAGAAAAGAGGCTAGTTGGAAAGAAGGGATTCAGTAAAGAGGGCATCTGAGAAGGTGGAAGGGAAGGTGGTATGAGATTGTTATCACGATATATTGTCTAAATGTATAGGTTGTCAATAAAGAATTTTTAAAAAAGAATTCAGCATTATATTATTAGCTTGAAAATGATAATTCACTGAAGGAAATCTACATACAGCATTTGCAGTACTTTGAAAAGGCAAAGAATTGTGCTATGAAAAAAGTACATGAGGAGTGAAATGGGAAACCTAGTTTAACTTGTAATTAAAACACATGCTCAGGCTGGAGAGATAAATGCCTTAATAGTTAAGGCACTTGCCTGCAAAGCCAAAGGACCCAGATTTGATTCCCGGGGACCCACGTAAGCCAGATGCACAAGGTGGTGCATGTTTCTGGAGTTTGTTTGCAGCAGCTGGAGGCCCTGGAGCACCCATTCTCTCCCTCTCTCTCTCAAAAATAGATATAAGTATTTAAAAAATGCTCATTTTATTTCAATGGTCATGGCCTTAGTTCCAACTATTTAAGAATGAAAAGTGGTGGCTCACGTCTTTAATCCCAGCACTTGGAAGGCAGAGATAAGAGGATCACCATGATTCTGAGGCCACCCTGAGACTACATAGTGAATTCCAGGTCAGCCTGGACTAGAGTGAGAACCTACCTCGAAAACCTACTTTGAGAGAAGATACACTTCATCCTGGAACTGAAGTTCCTGCACAGTACAGATGGATGGGTAGGGGAATTGCCTGGTGATCTGTTCTCAATCCAACCTGGGAGAAGAGCCTGACTATAGCCTCTGTAAGAAAACCAAGCCTTCTCAAAGGTTCGCGGGGACCAGAGCTTCTGTGACATCTGACACTCTGAGTCTCAGTGAAACCCTCAGAGTGAACCCTGAGGTGCTGAGTTTTACAGAGCACCTCTCCAAAATCCGGGTCTTCTACGCTGAAACCCGAGCACACGTGCACATCCAGGTCTTCTAAGACCATGGATACCAGGAGCTCCCCAGCTTAGAAACTCTCAGACTTCATTCCCAATCTCAAATCCCCTGGAGGTCTTATTGACAGTCCTTTAAACAACTGACTGACCTGACCAGTGTAGCATTTACTTACATGTTCTTACTCAGAAGGTTTTATAATTTCATACAGTGCTGCTTGCTAGTAAGCAAAATACAAAATAATGCCTAAAAGATTGCCAAAAGCAATGTCTACCTCAGTCCTTGATGACTAAGCCTCACGCTGGCTGGCCATACATTTTAGCCTAATAACTTTGGGAAAGAAAATGTTATAAGTCAGTCACATTTGGTCTTTCACACATTCAAGTTTTATCTGTATGACTCATCGACAAGTGGTGAGTATACAAGAGGAAACAATGGCTATTTCCAAAACAGGCATTTTCATTGAGCTTGCTGACAACCATGGCACCATTCTTAAAAATTGAAAGATATTTGTATTTGGACTGTAACAGTAAAGTGACTGTTGCAAATTCAGGTTCTTAACAAAGTCCTTGTGTTTTTGAAAATTTTTCTGCTTTTGTCAATTGTCAATTAAGGTTTCTAATTTTTGATACCTGAGAAGATGAATGTTCCAATTTAGGGTAACCAAAGAGGAAACAATGCTGGGCATTGTGGCAATGAATGAGGAGTCCCTTCTAACTGCTTTTGTATACTGCTATTGTGGCCATGATAATGTTAAAAATAATTTGAATTTCCCATTTAGTTCAATTCAATTTTCTAACAAACAAAACTGTGAGGAAAGCTCTGCTAGGGATTGAATTAAATGAAAAAGAATTAAAATTAAATGATGTGTGCAAAACCTCTGAAATTCATCAGCATCAAGGACAATCTTCATATTGTAGGTATCAATTAATAATGAAAATGCAGATCCCTGGACTGGAGAGATGCTTAGTTGTTAAGGCTCTTGCCTGCAAAGCCGAAGAACCCAGGTTCAATTCCCCAGAACCCATGTAAGCCAGATGTGCAAGGTGGCACAAATATAGAGAATTTGTTTGCAGTGGCTAGAAGCCCTGACATATGCATTTTCCTCTCTCTGTATTTGCCTGTTTCTCTGTCTCTCTCAAATAAATAAATAATAAAATAAAGAAAAGGTGGATCCCCTTATTCAAAGTTATTAAGGGATGTGGAGGACCCCATTAAAAAATAAATATATAAATAGTAAAAATTTTAAAGGCTAGAGAGATGGCTCAGCAATTAATATGCTTGCTTGCAGAGCCCGTGGTCCCCAGTACCCAAGTAAAGCCAGATGCACAAGATGGCACATGTGTCTGGAATTTGTTTGCAGTGGCTGGAGGCCCTGGTGATCCCATTTTCTATTTGCCTTTCTGTCTCTCTCTCTCATCATATATATATATATATATATATATATATATATATATATATATATATTAGAAAAAGCTGAAAATTTCAAGATGGTGATAGGGAGATACTAAATCATGAGTGGGTTACTGCTTTTGTGGGGTTCTATGTGACTACTTAAAGTCACAAAGCCCTACGTGCAGTACAATTCCTAGCTAACAGACACAAAATTGAGACATACTCATATAGCTAAACTGTACTGAAATGCTACTGTATGCCAGATGTTAGTGTCTCAGTGGCATAATCCTGTTCAATCCTTTAGATATTAGAAAAAAATGAAGCAAGGGGATGTAACTGTTTTTCTCCAGTCCTACAGGTACCAATTCCATGAAACCAGGATTTGAACCTAGCTCTGTCTGGTTCTAAAACCATTCTCTTTAATGACTTTAATACAATTAGTTCTCTACAATGGGTTATGTTTGATGACCTTCTTAATCAGATTTAGAAAATTGGACACAAATCTCATTGAGGTACTTAAATAACAGCTCAGGCATTATAACCACGATCAGATGACCTGTGTCACCCCAGTCACCTGGGATCTCTGGATCTTCACAAAAGTCTCTGGTGCCAATGGACACCTAAGATGAAAAGCACAGAGCAGCCCATGTCACTACACAGAGAATACTTAACAAACAAAGATAATAATATCATTTTTGGACTGCAGACATGACTTGGTGCTTGGCTGCAACACTTAGGGACCCATGTTTGACTCTCCAGATCCCACATAAACCAGATGCCCAGAAGGCGAGGCAAATGCAAGGTCGCACATGCCCATTAGCTGGTGCGAGGGTCTGGAGTTCAATTGTAGTGGCTGAGGCCCTGCCAATTCTGTCTCTATCTCTGTCTTTCTCTAAAATAAAAATAAATTAAAAATAATATCATTTTCCTATTATTTAAAATCACATACTTTTGAATCACTGAGTACTTTCCATTTTAAAGTAACTTATTTGTTTTAAATCTGTTTTAATAATGATGATGATGTCCCTGGAGGAGGGGGGAAACACCAATTATAGTACAGAGAGGTCATTTTCTCCTAAACATAAGCACTTGGCTTGAGAGGAAAAAATAGGGGTGTATCATTTCATAATAGAACTTAAGAAGAAATTTTAAAAACTCACTTTTTTTGGATAATTTCACATTAATGTGACTCAAACAAAGTAGGGAACTTGCATTTCCATATGGCCTTTTGTTCTTGTGTTTGCATTGTATTTTATAACTGATCAGTCATGTAATTTCATCTTTCCTATTAGTTTCCAAGTCTGTTAGTGAAACTGAGTTAGTGCTATTTTATTATTACATTCCATAAAATAACATTTCCAAATAAGGACTTTAGAAAATGTCTCCTTTTCCTTGAACCTCTTAGGTTTCCTTCTGCAGTGCTGACCATGGCTCCGCCTCCACCTCTAGTGTAATTTTCATACTTCTGTAGAGATGCCCACTGCCCTTTTGTGCTTCTTTGGCTGAAGGCGCAGTGTTCTGACTGTGCTCTTATTTACCGGTGTGCTGTCAGCCTCCAGCACAGACGCTGGCATGTAGTAGGTATTGATGGAATTTGACTAACTGTATCAAGACGTGCAAGTATTACTGCATAATCTAAAGAGCCCATTTGCACAGGGCACTCTCTCCATTTAGATCTGAAATTAAGAGGTCATATTCAGTTTTAGACACTGGGCATTACAGCTCTCTGCTGGGTTGAAAAATGTCATATTCTATAAAATACAACAAGCCCTCAGAAGTATGTCATTGAGCCCCCTAGCAAACACGTTAGGCTAGCTTGATATTTGAAAGCACTACAATTCATTATGCCAACTGCTGATACATTTCCAGGCTTGGGGGCATCTGCTGAAAATGATGGAAAATAAAAATCTGTGGGTACTCTGGATTGGAGGCTGCTATGTCTGAAAAGCTAAATTCCAGGCAAGAATTTACCAGATGCTTTGTGGACTAAAGTGCCGAGTTCCAGTTCCTTGGGGAACTGAGCAGATGGGACTCCCTGAACACAATCTCAGAGAGGAGTGGCCATGGCAGGATGCCCAGTTTCTGCCCCAATTGCTTATTCCCCTTGTCCCCAAGGCTACGATGAACAGAAACGAACTGACTCTTAGCAACTTATGAAGTCAATGCTTTATGGAAGTCTACAAAGTACTTCCCAGTGTGTTTTCTGTTCTCAGAGTTGGTTAGACTGCACAGGGAAGTACTAACAGCTTCATCATCTCAGTCCACCACAGGAAGCAGAAAGGTATGCCCTGTGGAGCAGAGTTGGCTCGCAGAGGCAGCAGCTGGGCACCAGTCAGGATGGAGGGCAGAGCTCCATCATGTGCCCTTGCATAACTTGGCATCTCAGAAATGGCTTCAGTTCCTCACCCTGGCAGCCTCTCCTCCAACTTTCTTGGAATCCAGGTTGCACTTTTGCTTTTTCTTCTCTAACACTTCTTACGAAATCCATTTTGTCTTATTTCATCTTGATAAAAATACTGAGAATGAAGGAAAGGGAGTGAGACAATCCTATAGCATGGCAACCATATAGAGCAGCAATAAAGGACAAGGATTTCTCAAGTTTGACTTTTGGCTATTAAGTGATTGCTTTCCCTGAGGCTAGTTATCTAACTTCTCCAGTGTCCATGCCTTCATTTCCCAAACAGGGACAGTATTTGCTATGTGAGAATCATCATCGTCAGGCCAGGCATGGTGCGCACGCCTTTAATCCCAGCACTCCAGAGATAGAGGTAAGAGGATCACTATGAGTTCGAGGCCAGCATGGGACTACAGAGTGAGTTCCAGGTTGGCCTGGGCTAGAGTGAGACCCTACCTTGAAAAAAACTAACAAAATATTTACTAAGTATCAAGTTATTTCATACAAATTCATTAGTATATTCTTGAAAAGTTTATAATATTTATATGTTCCTGGTATCTCAAAGCACCTGCCTATTAGGTGACTCATTAGATATTATGTCATTTTTAAGCACTTGTTTTAACATTGGTGTTACTCTGGGAATAAAGATAATTCTCCAGGAATAACCTGATTCCACATGCACAAGGTGGAGCATGAGTCTGGAGTTCATTTGCAGTGGCTAGACGCCCTGGTACATCCATTCTCTCTCACTATCTGCCCCCCTCAAATAAATAAAAAAATAAAGTAAACAATCCTTTATAGTGATTCAAACAAGGACATACTGTCAAAGCCAATTCAGTATCACCTCTTGTTCCATAGCAATATGTTGAGCAAAAAGTTGTAGATGTACATGAGAATGGTTAAGAAAGAATGGAGCAGTGAAGCAAAAGAAGAAGGAGGAGGAGGAGGAGGTGGAGCAGCGAAGCAAAAGAAGAAGGAGGAGGAGGAGGAGGTGGAGGAGAAGAAGAAGAGGAAGAAGAGAAAGAAGAAAAATAAAAAAGAAACCTTTTCCCTAAAGACTCAAGAAAACATATGGTAAGGCAGTATAAATTAATTATAAAATGCTGCCAACCGGGATGGCTTAGCAGTTAGGGCATTTTCCTGCAAAGCCAAAGGACCCAGGATTCCCCAGGACCCAGATACACCAGGTGATGTATGCATTTGGAGTTTGTTTGCAGTGGCTGGAGGTCCTGCCACATCCATTCTCTCTCTCCCTTTTCCTCTGTCAAATAAATAAAAATAAAATATATATTTTTTAAAAATGTTCCCAATCAATGGTAGGCCACGACAACCACATAGAGGAGGAACTAAATGCCAAAAGGCAGAAACCCATACAATGTGACTAACAGATATCACTGAATATCTCTTCTTTCTCTGGGTTTCTGCCATCTCAGTTTTTCCAAAGAAGTTGTAGTTTAGGATAGGAAACCCTAAATACAAGCCTAGCCCAAAATGCAGCCTTCCATTACTGTTTTTCTTACACATAAATATTATTTCTGTACAAAGAGCAGGATAAGCACAGAAGGATTTTTGAAGACCTGAGTTTGATGACCACAAAGACTGATAAACAGAGAACACTTCACAATCATGAGAAGTCCTCTGTTGTCCAAGAGAAGGAAGATAAGGGACTAAATGGCATTTGCATAAAGAGAATATTTCACTTTTTCCCAGCATCAATGCCAGTATGGTGTGGTATTTAGTGTGACCATCGCATGAGACAGAATGGAGCATGCTGACAAACTTAGGTAATTGGCCATTTTCTTTTCATACTGAGGGGAAATGCTTCTCTGAGACTGGCTATTTTCTGATCCTAACCCACCTCATAGCATCGTACAGATTTTTAGTGCAAAAAGACTTTAAGTGTAATTAAAACCAGAGTTGACCTAATTAGGTTGATGAAATTTTCAGTAGGGATTTAATTCCCTCTACCATTTCACTCATTTTTTTTCTCTCTCTAAAATCCTCCCAGGGGCTCCTTCTGAGCAGTCTTAGTGGCAGCATTTTATAGTGGCCTCACACAGGCAGAGGCTCAACCAACACAACTGATTATAAAACCTCCAGCAGGTCTATATGGCTGAAGCAAACATCCAGAGAAAGTGTTTTATTCAACATATACCAACCATCCTTTCCCTCTACTTCTTTTGTTCCATTTCATTTCCTAAGTAGCAAGGTAGCATAAGAAATGTCCACCAACTCAGGGAGGGGTTTTAGCGTATTTGCTGGTACAAAGAATTTAAGAAGCATGTGACATGTGAGCAATGAACGAAACAGGAGATTAAGAAGGCAGAGGCATCACGCTTCCAAGCAGAACACTTTCCACAGAAGCCCTCATAATCAGAATATTGGATACAAATTCACACTAGTAAGATTTCATCTCTATTTGAAGATTTAAAAGCAATGTCCAGAGGACATATTAGGAGTTAGCTCTGATACTTATATAAAGAAAAGGGCTTTTCAAGTTGTCTGAGGTGATGGCAAGGCTGTAGAGGTCCTCAAAAAAACTTCAAGCATCTCACCCACTAACCATGACTTTTCCTTATGAGTTACTCAGATTTCCTCTCCTATTGGAACAGTTAGTCAAGAGCACTTTATTGAAAAAATAAATTAAATGTTCAAAGATTCTTAATGAACTTATCTCAGCTTTTAGTCAATGGTTTCAAAACTACAAAAAAGTAAACAGATGCTTCTGTCAAAGAAACATGTGCTCTTTTCATTAAAATGAAAATTAATAGATCATTTTTCAATGGCTTGCTACCCTGTAGGAATTTCATAATGACAGGCTGGATATAATGCTCATTTTCACAACTTTTCCTTACCTTCTATGGAATTTATACCTGTGAAGGTTATATTCATTGACCTCAAATATTTCTCAAAAGACTTTTTTGATTTATTAGTGATAATATTATAAACATTTACAAAAATATTTTGGGGTGGGAGGGATGGCTTAGTGGTTAAGGCATTTGCCTACAAAGCAAAAGGACCCAGGTTCAACTCCCCAGGACCCACGTTAGCCAGATGCCCCAGGGAGCGCACGTGTCTGCAGTTGGTTTGCGCTGGCTGGAGGCCCTGGCATACCCATTCTCTCTGTCTCTCTTTCTCCCTCTTTCTCTGTCAAATAAATAAAAATTAATTAAAAATATATTCAAAAATATTTTGGCCCTTCTAGTTGAAATTTCTGAGCACTCCAGATTTCCTCTCATTTTAAACTATTTGAAATTCAGATTAGGTTTTACCAAATTGTTGAGGTTTTTTGCTTGTTTATTTATTTATATTGAAATTTGAGGATGGCTTTAATAAGAGTAACTTTCTTAGCAAGGTTCAGTGAAAATTCCACAGCAAATGCGGTGCAAGAGAACTAGGTTATCTCTGATAAAAATTAGATTACAGGGATTTTCTCAATATATTAAGAAATTTCTTTAGGTTTTACTTTAATTTTTGTCAAATAAAGATGTAACTCTGGAAGACTAGCAGACCATTTCCAGTTTTGTAAAGAGTGTCCCTGATTATATGACGCAGTCATCCCGTCAAGCATGTTACATATGTCAGGGTTCTGTCCTCTGATTCTGCCCCACCATTACTTCCATTTCCCTACATTTAAAAGAAGGATATTGAATTTGGAGAGTCCTTTCCAGGACTGTTCCAACTCTAAAATATCTTCTAGGACTTTAGACAAAGTACTTAGAATTGGGCTGGAGAGATGGCTTAGTGGTTAAGTGCTTGCCTGTGAAGCTTAAAGACTCCAGTTCGAGGCTCGATTCCCCAGAACCTACGTAAGCCAGATGCACAAGGGAATGCATACATCTGGAGTTTGTTTGCAGTGGCTGGAGGCCTTGGTGCACACATTCTCTCTCTCTCTCTTTCTCTCTCTCTTTCTGTGGCACTCTCAAATAAATAAATAAATAAGTGCTTAGAATCTCCCATAGGAGTGTTTATCCTAAGGGTCTTAGAAACTAGATTGAAAATAAAAATACACTGAAGTTATAATTAAGGCATTATGTATGCAACACACTAGAGGCTAGAAAACGTAAGCTAGGAATTAGGGAAACAAACATAATTTGACTTCTAAGAGAGATTCACCAACTCTACAAAGTTGACTTATTTAAAATAAATTGATTTAGCCAATAATCCATGGTACTTTGTCACTATTTCATTTCATAAGCAGGCAGGCAGCAGCATTATAAATGATATTCCAGACAAAGATGGAAATTATAAACTATCGAAACAACGTCCAGTGGAGGTATACTTGGATTTCTAGCTTGCTGTCTGTAAGTCCTTGAACCCTCTACTGAGCCCGAGGAAAATCAGGTGAGAGACATTCTACACATCAGCAAAAGCTGACAGCACATGCTTCAGATATATTTCCCAGGCATGGAGGGGAGAAGAGAGGGGAGTGACCACTCAAGAAAAAGTCATGATTTTTATCCAAAACCTCCAGAAAAATGGAGCAAGAATGAACTTTCTTTTGTCCACTGATTAGTTTCTAACTAAAAGGCACTTGGAAGTTGACCTATTTGTTCTTTTTTTGCTATTTTGTTTTTATGATTGATTTATAAATACAAATAAAGATGAATAAGGAATATCATCTCATAAACAGTTAAACAGTAAATATGTTAATCTGAAACACAGCTTAATTCAAAACCATTATATTAGACTATCACAAGTGATTGCAGTTTCATAAACCCAAAACTTATTTGTCCTGTGAAGAATTGGAATCAAACATGTGTTTCAACGGAACCCAGGGATCACAGAAATCCTCATTCTCACAGCATGTCTAAGATGTTCCTTAACTAGATTTCCATTTCTGCTAAGGGTCCACCAGTTTCTAGTCCTTTCCTCAGTCTACAACAGGCTTCACCATTTACAAGTAAAGCAGGGTCTACGGTTAAACAATGGAAAGGAGGAACATAGTATGTTTGGTTTGGAATCTGGTTCTGACACCACTTTCCACAGCCGTGAAAGGGCTTCAGGAGTCTACTTGAGAAGTCAAAAAATCACTGGCCATGTATCTTCCTCACTCACCTGAACTAATTTCTTCTCCTGCAGCCAGTACAAATAATCTTCATTCTAGACTCACACATTCTCTTTATGTGTTTTCCTTGCCCATTGGAACTCACTCTCCTCTCTCCCTTTTTTAAATTCACATGAGCATAACTTCCATAAGGTTTAATATCCCATTAATCGTTTATAAAAGCTGTTTTGCTTATAAGACTTTGGGGGTTTGTACAATGCACTATGGCAATGACATAGCAAATTCTCCTATGGAGACTTGGTATATCATGGTAGCTATGAGCACAGATGACACTGAAATCAGATACCGAACCCAAGATTTCAATAATTAATAACTATGAGTTTTCCCTCAAGAAACTATCTGTTGTGAACCTCAGTTTCTATTAGTTTTCTAGCTTGCAGAGTTCACCACCAACTGAACTCATGTTCCATATGTATATAGAGTCAGATTCACTCTCTACTCAGTCACCTGTAACACACTGTGTGAGTCATTGATGCTTGTCTCATCAAGTTTATATAGTTAAAGTATTTTCCTTAGAATAAACCAAACTATGCCACTGTGTATCAGTAATGCCTATGGCTAAGTCTAAAACTATTAAGCATTATATTTGGTAGTATGCATCACTAAATTGCAGCCCTACTTTGTAGAAAGAAAAGAAAAGAGAAGAAAAGAAAAGAAAAGAAAAGAAAAGAAAAGAAAAGAAAAGAAAAGAAAAAAAACCTCCTGGTTCTGGTAGCCAGAAAAAAAATTGTTGGTGTCTGAATAGAAAAGAAAATATCAGTTTTGATGAAAATAACTTTCCAAGTTGAAATTCAAGGGCTTTCTGGTCTTTCAGCGCAAATTGAAAGGCTATAAAAACGTCAGCAGATGATGCCAGCTGCAAATATGGGATGAAATTCAGTCATTTCCCCTCTTATTTCTCAGATTCATATCAGGTAAACTTACCAGATCACAAATGGCACAAATATTCCCTTCAGGATCTTTTCAAAATATATGGACAGAATTTTCTATGACACATACAGCCTTATTCATTTGGTTGTGCTTTATATAGTGCAGTTTTCTATTGCACCGTCTTTTTTCGTTTCTTCCTTTCCCTTTAACTCTCAAACAGTCACCAATCTACATACAGTGCCTTAGACAGCGAGAAATGATCAATTAAGTGTGCTGGTTTAACAACTCTTTTTTTTGTTTGATTTCCTCGCTTAGCTGATGCACGGACCTCTGTGCAGTTTTCCACTGTGAATTATTTACAGACCAGCAAAAAGAAAGCAGAACTTAATTCCTTCCCAACAGCCTCTAAGCTACCCTCACACTGCATAAACCGCAGCACAGCGCTGAATTTCACGTGGAGCCCTTTGACTCTGCAGACATCAGGTCTTCAGCAAACGAACTCTCCAGTTCGGATCTGAAATGATGAGATCGTGAGTGGGGAATGGTCCCACGGCCGGGATATTTACCTCTTTCAGACAGCCCATAAAGTTGTTACTGACTGGTGACCCGGGGAGGTCTGCTGTGCTGGGGCTGCCTCCAACATAGAAAAAGTCATCGGAGCCCAGCATGGTATAATCTTCTTGCGTGTAGCCCGTGGTGGTCAGAATGCCGTCCACTGATATAGTGACCTAGATAACAAAGCACAGGGAAAGGACACGCTATACTCAGACCTAGATACTGGGATCCTGGGATATGCCTGTTTTGTGTTTTGTTTGGCTTTATTTATTTAGTTTTGTTTTGCTTTTTTTTTGTTTTGTTGTTGTTGTTTTGTTTGGTTTTCTGTTTGGTTTTCAGTTTTAGACCTATGGCGGAACCCATTTTCATGTCTGTTTCAGGTTGATTCTTGGATTCTATGGCGCTAGCCCTGAGACATCTAAGCTAGTTAGAGGAGTTAACCGATTATTGAACTTGTGTTAGCATCCTCCCTGCTGCAACTCAAAAGTCATTGAGCAGACACAAAAATGGTGTTAGTAAAATGCCTCCTGGGTTAGTTTGGCTGGTGTACACATTAGTAAAAGTTTAGTCGTCTGTTATTCACTAACAACAACGTGCACCTTGTCAACATAAAAGGCGCAAGCTTGTGTCCAGCAACGCCACTGTTTGCACTGTTGAGCAGCGAGTGCCCAGCATGCAAGCGCCTAGGTCATGCCAGGGGAGACGAGGCAACGCAACCAGTGAAGCGGTGCGCATGCAAGAGGGGACAGCACGGTGGTTCAGAAAGGAGAGGACAGAGGACAAGGGCAGAGCCAAGGTGAAGGTAACGGCTCGGTGGCGACGGGGAGGATGAGTGGATGTGGCACCCCCAGCATCACCAAAGCAAGACCCCCCCATGCCATGCATCATGAATGGTTGGAGCCTGGCTGGGCCTGCGCTCACGCCGGCCAGCCACCATTTTCTGATCCCGTGTTAACCACAGCTGGATGCAAAAACGTTCGAAACGTTTAACGATGCCCCTACAGTGAGTTGGAAAACAGAAGTTGACAGGAACAGGTAAAAAACATAAGAAAGTCCACAACAGATGGAAAGAAGGAGGTCAAAGGAAGCAGAAAAGTACCAACCGCAGTTCCTCTTTTGTTAATGATGTCTACAGTTAAAAGAAAGAAAGAAAACACACGGCAAACCCAAAATAAGAAACAATTAGAATGATATCTACCGAACAATGTAGTTTGTTTACCATAGCGTGTCCAATGCCTGAGTGCTTTGTGGAGAAGGGGGGAGAAAGGAAATTAAAAACTGTGAACAGAATAACGATCGTTACTTAAAAAATATGATGGTCTCTACCATGTTAGTACATTTTTTGATTCAGGTAACGGTTAGTAGAATGAAACATTCCATGAATGACATGTTAGTTATTAAGCATGTTAGTAACATAGAAAAAGGGCAAAAAAATTTTACAAGAAAAAAGCAGACTAACAAATAGGCCTCCCACAGAGGTAATACGTTTTTTTTTTTCCTTTTTCCTGCCATTAACGTTCATATCGCCACTACACATAAACAGACACATGGCAACGCTCCCTTTGTTTTCCTGAGGCACATCTGAGAGACGTTGTCAACGTCTGAAAGGGATTCAAAGTCTAAAGCTCCTCAGCTGACCACTGCCACCCTATGCCCGCCATTGTCCTCCCTCCGCCCCACCCTCCCCAGGCCCCAGCGAATTAGTAGGACTTGGTTGGCATTGCTACTCAATTTTACAGCACACAAGGACTCCTCCTCAATCCAAAACTTCCTTCGGTCATATTGATGGGCTTTAGGGTCACAGTTTACTGCAATGAAACAAAGCAAAGATCCTGACACACAGAATGAGTAGAATGGACTTGTTTTGATCTGTCCTGCCACACATGCAACCCGGCTACAGAAAGACGGTGTCCTTGGAGCTACCAATTTGCAGTTGGCTTTGTAACCTGGGCAAAGGCACATCTAGAAAGCAGGCTCCTGAAGACCCACCCTTCCTTCCGGCTCCTCCCAGGGACCTCCAGTCTCTTGGTGAGTGTCTGAGAGGAAAAATGGAAAACCAAAGAGACAGACTTACAGGGCCCTGGAGTCTACAGCTACACTGCATGTGGACTGTGCAGCCCTTCCCACGGCCATCTGGGAGTTCTTTGGGGCTCTGAGGATCTAGTGGTGTTTTTCATCTGCCTGAGCTAGACTGGATCTACATTCTAAAGTTCCCCTTTACCCCTCTTCTCAGATTGCTTAAGTCTACCAGAAGGGGAAGGGGAAGGAAAAGGTTAGTTAACAGCTCAGAAAGAAAGGGCTGTTTTCGTAATGGTAAACCAGAGAAAATCGGTCATTCTGCAACTGTTCAGAGAAACAACAAATATGTTAAGGATATTAGTTTGAGATTAGTTTAGCATTTACTGTAAAATAATTAATTGTGTCGACACTTAACAAAATGATACAGTGTAATATCATAAACTTGCTCATAACCAAAATTTAGGATGATCTAAATATAAGAACAATCTATTTTGGTTCTGCACATACACTGCAGTATATCTCAGTTACAAACATACAGTATATGGAGATCCACAGATCTAGGGAACATGGATATACAGAGCCTCATTTGAGGTTTTTTATTTATTTTTTTGGTTTTTTGAGGTAGGGTCTCATTCTGGTCCAGGCTGACCATTAACTATGTAGTCTCAGGTGGCCTCGAACTCATGGCGATCCTCCTACCTCTGCCTCCCGAGTGCTGAGATGAAAGGCGTGCGCCACCACGCCCGGCTTATTTGAGATTTGTATAAAACATGCAATCAAATAGAAATGGGGACCTAGAAGATGAAGTGGCCTTCCAGTGCCATTTGGAATTGAACTTGAAATATCTGTGCTACAAATGAAAATATCTTCATAAGCAGAGTATTCAGATGGTAGTAAATCCCTAAAATTGATTAATCCCCATCAGGGATTTATACTCCTTTTGCAGGGGTAGGGGGTGGAGAGGGCATAGGGATTGATTCAATCCCAGACCTCACTGTTTTAACTACAAAAAAGGAACTGTGATTTTAATGACCCCAATGTGCATGCTTCCAAATGATCACTATGGAAACTATAATTTAAAATCAAACAAAAACCAAAAAAAAAAAAAAAAAGAAAGAAAGAAAAAAAAAACACAACAAAATCACACACAGCACAGGAAGGGCAGGTCACAAAGATATTGTAGCAGCCCTCTGGGAAATTGCCATATGTCACTGTATCAAAAGAGCCTTTGGGTCCCCAGAACTTTCTAGATATGCCCCTGCTCAAGTATGGCAGGAAGATTCCCCTCAGAAGAAAAAAGCTCGTCTGTAAGTGACTCTGAGGATCCCTGAGTCATGTCCCTAGGGTCTCAGGTATCACACACACAGCTGTAGCGAGAAACAAAGCCAGTTACTCTCTTATCCACTGCTCTGTTACCTGACGCAAATTCCTGGTGACTTTCACATCATGCCAGGCATTATCATTAAACTTTCCATTCACGGGCTCCACTAGTGCTTCAAAGGCCCCTGATCCCAAATTAATGACCAGAGAGACAGCTCCATTTTTCAAGGCAAGGTTGACATAATCGGCTGATTTCCCCGTGTGAAGCATCAGTCCGTTCCTCTGAAGAGTTTTAAAGGACAGTGTGATTTCATCGCTGCTGCTTTGAATGGGGTTTTGAGACAAGTCATAGCAGAAGTATTCAGATCCTTTGAATGTGGCAATATATTCTTCTTTTCCTAGGGGAAAACAGATGTACACAAGCATGAATAAACAAAATGCACAAGCTTAACAAAACACAAACTTACAATAAACCCCTTGCTTACTTAATATTTATGACAAATGCCTTGTCAAAAGAATCAGATGCAGTAGGTGGCAGTATATTTTAAATAAATCTCCTCAGCTATTGGGGCGTCAACTACAGTAGCTAAAAGTGACATTCTTGAAAATTCAATTAATTTCTAAGTATCACTGCAAGAGCTCTGAGCAGACACAGTAATGCTGCGCTACCTCCAGGGTGAGTCAGGTAGCATGAGTGCATACTGGATGGTTCTACTCTGCTGGGAGCAATGAAGTCCAACATCTTTGCAACGTTCTCTCTATCCAACTGGGGAGTTATTTTAATTTTCAGTGAGACATTTATGTTCAAAGATCTTTCACAATGAGGAGACAAATATTTTCATCACTGAGAGACCATAACAAATTACATGGTGAGGAGGAAAGAAAAGATTTGAAAAAAAAAAAAGAAAAGAAAGAATTTGATCTGGGAATAAATAGATCTCCTACTGAGCATGTGCGCTCCCTCCCCAGATGGAGGGAGTAGTTATAAAACGTCTAATGGAGTCAGCTGGGCTGTTAATTCATTCCCTAGTCTCGCCAAGCAGATGGTAGTGCTGGCTTTTATGAGACTGGTATGAATTCCAGAACATCGTCTTGGGAATAGCATGTAAATGAAGTCTTGCATATCTCAGACTTTAGGATATTTAGGAGTAACAATGTGGATACTACAAGATGCTAGATGGATCAAGCAAGCTATTTGACTTTTGGAAAGAGCAATCTTCCTCGCTAATGATGTAAGTCTGAAGAATGTAAGCCACAAGCCCCTTTGACTTTCCATACGATGAAGACGGTGTGCCCAGAAAAATTTATGAGATGACACAGTATTGTTGGGAATCAGCTTGTGATGAACTGTAAAAAGAATTGTCTATGTAATGCTACTGGAGAAACTGAATGGTTCCACTGACAAATGGCGTCCTTGTATGTATTAATTAGAAAATCATACACCAGAATGCATTCGCTTCCCTTGTCATTGCCTCAAGAGGTTTCGTTTTTCTTTTTGCTGTTTTGTTCTCTGCTTTCCTCTGTTCTGATCTCTTGTTTTGTTTGAGTCACAGCCTCAATATGTAGGCCATTCTGTAATCCTAGTTTATAATCATTCTGCCTCAGCATCCTGAGCAGCAGGATTATAGGAATGTGTCATCATGTCTATGTTGGCCATGCGATTGAGTTTCAGGACTATTTGCATTTGGTAGTTTAACTCATGGCCTGCAGATAGAGCTCAGATGAAAGTTTCAGCGCCCCCTGACAGAATGGCCTGACTTCCTTGATGAAGACTCTGCTCCCTAGTGGCCACTCCAGGCAGGTGAGCCACGGCCCTCAGTAATACCTAGCAACTTCCACAAGGGATGGAGCCTGGATAGGATTCTCAGTGACTATTTGCAATTAGTGAAGACTACCACAAAAACAAAACCCGCCACCTTCTAAGTGAGTCATAGGAAGGAAGGAGACCCTCACTTCATGCATTCTGAATTGACTGAGCACTTCCCAAGAGCTGGGTGCAATACTGAGTGATCTGGAGTGCACAACGCAGAGCTAATGCCTGTGTGGGAATGTTCACAGAACCGGTCAATTCAGCGTTATGGGTGGTTTAACACTGGGAGTCACCAAAATATAAGCTTAGACTTCAACTGGACCACTGATAATTGTCACTGGCACAAATTACACACTTCTTAAAATCTTGGTTTCTGAAAATGGCTAAGTGATACTGATCTTTTAGGACTGGTGTGAGGACCAAAAGAGCCACATCAGTGCAGCCACCTGGCCTCATTGGTGAATGGCTGTCATCTTCCTCCATGCCTACCTAATGTGATAATGATCAATGTGGTGATGCTCAAAGCACATGCTGTCCTTAATAGTGAAATCTACAATCTTCTCCTTAAGATCACAAACGGAACAAGGATTCCTACTTAACACATTTTGATTTGATAGCATACTTTAAAATACACCTAGTATAAAAAAATCAGATAAAAATATGACCATTGTAAATATTATAATTGAGGAAAATAATGCCACATTTACTAACATGGCTGTACAAACTGAAAGACCAAAGTGACTTGTGAGAATGATTTGGCTTAGGAATACATTGCATAAAGACAACAGGGTTCTGTAGATGCTGGGGACATTCAGCATTTTAACATACATGAATAGCTTAATAGGATCAGCAAAATACTAATGAATTCGAATGAAAACTTTAAAATTATTGTGTCAATTTGATTTTAAAGTTCTATTAAAAAGACCCCAAAAGTGCCAAAATAATTAAAACATGCCATAGAAACAAGAGCAAGTGAGTTAATATGTAAATACAGACATTTGTTTGAAATTTGTGATAATTACATGAGGGAATAAAATAACTAAAATATTCCCAAGGATATATGAAAATCACTTATACTAACTTAGTTATTTTATATAAATGAGAAAAGGACAATTTAGCCAATAAATGGTACTGGGACACATAATTAACCTGCAAGAAAAAGGTGGAAAAGATTTTTTAACATCATATTATTGACAAAAATCAAATCTAGCTGGCTAAAGATAACATTTGGAAAAACAAATCTAAATGATTTGCAAGGAAGAGAATTATGATGCAGAATTATGATGAAATTGAGAATAAACTAAAAGAACAATTCTAAATCTTGGAAAATCTGTTAATATATTTAGTATTATCCACTGCTAATATAAATAAACATAAGATAAAAATTGAGCAAAAGAAATAAACTGTTTGACTTTACTTAATCCCATGGGAATTTCACACATTACAACAACCCTGAGGTCTTAGGCTTTAGGAAATAGTTAACATGGTCTATAAAAAGTAGTTCCCTTGGGCTAGAGAGCTTCACCCATGGTTAAAGACCCTTGCTTGTGAAGGCTGATGCCCAGTGTTCAGTTACTTAGTTCCTTTGTAAGGCCAGATGAACAAAGTGGTCCAGGAATCTGGAGTTTATTTTCAGGGGCAAGAGGCCCTGGTGCACCCACTCCATTCTCTTTCTGTCTCTCTCCTTTCAAGTAAAATAAAAATAATTTTAAAAATAGCTTTCTCCAAGAGTTTTAATTTTTTATATATATTTTAATTTTTATTTATTTATGAGAGAGAGAGAGAGAGAGAATGGGTGTGCCAGGGCTTCCAGCCACTGCAAACAAACTCTAGATGCATGCACCCCCTGGTGCATCTGGCTAACGTGGGTCCTGGAGAATTGAACCTGGGTCCTTTGGCTTTTGCAGGCAAGTGCCTTAACTGCTAAGCCATCCTTCCAGCCTTTTTCATATGTTTTTGAATGTTCATTGATTCATAGATATAGATATAGCTGTATATATTAAATGTGTGTGTGTGTTCACACACATACTATCACCTATGGTGATATAGAGGTGTGAGACCCATTTCTCAGGGTGAGATGTAGAGACATCCACTTCTCTGAAGATATTCAACACAATTTACAGTCCTACTGATCATTCAGAATAGATCTCTGAGCAAAAGGGAGTTTTGGAGACTATCTTCTCATTTAATCCTTCATTTTCATTACTGAAAATGATGAAGCTTGCATGGTTATCAAGTTCAAAATATTCACCAGGAGACAGGCCCAAATAGAGTACCCTGCCTACTAATAAGTTCCTCTGACAGACCATGTTGCCTGTAGAAAGGAATGGTGTTTAACACACTGAGAACAAAGGAAAAATACAAAACTTTTTGTGAATAGATTTTAGTGATAAAAGTTTAATTATAGTAGTCTACTGTTTAAGCAGGCAGAGAACCATGTTTAGAAATACTCTACTTGGGCCGGGCGTGGTGGCGCACGCCTTTAATCCCAGCACTTGGGAGGCAGAGGTAGGAGGATTGCCATGAGTTCAAGGCCACCCTGAGATGACAGAGTTAATTCCAGGTCAGCCTGGACCAGAGTGAGACCCTACCTCAAAAAAAAAAAAAAAAAAAAAAAAGAAATACTCTACTTAAATAACTTTTTAGGGGCTTGAAGAGATATAGTATAGTCAAGACACTATAATTTTTTATTTAAGATACCTCATATATTATGAGATAATAACAGTAGAAATAATATATAACCTCATGCAGATAATATGATAAAATATAAACTTCATACATAGTACAAATATGAAGTTTACAAAAACTAACAGACATGAGGGTAATAAGCTTCATCTTGAATAGGAAAATATGAACAATATATTGGTCATATTGTTATAGTTATTAGTAAAAAACCAAAAATAATATTGTTAAATGTCTTACTTAAAGACTTTTCAGAACATATTAATATTATTATTATATGCAGGCTCCATGGAAATAATGATAATGTGTGAATTCATGGTTTGCTGTCAAGGCATGGGACAGATAGAAGCACAAAAAAACATTAAGAGAAATCTGGTTATGAGTTGGAGTACTTATTTAAATATTACATATTGCCTTGCTTTTGTTTTGTAGCAGAACTGAATAAAAAGACCTAAGCTGATGCCATTGGATTTTCTACACTTTCTAGCTATCCGGATCTTAGAGAAAAATTCACTTCTCTTGGTTGGTAATTTTCTGAGGGACAATTCAATGAAAGGACTAGAATACTATATGTTGGTGATAACTTTATCAAGGTTAAATTTGAAGGGACTAAACCTGACCTTCCTTCTCAGATTTCTTGTTACCCAAGCAAATCAGTAATAGTAACAGGAAAAGAGGGGTTCTCAGCAAACTCACAGGAAGACTCTTAACGTGAATAAACAATGTGAAGACAAAACAGCTCTGTGCAAGCACAGAGTGCACTACTGAAAAGACTGAGGACAGCATGGTTCTGAACTTCAGTGCTTGCCAGCTCACACCTGTATTCCTAGTCTCCTCACACACACTGAAACGCTTGAGCATTGTCTGAAATGACAAGAGACTTCTAGCCGGGCGTGGTGGCGCATGCCTTTCATCCCAGCACTCGGGAGGCAGTGGTAGGAAGACTGCCATGAGTTCGAGGTCACACTGAGACTCCATAATGAATTCCAGGTCAGCCTGGGCTAGAGTAAGACCCTACCTCAAAAAAAACAAACAAACAAACGAACAGAAAAATTAAAAGTAAAAAAAAATAATAATAAACTTCTAAATTAAGTCTGCTGATAATTCTTTTTAATTTCTCTAAAAATAAAGAATTAAGGAATTTATTAGAATATTTTCACATATCAGGACTCATGTCCTTTTTGGGAGAATAATGCTACTCTGTATCACATGAGAGGTATAAATAAAATTCAAGAATTGAAACATTATAATCCATTAGAATGAAAATTTTCTTATAGCTATCAAGAAGCTGAAATGCCATCTGACACAACAAAACAAATTTTTCAGAAAGAACTTAAAGGTAAGTCATCCACTTAATTGAATGCCATTAAAGGTATTCAATGCTTGGATGGGAAGGTTGAACAAATGGATTTCTTTCAACACCAAGAATCATTGATTTCTACTTTATACAAAGGATAGTAGACAAAGAGGTTGAATGACTTTCCACATTCACGCAGAAATTGATTCTTAGGACCATGTTCTTTTCTTTTTTTTTTCTTTTCTTTTCTTTTCTTTTCTTTTCTTTTCTTTTCTTTTCTTTTCTTTTCTTTTTTCTTTCCCTTTCCTGTTCATGACATATAGACTCAATAACTTGACGTTTTATTTGCACAACTTCCAGGCTCACTAAACTTCACCAAGTAAATAATCTCTAAGCAAATTATCCAATATTGTATGAACACAAATGGACAAATAAGTCCCACTGAGCCTACTGACAGAAGGAATTGTCAGACTGTTTCCCTATGCTGAGAAACTTCCTGCATGACTGTTCTTGACCACTCTGCTTTTCATGTGAAATCCCAGATCACACCAGTGCATTAAAGCTGTGTGATAATCATGTGATGCCAAGCCCACAATCAACAGAAACCAGAAACTAAAACCAATAAATGGAAAAAGCAACTGCACAAAAGAGAACATTTGAGTGAAAGACCTGCTTCATTTGTTTTTATACTTCAAAACCAAGTACACAGAATATTGTGACAAAAACATCCTTGACTCAACAAAGGGACACTCTAGAACTTGACATTATTATCTTAAGTAATAAGTTTAGCTGTCTCAGTATATAGAGATAAAATAACAAAACAAAAAAGCCATAGAATTTTGTCTGTTGAAATTCATGTCTAGTTAGATCCTTACCAGGAAATGAAATTATTTTATTTGCCACATCTGTATAATTTAGGAATTAAAGGAATCATTATTATAAAGAAAATAGCATTACTTCAAAGGAAGAGTAGAACAGTTTCTGAATTTTGAGACCCTCATGCAAAAACAAAAAATAAAAAAACCTAGACTTCTTAAGTATAATTGAACCTATATTAATTCTAAGGCTAACTTCCATTGTTTTGTAGCAAAGAATTTTGTTTTGTAAAAATAGTCACTCAGGGTTTCATTTCATCTTAGGTAAACCTCAAAGCAACAAACTCAAAAATAAAATACCAAGCTTAATTTAAATAACCCAAAGGAAGAGATAAGTTATTAAAAATATACTTGAGAAGATTAAATATGAAAGATAAACAAGACCTGAATGTTATTTTGATCCATACTGTCAAATAACAGGGTGCCAACTCAATAGAAAATATTATGGGCTTTGACCACAAACCAGAACATAATAGTTCCTCTCTTCATTCTACCTTCAGACTCTTCATTAGTTTCCAGATATACCTTCAGCTAAGCCTCTATGTAGAGACTCAAAAATTAAATGCAGCTGAAAAAGGAGCAATTTTTTTTTGCAGAAAAAAAAGACATGCAATGACTTCCCAAACCTATAGTGTAACTAATTTGCATGTTTAAGTAACAACAGGCCATGGAAACCAAGCAGGTTATTATATGTCCTCTGGCCTCAGAGCCAGTCAGTTTCCCGTGGATCTACAGGGAAGGCCATGGGCAAAGGCCTTCATTCACTATGTGACCAGCATCACCATGTCTGGGACTGTCGGCGCAAGTCCCAACAACTAGACATGGCATCTTTTAACCTGGAGTAAATAAAAATACATACTATAGGAATTTAAAATGATTCTCTGAAAGAACTTGGGAAACCTCTGGGTGCCAATTAACGATTAATTGTGAAGTATATGAATACAATTATATTCCTAGCAGGTATTCTGGGTTTATAGACAATCCTTATTCATGAAGTGACTATTCACACAATTTCAAGTAGGAAATCACACTACTATATACTTGGTTAGGGTGACATATAGTGGGAAATTAATGCTTCAAAGAGTAGCCAAAGGATATTTCTTTTCCCCAGAGTCAGAGTGGTATTGCCTTTAACTCTAAAAAATCTATAATTTGAATTATCAAAGTAATTTCTTCACATAGTAAAACAGTCCAAACTACAGAATGTGATTTTAAAAATTGATACATTAATGGCATTTTGAAAAGTCAAAGGAGAGTGGAGAACTTAACAGGAAAGCTTTAGTTAAAAGAAATCATTTATAAAATGTTCTCAACTCCTGTTTTTCAGACTGATCTAGGAACCATGTCATTAGTGTGCCATGGAGCATATAAGAAATGGAGGTCTCTGTATTCTCCCCAGCCAAATTATACAGCATCTACAATATTATGTGAGCCTCCTGTTGACTCTAATAGGAACTTCGAAATGTCACCCTATTGTGAAACAGAGAGCTACACTGTTGCAATGCAGGATGTCTCTCAGAATGGTGGAGGGTGTTTCTGTGTCTATTACAACTGAGTTAAGTAATAGAAATTAAAGGATATTGACGTCATGGCACTGTTCTTACTGGATAAGCATACAACTCAATTATTTTGCATCTTTTGTTTGTAGAAAGGAAGCCTAGAAGAAAAAATGTACAGTATAGATCTGATCGGTGTGTAGATGTGTCACATAAGTGTTTGACATGATCTCCGGCAGAGAGCCCAGCCTGTACATCATTGAAAATAATGGCTTATTATTGTTATTACTCTACATGTGTTTCATTGTTAGGCACAATTACAATAGAATTTTTAGTGCATTGGGAAACTTAGTGGTTCTCTGCTACATAAATCAAAAGCACATCATCCCCTGGTATAGTCTAACAAGTGGTCATTATTTGTGAATGAACGTAATAAGGCTTCTGCCACCTCATATATAGTTCTTTCTCATAATATCTGTATCCACTATTGTAATTGGGAGCAATCATGCATCCTACATGTGACTAGGCTCAGTGAAAATAAATGGACCTGGGATGTCATATTTTCACTCACTGTCTAAGTGAACTTGAAACATTTTTTTAAAACATGTTATTTTTATTTATTTATTTGACAGACAGAGAGAGAGAGAATGGGCACGCCATGGCTTCTAACCATTGCAAACAAACTCCAGACACCTGTGCCCCCTTGTGCATCTGGCTAATGTGGGTCCTGGGGAATCACACCTAGATCCTTTGGCTGTGCAGGCAAATGCCTTAACTGCTAAGCCATCTCTCCAGCCCAACTTGAAACATTTTAAACATTAATAACACCTAGGAACAAAGGGCATGTACACTATTAAGTGTAAGTTTACTATGTTTAAAACAAGAATGACAGTTCCACAAATGTGGAAGTTTGTTTCTCATATTACCAAATGTCTCAGGTAAAGGAGAAAGTAAACATATGTGTTATAAATCCAATGATCCTTTATGCTGAGATCAGAAAAGATGTATTTGTACAATACCATTCAACCCCTTGCTTCTTCTTAGAAGTTTTAGCCAAGGTTTTAGGTTTTTGTCTGTGACAGTATGATATGAACTACTAAAATAACGCCAATGGTAAGTTGGAATATAATAAAATCTATTTAAACCAGGAGCATCTGGATTATAGAATATCATTCTCATTAGTGGAAAAAGCAGAAAAGAAATGATGGAAAATCATAGGCTTGTCTTATTTCATAACAAAATAAATATTGAATCCCAAAGTAACAAGTGCCAAACACCTACTACGGAGTTTGCTATTAAGAAGATTAATTTTCACTCAGCTCAGTCTACAGTTACATATGAGGTGCCAACAGTCAGGAGGCAAAATGCAGGTTAGGGAAACACATTAGGAAACAAAGCCTTCAGAATTTCCCCTCCAATGAAACTAATGTGTAAACAGTCATTGTGACAGTGAAAAAATAAAAGTGCCAATGACCAGGAAAGCGACATGAAGATGTGTCTAAAAGATGTCATTTCAACTGAGTCCTGAATGCTGACGAAATGTTTATAAGATGATCTAGGCAAAGACACTGCCCAAGGACTGAGGGCTCAATGCATAAACAAACATCTATTTTCTTCATTACACAAAGAGAAAAATAATCTGGTGCGTGTAGAGCCAAGAGTGGGACAAAGTGGAATGGGATCTAAGTTGAGAGGCGCGGATAGCACGGATAGCATACGGACGGCCTTCTAGGTCTTGTCTAAGTTTTGGATCTTGTTCCTCATACAATGGGAAGCTGTTAAATTGTTGTAGTCTGGGGAGTGACGGTTGATTTACATCCCAAAGATAGGTCTGGTGGCTGCATGAAGAATGAGCTCTGAGAGTGCTGGGGAGTGACAGCAGCGAGCCCAACATTTATGAAGCATAGAGCACAGAGGCTTGAGCTACGCCCATATTAATGAGTGCTTGGGCAGGCAACCAGTCACGTCAGCCTCTGTGTTTGTACCAGTAAGCGGAGACCACCATTCTGGGATCTATCTCCTAGAGTAGTTGTGAAGACTAAATAGTATAATGTGCATATAATAATACACTTATAAAAGATCATTAATAAGTTTATGGAGTTTATGGTACCATAGCCGTTTGGGTCTAGATTTGTGTTTCCCACCCCTCCGTTGCCCTTAAAATTCTACTTCCTAAAAGGCAGACCAAATGGCTGAACCTTCACCAGGCCCTTAGAGGGAACACCTGAGCCACAAGACACTGGAGAGGGTATGAGGAAGACTAACCTTAATCTTCTACAGCTTCCCGCCCTCCCTCCCCCCCCCTCTTCCTCTCTCTCTCTCTCTCTCTTTCTAGCTCTTGTATGTTAGTTATCTTTTTCCTTCCTACACTGACCTGTAACTCCCAGTACCAGCATGTGGCTATCATCCACAGTGAGCTTTTGATCAGAGAGTCCTACAAGGTTTCCTAAGAGAAAGACAGATTTCTGTCAGAATACTTGATGACCACCAAAGGTTAGTGGTAAGACCCTACTGCTGAAGACACCTTATGTGGATGACACGTAAAATGGAATGGCATGGGTAGAAGTTGGAAGAGAGTCAGTCCCCAGACAGTCAGCATGTCTAGTGCCAGAAGGTGCTACATAGGCGACTGGGGGAAAATGGCCAATATCTGTCCAAGCAACTCATGGTCTAACCTACTTAGCAGCAAATAACTTGTTGTGATGCCCACACAAGTGCAATAGTGGCACACAGCCATGGTGGGGAACCATCTGCATTTGATTTGGCTAACTGATCCCCTCAGTGGTAAGGGACCCATAGCCGGAGCTGCAAACAAGTCAGAACCATATCCAAACATAAGCCCACTGTCCATTATCAGGCTACCATCAATCGTGGGCTACAGGAGGGCCTACACCTATTAAATTCTCTATAAAAAAGCAAGGGTTATCTCATTTGTCCTGGTTCTAACTTACTCTCCATTGGAGAATCTGCTTCTCTTTTTCAGATAGATGTAGATCCTAAGGAAAGAGCCATCCCATCATACCTCAAAAGGGCCCCAGATGAAACTAAGAAAAATTGGCAAAACAAGGAAGGATGCTGTTTTCCTGGTGAACCCAGTACCAGCACAAGGGTGAAGGAGACCAACACAGAGAAAAAATCAACTCCTACCAAATCAGAGAGCCAGAGACCCAGAGGCCCCCAACACCTCATCACTGAAGCAGACCAAAAATGAACCCAACATGGCTCAGAGAAATTTTGTGGAAGAGGGGGTGGAAAGAATGTCAGAGCCACATGTTGGGTCATGATATGCAGAGACATTTATCTTACCCATAACTGTGGGCTAACTCTACAATGCATGACCCATATACCTCAACAAGGAGGGGCCAAGGGAAGGGGGTAGGTCACAGATGAGCCTAATAATGGTACCAAATTGACTGTATTTACTGAATACAAAACTAATTAATAATTTTTTTAAAAGATCATTAATACATGGGATATATTTAGGGGCTATATATGTAAAAGGTTTATTATGTATATGTATGTGTTACATTGTGTTAGCCACTGCTTTGAAACATGCACACTCATTTCTTTTTCCACTCTGAAAACAGCATCTTGAAAAAAGTATTGGCCCCTCTGGGCTATGTAAAACTTTACCTAATTTTTAGATTTAAGATGAGATTTGCTAAGAATTTCAGTCCTCTTCTTCACATAGTTTTAAAATGAGATAGAGAGGTATACACAGCATATTATTAGCCATCATAACTTCTACACACCTACCCCCACAAGAAGACAGGCTTCTTCTTCTTCCTTTTTTAAGTATTTTTGTTTATTTTTATTTATTTATTTGAGAGTGACAAACAGAGAAAGACAGAGAGGCAGATAGAGAGAATGGGCACGCCAGGGCCTCCAGCCAGTGCAAACGAACTCCAGACGCATGTGTCCCCTTGTGCATCTGGCTAACATGGGTCCTGGGGAATTGAGCCTTGAACCAAGGTCCTTAGGCTTCACATGCAAGCGTTTAACTCCAGCCCAAGACAGGCTTCTTCTGTCAAAGCAGTTGATTACTCACCGGAGGTAAAAGGTAAGACCCTATTGCTGAAGACACTACGTGCTACCCACACAGACCATGGAGTGGTCCAGATCAAATCTGGAAGGAAGCCAGTCCCCAGAATGCTTGTCCTTATACTGCTTCGATTCCCCATTACCCACATAAGCCAGAAGCACAAGGCGGCACAAGCATCTTGAGTTCATTTGCAGTGGCTGGAGGTGCTGGTGCGCCCTCTCTCTCTCTCAAATAAATAAATGTTAAAAAAATTCTTATCTTATTGAACCTATTCTTACCTCAGTCACCTTTGGAGAGCCTGTTTATCTTTTTCAGAAAGCATCTAGAATAAGGAGATAAACCACCCCTCACATATCAGCCAGGGCGAGGTGAAACCACAGAGGAATTGGACAGAGGACGAAGAGTGCCGCTTCAAAAGAGAGTCTGTCAACCAGCATCAGGGTCGTGGAGACAGACACTGAGGATACTCAAAATGCCCCAAAGCCAAAATCCAGAACCTGCTGAGAGCGCAACACTAAAGTGACTTAAAACACGCCCACCATGGCTCAGGGAATTTTGTGGGGGGGGGGGGTGGAAAGAATGTAAGAGACACAGAGTAGAAGGGAAGGAACGTTCAAGGCACTTCAAGGATTGACTGAGGCTCTCACATCTCATATCTCAAAACCCTACGGGCAATAGCAGTAACCCACTGAGGAGGGCCCTCAGCCGAATGCGGGCAGGGAGGAGGGAAAGGATGGTACCAATATAGGAAGTGTCCATACAACTGTACACTTAAGAAAAAGAAAGGAACAAGCCCAGTTGGGGTTCCTGTATGTCCCACTGGGTCTTAAAATGGATCCTGAGAAGATACAGAGAGTACGGGCTGTATTTCTGTTGCTGTCCTCTGTCCACCCTGGAAGTCCCCACTGCCACTGTGCCTCACGCCACCTTGGAAGTCCTTAAGGCGTCAACAAGCTCAGCACATCAAGAGTGCACAACATGGATTCTTCGTCTGTGCCAACACACACACCCTGCATATGATCCCACAGTGGTCTCTCCTTCCATTATCTGCCTGTGAACGGAAGACTTTCAGAAGTCCTGTGACTTTGTTACTCATGTCTCTCTATTCCCACCTCTGCTGCTTAAGTGGGAAGTGTGGAAGTGGAAAGTACACCCAAGGCAGCTTGACAGTCACATTTATCGTCATCCAGTAATTTCTGAGAGGACTGACTAAAATGAGGGAGGTTCTCTTTACAATGTAGCCTGCCTTGCTTCTCATTTCAGGAAGCTCTTCTCTGCAAAGAATTTCCATTGAACACACTATGCCATGTGTAACATCACACCTGGACATTTGGCATTTGGAATTAATATTAGATATTATTATGTATACTAAAGTAACTAAAACTTCGGCAGTATAAAGGACTGACTAACAATAAAAAGAAAACAATGATTGCCAAATGTTATGTTGCTGTGAATATCACTATGCCTAATACCCTGAGTTATCCTTCTTAACCTTTCCATCTGTACGAGTTGTAAAGTCATTTTGACATGTTTGCTTTAGGTTGATTTATTTATTTTTCACTTTCTGTGGGGAAAACATTAAGCTAAAAGTCATGAGTATTGAATAGTGGTTTCTTCTCAGCCACTTTTCAGCGCTCTGCCTTTGGCAACACTGCATAGGATCAATGGGTCTCATTTTCCTTCCTGGTGAGCCATATAGCTGGACTAAGGGATCTCCAGTGTTTCCTTCTGTTCAAGCCTCTCTGGTTCTACAGCACTCCTGGTTTATGGAAACACTCCTTTATCAACCCACACAATAAACATTTACTGAAACCTGGCTGTGTGTGTCAAACTCTTGTGTTCTTTCCTGCTGATAATCTCAGGCAAGATGATAGACTTAAAATGCCTTTATGAGAGCTGGAGAGATGGCTGAGTGGTTAAGGAATTTGCCTGCAAAACCAAAGGACCTTGGTTCGATTCCCAGGACCCATGTAAGCCGGATGCACAAGGGGGCACATGCATCTGGAGTTCATTTGCAGTGACTGGAGGCCCTGGTGTGCTTATTCTCTCTCTCTCCTGCTCAAATAAACACATTTTAAAAGATTAATATTTCTTTTTAAAAAAAAGCCTTTTTGAGGGATCTTACAAGGGATCTTCCATACCAGCCTTGAACTTATTGGACTCTTTCATGTTGAGGAAAATGAAATTTCAGGAAGGAACTCTTCTCTATGGTAAATTTTCTACTTCAAGCATGTGTATCCCACAGCTTAGGAGAGAATCCCTCCAATTGATTTTTGGACTGTCAGAAAAATACATTTGATGGTTATTTCTTGCCCCCAATTTAATTTTTTCATTTAAGTGAGGTTTCATTAAAGATGAAATATTTAAAGGGAAAGCTAATATTATTTGTCCTCTGTTTGTGTGAATATATTTGATTATAATTATTTCTGCAGTAAAATTATGGAAATATCAATCAACAAGGACTAGTATTTTCTTATGGATAGATCTCTTCACTTGCTATCAGGAACATTAGGTTCTGTTCTCCACTTTCTATTTGGTATTACGTGACCATGGGAGAGGCAATGCTGGGGAGTATGACTTGATTTCACTGCAGTGGATATAGTCATTGAGTTAAGAAACACTCAGATTTATGAAAAATGCATTATTATACTAATTAATTATATACAAACCTTCCATTACTTTACCTCACCATCTATTACATAGTGACATTCATAGATCAACATTCTCTGAGTCAGTATTGCCTGGCCCAGGTTCTCTATCCCATTTAAATGCTGTTTTCTTAATTCTCCTAAGAACAGTACAAAACTACACCACTTTAGATGCACAAGACTGAAGGTTGTTCATTAAATGCAATGGATTCCTTAATGTTTCATTCCTTCCCCAATTCTAGTTTAAGTTCAGTGACTCTGAATGTATCAGGGGTTTAACAGGTGTCTCGCTAAAGAAGGAATTGTTAAATCTTACGATATCTTAAAAAGGAATATATTCTAATATAAAAGCTCCCAGAGCCTGAAGTGGTGGTGCATGCCCTTAATCCCAGCACTCGGGAGGCAGAGGTAGGAGGATTGCCATGAGTTTGAGTCCACTCTGAGACTCCATAGTGAATTCCAGGTCAGCCTGGGCTAGAGTGAGATCCTACCTCGAAAAACTGAAAAAAGTTCCCCAGAGAAGAATTTCTGGTATCTTTGGGATTATATTCACTTGATCCAGGTCCACTGAATCCCACTCTTGAACTAATTTGCTTCAAGTGCTCAATTCCCCCAAAGGACAGAGGTGACTTGTTCAAACTGCAATAAGTGTCTACTCGAGGATCACTCTTTTGCTATAAGAGTAAGGAAATAGGGAAGGGCTAGAAAATACACTCTGGTGGGAAACTTGTGTAAGACGTTTGGCCATTCATTAGTACTGTATTGTCCACAAATTATCATGGTAATAAAATATTAAAAGAACACATGTCTTTGGATGTACACATGGTTGCCCATCTCCTTTCTAGTTTTACATATACATTTAAATCTTATGATTCAATGTAAGTAATAGACATCAGCTAATTTGCAGCTAAATTTATTTGAACTGTGAAACTTCATCAGAGCTCTCAATCAACCAGAGGATTGTAAATGTTAGCATTTCAAAAGAGAGTCCCATAAACTTGAGGAGATTTTCTCTGGTGTCTATGGATAGGCACTGCTGAAACTGGAGTAAAAATCTGGGTCTCTAGAGAAGTTGCTCTCAAGGAAAGATGATGGTCAGAATAATCTGGAAAACTTCCTGAAAACTGGGTTATTGGCATCTCCTTCTTCACATCCTAGCATGTTAAAACTGAGGTGGATCTTTTGATATTTTGCTGTTATATATTTAATTTATAGTTAACGCAAATGACTATTTGAGCTTTAAATTTAATGTGATTTTGTTTGCTTGCTTTCTAGTTTGTCTTTTTTTTTTTTTTTGTAAATTACTAGATATTTCCAAGCTTTCCTCTTCATTAAAATACCTGGATTTCTAGTAAGAATAACATGTACAATAAAATGGAGGCAATATAAACAATGTAATAAAAAATATAGCACATTTCTACCTTTTAGTTTGGAAGCAATTGGAATGGTTAGTACTACCAGATTCAGTAATGCACCACTTGAGTCAGTAGGCAGTCACAGTTCACCACACATTCATTAGCGCCTCATAGTGAGATACTGCCAGCATCAAGGAGAGGACATATTTCACATTCGTGGACATTAATACATTTTTGTTTTCTATTTGTTTTGAATAATCCACATACCATATTTAAACAAGTTGTTTTCCGAAAAAATGTAATAACAACAGCATTGTTTGCCTTGATAATATGTGGCTAGAATGTTTGATATAGTTGATATCCCACTCTTGAGATAAGTTCCCATGCTATAGGCCTTCTTCACAAAAATTCATAAAATCTAAAAGTTAAATAGATTTTCTAATTCAAGAACTTGCAATCGTTTCTTCTCATTTGTTTAGAACTATATACATCACATAAGCCTTTTCCTATGATTTTTTTTTTATTTTTATAAAAGTAGGCATTATTCCAAGTTGATTTCAATATCCACTCACTATGGACTCAAGCGGTGACATTACTATTCAGTTTCTAATGGATGAAAATATTTATTTTGAAGAATAAAGATTGACTGATTTTCATATCATGACTTTTCATCATAATATAATCTCTTTTTAGATACTCATTTTTGTCACTCCTAGAGAAAATGCATAATGTGATAATTTTATATCTTTCATATCACCAAAATTCTCATTTTTCTTATCTACAATCTCAAAGCGAAGTAATTATACAAGCTAGTTAACCATATTTAAACTAATTGGGTGAAGCTTCTCAACCTCAAATTTGAATTTTTGTAAATATATATATATATATACATATATATATGTATATATATATATATATATATACATGGTGATAAAATTTTTCCATAAAGGGTTTAGAGATACATGTCTTACACATATAATGTGTAATAGCTTAGCTCCATAAGTAATGTAGTTATGTAGTTATGATAAATTAATAGATTTTGTACTTTTTTGGCCTTTTGTGGGCCTTGTTTATGTCTAATGTTATCATATACTTGTCTACTGCATGGCTAACTAACTAGTAAACATTCTTTCCTTTCATTAAGTGAGAGTGCTTGAGTTTTCACTTTCCCCTTCCAGTACATTTTTGTGGCATTCTCAGACCAACCTTAGCATACATCTGATTTTAAGTCATAGGTTTCTTTTTAAGGGCCAATCTTTTATGTAAAACCACAGGAATCAATATGCAGCTCCTTCAGAGCTAAAAGCTTCTCAAAGGAAATATGATCTGGGTAGCAACAGAGGGCTGTCCTGCTATCCAAACATAGACAATCACAATCATCTAAACACACAGAAGTGCTCAACTAGGTGCCTCTGTTTTCTTTTTGAAATTGCAGTCATTCACTAAAGTTCATTAAACAAATATATAAAGTTGACTTATTTTTGGCCAAAAGTCATGCAAATATTAATGGAAGACATAGGTTGCCAGTCCTTAAAAGCCCACAGTAACTTCTATAACCTTTAGTTGCTGCTCAGAATGAAACCTGACACTGTGGAAAAGTATCTCACTATGAACCCTGGGAACAAGATATTACATTCACTAAGGAGAAGGTCATTGAAGGAAGTCCTGGATCCAATAAATAGATAAAGACACAGGACAAGAGCTAGTCCAGAGACAGTTTATGAGAAGATACAGCACCCTATCCATCACTAGCTTCTCCCTGACAGGCTCATCTTTCCTGAACACATTGACACGTCTGAAATTTTGAGTGGCTAAGCTTCTCTCCATGCTTCTAAGAGACAAATACACTGAGAATGGATTTCTGCTTTCCTTGCTTCTGCACCTGTAAATAATGGGCTCAGGATCATAACACAGTCAAATGCTGACTAAAAGCCTCTTCACAAAAGAAGAATCTTGCAATAAAATTCTGCTTCTATATTTTATTTTAGTTTGGAGACAAAGAGTTTCTCCTCTTGTTGCTTCACATAAGACTGTATATTTGGCTAGTTTCAAACCAGGCACATTGGATGCTAGAAGGTTAGAATGGGCAAGAGTGGGTCAACACTGAACACCCTCAGCCCCGTGAGCCTTGCTAATCTCCTCATTGAGACACATCTTTTTTGATCTACCTAGGATTTGAGCAAACCATAGAAGAAATCCTTCAGCCTTTCCTACCTCAGATCAAATCCTTTTTATACTTGGCATGGAACTTGGAAATGGAAGCAGATTTCTGTGCGAAATGGAAAGTTTGATGCTTCTAAGCAATTCAGGTGCATTCTGTGGTCTACTTCCTGTGGGCTGCTTGAGCAGATTTGAGGCATCTCTTAGGGCAAAGTGGTTTGAAAGCTTTGAGGTTTTCTTGGCGACTGAGAAGAATAATTTGACTTCTCTTGGAATAAGATCACATTCAGCAGTAAAGAGGTAGTGTGTTCAAGGTCATGGATCACGGTTCTGTGGATGTTCCGTTATTCAGTACAATAGCCAATCTAAGCCTTCAAAGCTCTTCTTGCTGTTGCTGCAGATGGTGTGGGCAGAGACATCCCCAAGGGGCCCAGGATCCTTGTGTGGACATCTTCCCTTCTTCATGCAGCCCACTGCCCTCTCAGAAAACCAGCTTCCTCTAAACCTATATACATCTTTCTCATACTGAAAGTTGTCAGTGAAACGTGACCAAGATTTGTGCAGGCACAATGCACATGAAAACGAATAAATAAGAGGGGAAATTTAAGAAGAAGAGAAACCATAACTGCTGTATTTCAATGCTTAAAGTGGCTTAATCATTCGGCATGCGAAATAAGCCACGGGAACCCTGAGAAAATAACATATTCATTAAAGGAGAAAAAAGTAAGGGCCTACTAGCCTGCTACTTGTAAAGCTCTGTGCATTTTTGCAGATGTTCACAATGCAGAGGGAATCAAGGTACATAAAAAGCCAACGGTGGAGTTGAGTTTGGATTTTCAGCACCTGTGAAAAATGCCAGGCATGGTGGTGGTCTGCCTATAATTCTACTGCCTGGGAGTCAAACCCAAGCAGATTTCCAGAGCAAATGGACGAGGTAGAGTAGTCAAATCGATGAGCCATCAGTTTTTCTTCAATGAAGAAATGTGAACAATGATAGAGGGAGACATCCTACGTTGACCTCTGGTCTCCACATGCATGCCCACACCAAGAAACACATATACGCTCATGCACACCTAAAAATGCCTAAACCCGTGCATACCACACATGGAAAAAGAAAACCAATGTCAAGGGTATTAAAATGTAAGAAAGAGGGCTGGAGAGATGGCTTAGTGGTTAAGCACTTGCCTGTGAAGGCTGAGGACCCCAGTTCGAGGCTTGATTCTCCAGTACTCACGTTAGACAGATGCGCAATTGGGTGTATGCATCTGGAGTTTGTTTGTAGTGGCTGGAAGCCCTGGCACACCCATTCTCTCTCTCTCTATCTGCCTCTCTCTGTCACTCTCAAACAAATAAATAAAAATAAACAAAAAAATTAAAATGTAAGAAAGACAATTTCTACTTAAAACATGCCAGTATGTTTTCATAACACTAGTATAAATCACACAACATCTGACAGACAAAACGTGTAAAAATTCAGAGATTTTAGGAAAAGACTAGCAAGGGGAAGAATAATAAGATGAATGAAATTCTGAGTTTCTTAAACAAGTAATACATCTTCACTAGAATCAAGATATCAGGATGAAAACAGTTCAGTGAGTAAGTGTGTTCTGGGCCAGATTGGGAGAAGTTTGACTGTGCAACAAACAAACAAATAAACAATAGCAACAACAAAACACTCTCATAAAGACATCAGGAACGTCCCTCAGGAGAGTGATGACTTATGAACATATATTTATGGGCCATTTCACTTCACGTATTTTGTTTTGAACAATGTGACTTACCAAAGGTAAAGATGATAAAATGTGGAGAGCTAAAGAAAGCACTTTCTGGGCTGGAGAGATGGCTTAGTGGTTAAGCACTTGCCTGTGAAGCCTAAGGACCCCGGTTCGAGGCTCGGTTCCCCAGGTCCCACGTTAGCCAGATGCACAAGTGGGCGCACGCGTCTGGAGTTCGTTTGCAGAGGCTGGAAGCCCTGGCGCGCCCATTCTCTCTCTCTCCCTCTATCTTTCTCTCTGTGTCTGTCGCTCTCAAATAAATAAATAAATAAAAATTTTTTTAAAAAAAAGAAAACATTCTCTAAAAAAAAAAAAGAAAGCACTTTCTAGGTTTAGTGCAGAAAGAAGGCAGATAACTATGGAATGGATATCATAAGACATTTTTATTCTTATTCCTGATCATATAGTCCACCATGTATTAGGGAATAGCCATTATGGATCAATGCTTTTTTTGTGGGAGGTTGAGGTAGGGTCTCACTCTATCCCATGGTGACCTGGAATTTACTATGTAGTCTCAGGGTGGTCTCGAACTCACAGTGACCCTCCTACCTCTGCCTCCCAAGTTGTGGGATTAAAGGTGTGCATCACCATGCCAGGCTGATAAATGTTTTCTTTAACTCTATTTTTCCAGTAAGGTGTTAGGCTTATTCATATAAATAACCTATTCCTACAAATAAAACAAAGTTATATTCTATGCACCCATAAGTTATATTCTAGTAGATTACAGTAAAGGTGACTAAATACATTTAGAAAGAGACTTTATGGTCATTAAAAGTAAAATGCTATTGGATCTGTAGCCACCTGGATGGAGGCAGTGTCACTGGGTGGATTCTTGGTTCCAGCCCTAAAGTATGATTGTGGATTTAAATCTTCGATCTAAAAATGTGTAAAGTGTCTAGTTCTGCCTGGAGTTCTTGAAGTGTGTTGTGTGGTTTTTGGCTTGGCCTATGGCTTTTTTTCTCTGCTTGGGCATGTGAAAGCAGGCCAGGTTTGTTTTTTGTTTTTTGGTTTTTTTTGTCATTATAAAACGTCTCTGGATCTATAAGCTTTAACAAATACCTCTTTCTCTTAAAAAAAAAAGTACTATGTTAATGTTGGTAGTATTTGCATACGTCTAGAATCTCAGCTTTTAAGAGGTAGAGGAAGGAAAATCCTGAGATCCAAGACTTCCCTGAGCTACATAGCAAGTTCAAGGTTATCCTGAGGTATAGAAAGAGATATGAGAAAGTTAAGGATGAGGATGTCTAGTACTCATCCAGCCCACGTAAGACCCTGGGGTTTATCCTGCGGGGGCGGGTATGATATCATCGAAGCTAATTTTTAAATTAGCCTGTGTGCATGCCATCTTTTTTAATCTTTAGAGAAAGAGTTTAACACAATTACATGTGTCTGCACACACATGCCTCTGTGCTCCTAGTGCTGTGCATCAGAATTCAGGCTTTAGAATAACAGGAGACAAAAACCAGCCTTCACATCGCTGACTAGTTGTGGTTAGGGCTAAGGACATTAAACAAACAAATCTTACATTTCCTCCTCAGTGAAACAGAAAGCCCGATGTTTACGCAGAGGTTAAGTATACCATCTTTATAAAATCTTTACCATAAGCCCCAGGCACAGATGACATCCACCCTCCTATTAACATCTTGCCTTTGCTTTTTTCGTCTTACATACCAGATTCATCATAATTACTTCATGACAAACTGTTTTCTCTTCTTGGTCAGTAAGCATCTCCACTCTGAAAATCATAAAAGTGCCTTCCTTCTAGCATTTCTATAATTTACAATTGCTTATTCTTTATGTTTATAGGTGATTGGAGTGAAAAGTAAGTTTACCTTACCTTTCCACTTTCATATCCAGTTTTCCCAACAGTATTAAATATCACAGCTTTTCTTCACATTATTTATATGCCACGTTTATCAGTGACTAAAGTTTACATGTGCTTTAGACTCACGTCTGTACTCCATTTTCACTATGCACTCTTAATTGTTTTCTGTGTCTAAGCAGAATGCTTCACCTAGTCCTGTCAAGTAAACCCTTTGTATAATTGTGGTACCTTATCCAAATTATTTTTTTCAGAAATAAAATTATACCTACACATTGATTTTATAATCTCTCAAGTCTTCCAGTGTGAGATAATGAGTTCACAACAATATGAAATAAAATTCAGATGGTGACTTTGCTTCCCTCCTCTAATTTCCTGTCTTGATTAAGTTTCATAGCTGAATTTGAGAGTTGAAGAATTATTTTACATTAATTCATTTATTATGCATTCATTATTTATTTATCAATATTATTTTCAGATTCTTATTCCTAGTGCCTCAGCATCCACAGCACTGATTTTTCAGTCATGCACCGCCAGGTCCATGATTTTCTTTATATTATTCTTTCTGATCTGATAGGCTTTCCCATTATATTTGTATATGCATACTGGTAAACTATAGGATATATGATTTTAACATGATATTTATGTCAAATGATAAATTCTATCAATATCTGAGGTTATCAAAAACAAAAACAATAATGAGAGAAAAACAATTAATTCCCATGTCTTAATGATGCAATATAAGGGTTAATCTACTACGCAAACTGAATTCTCTTCAATCAACTCACTGGAGATTAAATTTTCCTGTAAATTCTATTTTTGTATTTAGTCTATCTTTCAGGCAGAAAGAAAGCAGTTCCTCATTGTTCCTGACCAAGAACAAGCCTGATAGATATAAAATTACACCGAAAGCACACATGGCCACCTCCTTCCTGAACACTATGACTGACTCCTGCACTTATATTAAGTGCAAGCTCACATAAATAAATAAAACCACAATAAATTAAAAAGTTGCCCTTCAAAACGATTCAGGGATATGGTTTGTTTTGTTAAACACGTATATACTTAAACATATATATTTCTTGAGTTTGATATTTAGAATAATGTCAAAGTTTAGATAAATGAAACAAATGTGACCAAAACAGACATTCAAAGAATAATTTCATAAATCAGTATTCTTTCTATAAGATATTTTGAAAATGCCTCCACGTCTTTATTTCCAAAAGTAATTAATAATAAAAGAATAAATAACTAAGTTCTCCCTCTGGAATTAACGAGACTGGCAGCCTCTTTATACCTGAACTATCAGATACATGTTGACTCACATCTACCACTAACAGATGCGCTCCTCACAAGGGCAGGGGTTCTTGCTGTGCCAGTTTCCAGAGCACCTTCCAGGGACTGGGGAGTTCCTGGCAGATACATAGAAATATTTGTAGAAATACATAATGAACCATTTGAACATGAACCTCATAGCCTGTTTTAAAATATAAATTTCTTGTCCTTATTAGCCTCTATTCTTTTTTTAAAATATTTTATTTATTTGAGAGAGAGAAAGAAAGGCAGATATGCATAGAAAGAGAGTGGGGCATACCAGGGCCTCCAGCCATTGCAGATGAACTCAAGAGGCATGTGCCACCTTGTGCATCTGTCTTGTGTGGGTACTGGCGAATTGAACCTAGGTCCTTAGACTTTTCAGGCAAGTGCCTTAAGCACTAAGCCATCTCCCCAGTCCTAGCTTCTATTATTTGAAACACACTATACTTTTTAAAAATTATCAATTTAAGATGGGTAGTGACAGGACGTATGGTCAGGAGGCTTTTAACTTGCATATTTGCTGAAGATGCTAGCAGGACCTCAAGCCCGGCCACAAGACGCTAACCTGCTTAACTCTCTTTCTCAGAGCTTCTCTACAGTTTTATTATAACAGATCTCACAGTTTTATCTGGATTTCATATGGTTCCCTTGGGAAGATGGAGAGAAAAATGTCAGGTGACAGGTAGGAATGGAGAAGGACTACGCATGTACGAGTATAGTGTCTTTCTCGAGAACTTCTCTAAGGAGGACCTGGAAGATAAAGTGACTCATTGGGCATTGTGATTTAATAGTTTTAAATACCAATGCATTAGGAGGTCTTCTTCGATGCTTAGCTTCTAAATAGGCCATATACATCAAACAGTTCTGTCAAACACATTCGTGTAGGTTATTCTCTGAGGTCTGTCATGAAGAAGAACAAAAGGAGAACCATGGAGCTCAGCACACATCATTTTGCTTATTCGCCTGTGTGTGGGTGGGTGCACGTGTGAGCGTGTGGTGTATGGCATCTGCACTGTGCATAGTCATGTGTGAGCAGATGCCCATGCCCACGTGCATACATGCGCAGGACAGAGGAGAATGTTGGGAGACAGAGACTCTCACTGAACCTAGACCTGTTGCTTTTTGGTCATACCAGCAGATCAGTGAGGCCCAGCCGTTTTCCTGTCCCCACCCCACTCACCTCCTCTGGAGTCAGTTACAGATGTCCATGGCCATGCCTGGGTTTTATGAGGATGTTAGGATCTGACTCAAGTCCTCATGTTTATACAGAAAGTGCTACTACCCAGTGAGACACCTCCTAGGCTCTCTACCCACCTCCCACAGATACACACACACACACACACACACACACACACACACACACACACACACACACACCTCTTTTGAGACAGGGGACTTGCTATAAAGCCCAGGCTGCCCTTAACTGTGCTTTCTCCTGCCACATTCTCCTATGTGTGGAGATTACAAATGTGTGTCATCATGTCTAGCTTGGTTAGTCCCTTTTACAGGCATCTTTTTTCCTTATTCTCAAGACAAAATGATACATAAATTAGGTATGCATTATTAGCATTATTTAAAATAGTTCAAAAACATTGACTCTGAAGTAGTGGGCATAAGTCCACATGCCTGTAACTCCAGGACTAAGGATATTGATGGAGGAGGGATCGAGTTGGCAGCGAATTTGGACTTTGGAGTGAGTTCCAAGTTCAGTGTGGTTATAGAATGATGCAGTATCAAAAATAAATAAATAAATAAATAACAAGGAAGAGAGAGAAACTAGGTAAAGAAGATTTAAAAAATTGAAAATCAGTGATCAGTAACTCTAAGGAAATCATAAAATTTTGAATACATCTGCACATTTAAAAACATACAGGAGGGCTGGAGAGATGGCTTAGCGGTTAAGCGCTTGCCTGTGAAGCCTAAGGACCCCGGTTCGAGGCTCGGTTCTCCAGGTCCCACGTTAGCCAGATGCACAAGGGGGCGCATACGTCTGGAGTTCGTTTGCAGAGGCTGGAAGCCCTGGTGCGCCCATTCTCTCTCTCCCTCTATCTGTCTTTCTCTCTATGTCTGTCGCTCTCAAATAAATAAATAAAAAATTTTAATAAAAAAAAACACACACACAGGAAATGTAAAGACATTTCTGTTTTGTCTGCAGCTGAGAGCATTCAACCCTGGTATAATAATAATAAAAGCACTTCATAGGCTTGCTATCTTGCTGAAAAAAAAATCAGTTATACAAACTATGGGAAACAGAAGCTGTAAATTTATAGTGTCAAATAAAATGTCTATCCTTTTCTCAAGAACTTCTCTTCCCAATAAGACTTATGAGGGAAAAAAAATGGAGCTCTAGATACAAATACATTTACTGGCAGGTCCATTACAGACTTACAAATCAGAAAAAAATGCAACAATTTAACAGACACTTATGTGGACATACTTAAATAAACAGTGATAGAGGAGTTCTTCCCTTGTGCAGCAGTCTGAAGCCAGGTCTTAGTGAATGTCAAGCAAGCACTCGACCACTGAGCAATACCCTCGGCCTAGAAGATGTCATATGTTGGAGTCAATAACAATCACTACTGACATTCTGCTGGAGATGAGAAATATCTCCAACAGTAAGTTAAGCCAAATAACTATGGGATATATAAACTGTATTATATTTTATTATTGTACTTATGTATGTATAACTGTATGCTTTATACAAACATTTCTAAATGTAAACATATTTCTAGAATGAAACAGACCAGAATGTTACCAATTCTGTGCCACATTAACTTATTTACTTTAAATCTTTTCAGATCTTAAAAATTTTCTACAGTGAACAGTTTTTATAACCTGGAAAAGCTAATAAGATTAAACGATTAATTTAGACTGACACAGACATGTGCATAAATTATCCAACAAAAAATAGTTACGTTTTACAAGTCAAGCCAATGACATGTCAAACCACATCGAGCTCCGCTGAGACACAATTGCCAACAACAATGACATAATGTAGAACCTCCCACAGAGACCATCCTCACTTTCACACAACACCGCTCTTTTTTTTTTTTTTTTTTTTTTTTTTAGCAATGTTTAACAGTTGGCAATGCTGAGAAGCTATAGATGAGATCATTAGTAGACAGTATTTTCCTTCACACTTGTGTCAGGGAAAATCCCTTAGCAGATCTATTTCTGAGTTATATTTTTCCCCGTGCTGACAAAGCTCCAGGCAGTGTATAAAGCATGTATTTGCAAGAATCTTGCCCTACCAAATGGAATTCAAGTTAGTTATCGCAGGACAAAGGTCACTTGTCACGGGCTTGCCCTCTGCATGGCCCTGTGTTTGGAGTGTGTGAGAGGCTGCATGACAGGACCGGACAAGGGCTCAGACAGCAGGCCCTGAGCAAACACTGCTCCTCACATTTACCAAAACCCAAGGAAAACATCGCATCATCGTCGTCGCTGCAAAGTTCACAAAAATTCAAAATGCTTTTGGGTCCAGTAACTCTCTCTCTACCGCAATCTGCCAGGCTAGACACAATGGAACGATTCATTTTCAAACCAGAACCTCTGGCCTTTTCTTCAGTATTTCTAACTTTTCACTTTTTTTTCTCATTTTATTATTTATTTGCACATGGGTGTATGTGTTTGGTGTAGGTGTGCGTGTTTGTGTGTGTGTGCACACAGCACACACGTGGAGGTCAGAGGACAACCTCACGGTCTTCCTCCTCCCCGTCCACCTTCTGGCCGCAGGGTCTACCTTGCTGCTATGACTGCTGCTCAGCCGCCCCGGAGCACGGCTCTGCCCTGTTGTCATAGTCAACACAACACTAAGAACTACCAGCGCCTTAGGTCGGGCTTTAAATGAGTGCTCAGGAATTGAACTGATGACGCTGGCAAGCTTGAAACAAGAGCCTTTAACTTCTGAGCCTTCTCCCTGCCCCCACTCCCCCAGCCCATCTTTGCATTTGGTTCCTGAGCACTGCTGTTTTTGAGTATGCACACACTCATGTCAATTTTCAAAATCAATCGACTCTGTGCTCTTTCTTGTAGTCAGCCTGGAGGGCCGCCCCTCCAATACCTCACTGAGAATCCTTCTTTCCCTGCAACCCCAGCAATAAATGCAACGTTATTGAGTCTCAGATTTCCCGTTATCAATTCAGTTCTAATACAATTACTAGAAGTGTGGTAAATTTTAAATAAAATTAACTATTAGTTGTGTGTGGGGGGGCTCTGGAAAGGAAAGATTATATAATTTACACATAAACACCTAATGACTGGATTTGTCCCGTCCCTTCCTTCTGAATTTACCTTAGAAAGCTTCTTTACTTATACTGTTTTGAAAACACTTCCACATTATGGTATAACTTCCTGGCCTTGCAAACATACGGCATCTCCCCAGACTGCCCAGGATCTTGATTTGAGGTGAGAGAATCAATCTTCAAATATAAATGGATATATATATATATATATATATATATATATATATATATATATATCCATTCAGTTACTGAAATTACTATGCTTTAAGGATTGAGCTTCTGTTTTAGTCAACTATTTTGTGATTTGGGATAAATCATTTCAATGCTTCAAGAGTATGCCAAGTGGGACCTTTTATTTTTCTTTATTTATTTGAGAGAAAGTGGCAGATACACACACACACACACACACACGCACACACACACACACACACAGAATGGGCACACCTCCACCCACTGCAAATGATTTCCAGACGCGTGTGCCACCTTGTGCATCTGGCTTACATGGGTCCTGGGGAACTAAACCTGCGTCCTTGGGCTTTGCAGGCAAGTGCCTTAACCACTAAGCCATCTCTCCAGCCCCTCAAATGGGACTTTTTAGTGCATATTTAATTTTTGATTCCTAACAAAGTCAAGTGTGGTCAGAGTAGAATGAAAGTATATATACGTTGTTGCCTGAAAATTCCCACCCTAGGAAGGAACTCTTTCAGGGTAAGGAAACTGTGCAGATCACTTCGCCTCCTCCCGACGCCACACAGAGCTCCCTGATTAGACACTGACTTCCGGGTTGGAGGTGACAAGAAGGCGACTGCCCTGGCCCACGGCTCCTGAAGTGGACAGCAACAAAGCAGCTGTGGCCATCCACAGCCACAGGAAGAGCTACAAGCAGTAAAGCTTCGGAATCAAACAGAAAGGACAGTAGGTGTGTTTCAGCCTCTCCACTTTACGAATAACAATAACCTATGCTCTCAGCTCTGAAGGGTTTAAGTCCTCAGTCAATGGTGTGCTGTGCTCTGACAGGTGCAACATATAAATGAACACTGTGAGGAAATGTGTGGAGGGCACCGTTTTAAAAATACTTATTTTACAGCAGGGCGTGGTGGCTCACGCCTTTAAGCCCAGCACTCGGGAGGCAGAGGTAGGAGGGTCGCCATGAGTTCGAGGCCACCTTGAGACTCTATAGTGAATTCCAGATCAGCCTGGGCTACAGTGAGACCCTACCTCAAAAAACCAATATATATATGTCTTTAATTATTTTAGAGAAACAGACAGAAAGGTAGAGAGAGAGTAAGGTTGGGTGCATCAGGCCTCCTCCCCCTATAAAGGAGCTCCAGATGCATGCACTACTTTGTGCATCTGCCTTTACATAGGTACTGAGGAATCGAACCCAGGCTGTCAGGCTTTGCAAGCAAGCACCTTTAACCTCTGAGTCATCCCTCCAGCCCCACCATTTCTGTGTAAGCCATTATGAGGTAGCTATGGTAGTAATTCTGAATCAAGGAATGAACCTAAGTAGGAATCTCAGGTTTATGACGCCAGGCCTCTTGGGCATACCTCTATGTACATGGTGTCTAGGAGCTCGGCCAGAGAAAGTGGGGTTGGAACGGTGCTTGGTGTCATGTGGTAATACCCTGCAGCTTCTGTAGAGATCACAACACAATTTCTGAAGGATGACTCCATATTTCTACCTTCCCTTACCTTCAGTTTTCATAAGAACCCGCTTTGAAGTTTAAACACTGAATAAAAATGCTTCCAAACAATTGACTGTGACAGCATACATGCGAATAAACCTATCTGCAGCAGCCCAGTATTTTACTCTGGTCTTTAATGTCGGGTTGCCTGCTTATTCTAGAGGTCAGGCAAACAAACACTCTGTGAGATCATTATGTGTATTCCCAAACAAGCAGAAAAATAGGCGCCTTTCCAAATGCCAGACAATGAAACCTTGGGTTTTTCTTTGTACCTCACTGTAATTCGGGTGATAAAATGCTTGCTAATGCACACTATTAAAATAAGCCAACCAATAAAACCAGTCTCCCATAGTGTAGTGCAAAGCACCTTGCTGGGCTCTTAATTAACTGCCGACTTGGACGCCAAAGACACCAGTTGAGAACTACAAAGTTCTATTAGCTGTTTTACTTAAAGCTTGAAAGATCTTGGGTATTTGCCGATGAGAAAAATTATCACAGGAAACAATAGATAATACATTTTAGCCAACATTTTGGGATTTAAAATTTTAAGTGCTAAAACACTACACAATACAAACCCACTTTTCAATGGTTTCTGGTAGGTAATGAATTGGATCCAACACGGAGTATTTCTTTCAACCAAAGTGGGTTTTTTGTTTGTTTGTTTGTTTCAATAACGGATAAGATTGGTTGATATGCATAACAGTGACTCAAAGACATTGTAAGCATTCTAGGAAATGAATGATGGGAGAATAAGAAATTCTAAGTGGTTTTCTTTTTAGGGTTATTTCATTTCCCTGTCTTCAAAAAAAATGAGTGATCTATAATTTGTGTGTGCATATGGTAATTATTTTTCTGTGTGTGTGAGGTGGAAAGTAAAATTTGACTTGTTATCCATGAGAGCTTTTCTAAAGAAAAAAAAAAGAAAACGTAATTTCTATAATGACTGGGCATGCTGAAAAGGTATGTTCCCTTCCGCTCTTCCCAGTCCCCCACCCACCTCCTGGTTCCCCGTCATTCACAATAATGGGATTAGTACAGTGTGTACTTGGGCTCCAGAGCTGTAATGCACATGGAACAATGTTGCAATCCTCATTAACTCGATTAAATAAGCACGGCACATCCACCCGGAGTTGCCCTGAATAAAAGCAACAAAACCCTACTATTCTACGCATAATGGACTCTATTCAAATGAGGAGATTATAGCGTGGTTTTAGTAAGCTACCTTGTGACCACAGGGCAGGTATTTCCATCCAGACAAACTGGGAGTTCCCTGGCAGATGCCTGCAGGTTGGACTGCAGAAGAAGGGAGGCCCTGATAAACTTAGAGCTGACATCAAAGGCTTGCTAGATTTCCTTTTTGTTTTTCATACATGCTTTTGTGTGACATCCCCAGTCATCTCGCCTCTCTTTAAAACATTGTCTTCTTTGACAAGGTTTATATTTTTGAATTTATCTTATTTGTGTCTTTATTTTTTTTTCCACTTCTTACATCTTTTTTCCACATCCTCCCCCTTCCCACTAACACCCTTCTTCTTCCCCATTAACCAACCCCTGTCTGACTACTGTGCTTGTTTGTTGTTTACCCACTGACTTAAATGAGGGCTGCTTGCCCCACCGTGGGTGGAGTGCTGTATACTGAGGTATGGTCAACGTACCAGGGCTACACCACTGGTGATACTTAGTGATCCCGCTCTGAGAAACCATGTGTTGGCCATTAGCTACTTTGGGAAGTGAGGGGGCTCTTGAGCCCTTCCCCAGTCATGGCCAAACGTTGACAGGCCCAGTCATGTGCTGACAACCCTCAGCTGCTGTGAACTCCTAAGTGTATTGACATTTCACAGCCTTCTTCCCCATCCTCTTGCTCTTACATTCTTTCAACCACTCTTGCTCAAGGCTCCCTGAGCCATGGAGGAGGTTTAGACGTCCTGCTTGAAGCCAAGCACACAGCACTCACTTATTTTTGGCTACACTGCCAGCTACAAATATTTGCATTGACTTTTGTCCACTGTACTAAGAAACTACTCTGTGACTGAGGCATTAGGTAACTAACTTATAGAAACAAATATTGATATTTAGAAGGCATTTTTGAAATGCTGTCTGTTTAGCATAACTACAGGATTAGGTTATCTCCCAGGGCCCATGTCCCTAGTTCTAGACTTTTGGCTATGAATTCCCTCCTATTGACAGGTCTCAAATCCAATGAGAGTGGTTGGTTTCCACCATAACATTCAGGCCTCGATTGCAACAGAGGACACATGCTACCTGGCAGGTCAGCTGTGGAGTAAACAGAGTCCCCAGCTGGGTAGGCCTGCTAATGGCTTTTCTCCCCCAGCAACTTGGATAGTAGCACCTTCTCGTAGGAAGAAAGCTAATTATCAGGGAGGAAAATTCCACCTTAGTCTTTAGTCCTACAAATGGAGCTCATGGTGTCCTCAGCAATAGGGACTTAGCATCTAGTTTTGGTGGGCAAACAAGAGCAATGGCAATCAACAGCCTACATTGTTGCTGCTGTGGCCTTCCTTTACCCACAAATTATTGGCAGGAATCTCACCTTTTGCAGTGGAATTTATAATTAACCTATGGCTTACAGGAGAAGCTTTGTCCACTCCTACAGGGAACCTAAGTTCAAACACTTTTAAATTATATATATATACATATATATATATATGTATATATATATAAAATATATATATATGTGTATATATATATATATACACATACATACACACACATACATATATATATACATATATATATACACACACACATATGTATATATTATATAATATGTACGTATATATTATATAATATATGTGTGTGTGTGTATATATATATATATACATATATATACATATAATAATATATACATATATATATAAATTTGGCAAGTGGACCCAATAAAATTTCTTTCTATGGATATATACTGAATTTTTTAAAATTATTTATTTATTTATTTATTTGAGAGCGACAGACACAGAGAGAAAGACAGAGAGAGGGAGAGAGAGAGAATGGGCGCGCTAGGGCTTCCAGTCTCTGCAAACGAATTCCAGATACGTGCGCCCCCCTTGTGCATCTGGCTAACGTGGGACCTGGGGAACTGAGCCTCGAACTGGGGTTCTTAGGCTTCACAGGCAAGTGCTTAACCGCTAAGCCATCTCTCCAGCCCTAGTTGATAGACATTTGACTTTTCTATTTCTTGCTGTCATTACTAATTTTGCTATACTGTATTTAATTTTCCTTAGAAGCATGTTTTAATTTCTCTTGTGTGGGTATTTAGGAATAGAAGTACTGACTCAAATGATAAAGCTATATTTAATATCTTAAGAAATTGCCAAACTTTTGTCCTGACCACTTACAATGTGTTAATTTTCTTTATTTTCACGAATACTTGATGTCTATCTATCTGTCTTTATGATAGCCATCCCTATGACTGGGAAATGTTATCTCAATGTGGTTTTTCTTTTCTTTTTTTTTTGCAAGGAAAGGTCTCACTCTAGCTCAGGCTGACCTGGAATTCACTATTCTCAGGGTGGCCTTGAACTCACAGCGAACCTCCTACCTCTGCCTCCCAAGTGCTGGGATTAAATGGGTGTGCCACCACACCCAGCATGGTTTTTATTTTCATTTTCATTATGATAATGACATTCAGCATGGCTTATTTGTGTCTATTATTTCTATGGTTTAGTTTTCTTTCATTTTGCTATTCACTAAATTTTCTGATGTCCCTTTTTCCTGAAACCCATTTCTTGATCCATATGAACCATGCTGGCTCCAACTGAAGTGTAACTAACTGTCATATCTACCTGCTGCATGTTGATAGTGGCTGTTCTCAATCTACTCGTCTCTATGAGGTAATTAATACTAGTAATATCACTTGGAGGAGAAAAAAGGCTGTTGAAGCTTCAATGTACAAATGAATAATGGAAAGAAGTTCAAGTTCATCTTGATTTTACATATGCCATAATTAATAGTGTTAACATACTACAATCATTTAAATCATTGGTAACAGTTTTGACACATGATTAGATTTGCTTGTTCTCCTATTGGCTCGAGGACAATATATTTATCAGTAAGTACTTTAAATTCGGAGTCTGACAGTAACTATTATTTCGTTGGCTGCCTCACTGATTTTTCTTCTTTACTTTTCTCTTGAAATATAATGGCTCTAACCAAGGCACACAAATACAGCCCATGATCCCTCCCTCTCTTTCTTCCATTCTGGATTTTTCATCTTCTTGCCAAGTCATTAGCTAATATAGTAACTCCACATAAACGTTCAAATGATGCTTAAACAAAAATTCACTTTACATTTTGGAGCCAAGTGAAGACTGGGATACAGGAGAACAACAACAACAACAAAAAGACAAAATAGCAAGAAAAGTCAACGTAATCTACAATCTTCGAACAACAAGGCATACCTTGATGGAAAATAGAAAAACATGGAAACCATGGATTGTTCAATGTATAGTGGTGTGGCCAATTCAAGAGAAAGATTAAACTCAGTGATTAAATGGTAAATTCAACTGATGAGCTTAGCTTACCTTAGCTTTGCTTTTGTTTGTTTTTGTTTTAGAGAGAGCAAAAGAGAGAGAGACAGAGGGAGAGAGAATTGGCATCCTAGAGCCTCAGGCACTGAAATCAAATCCCTGACATTTGTGTCACCTAGTAGGCATGTGCGACTTTGCGCTTGCCTCACCTTTGTGCGTCTGGCTTATGTGGGACCTGGAGAGTCAAAAATGGGTCCTTAGGCCTCACAGACAAGTGCCTTAACCATTAAGCCCTAGCTCTTCTTTCTAATAAAAAGTAGAAAGCATTGGTCAAACATACATTTCTCCTTTTCCCCTTTACATTTTTTTTAATTCCATTTTTTTTCTTAGGAAAAAAAAAAAGCACACTTTTCCAGACATTAATAAAGAATCAAGATGGGGGCTGGAGAGATGGGTTAGCAGTTAAGCGCTTGCCTGTGAAGACTAAGGACACCGGTTCGAGGCTCGATTCCCCAGGACCCATGTTAGCCAGATGCACAAGGGGGCGCACACATCTGGAGTTCGTTTGCAGTGACGGGAGGCCCTGGTGCGCCCATTCTTCCTCTCTCTCTCTCTCTATCTCCCTCTTTGTCTCTCTGTCTGTCGCTCTCAAATAAATATAAAAATAAATAATTTTAAAAAAAGAATCAAGATGGACTTCAGGGGATGTATTCTTACTTCAATGAAGATTTCCAATGTTCTGAGGACATTGTTTCTGCAACTCAGATTTGTTCAGTCTTACTGGCTGGGGAGAAGAGTATTTGATTTTCTACTAAGAGTAAGTCTGAGAAATTTTGATGACTACATTCCTAGTCAGGGTAGCCTAAGGGTATTGTGATACTTGTTCCAATGTAAAACATTTAAAGTGAGATGGAAATCATTTGGTAATTGCGAAAACACTTTTTTGATATGACTCAGCTTAACAGCTCCACCTTGGCATCTTGGTAGGAAGAAAGCATATGTTAAGAGTAAATCGTTGTAGGTTTATTTATCTCTGTGTGTCTTAAATGAAAGAGCATAGACCCAAATAGGACTTCAGTACCCTGGATGCTGAGAGTTCATTACTCTCATACCAGTCACATCAATATAGTTAATGGATTCTGCAAGGGTGTGAATAAATATGTTCTTTTCAAAAGTTAACAAATTACATAGTTTTGGGAGAAAAGTGAACTGTTTGATCACTGATGGTCTAGCAGGTGAGCCCAACCTTTGACCAGTACTGCGCAATGTTATCGTCTACAAAGTTTACACTCCAGAACTGGACATGCAAGACACAGAAAAAAAATATCACCAAAAATCTTAGAATGTTTTAAGTAATTTTAGTATTTTTGTGTTGGACTGCATTCATAGTTTTCCTGGGCTGTGAGGTTGGACACCTGAAAGGGATATGGACATGAAAATGAGATGAAAATAAACTAAAACCACATTTAACTGTCGTGACCAATTAAAAGAATCAGGTGTGTATTTACCTCTCAGTTTCAGGAAGCTTATAAGGGTATTAGCTCTAGGAGCAGAATAATCACTTTTCCTCACTTCAGTCACTGCTACTGTGATGTGATGTGGCTCATAAGTATTTTCTAGGAGTTCTGAAATAACCCACAAATTTGCACCCACTAGTTTCTCTTCATTCCACAAGGAAGCTAAGGAATCTTTATGTAACCCAGTCATGGCACTCCTTGGCTCAGAGCTCTTCCAGAAGAAAAGTAAGAAGCAGTTTACAGTTAGAAGAGGTGCCAAGAGGAAAAGAGTAAGTAACTCTTAATTTTGAATTTCAAAGAACGCGGACTCTATGCTAGTGCAGATCCTATCAGAACCATGAAGATGGTCTAATGCTTTTACAAGATGAAGTTCATATAAATACATAAGTATTTATAAAAATGGAAGCTTATTATAAAATCTGGGAGCATCAACTTTCCAGATGGTATATAGTTCTTGCTCTATTTAAACATATTTTCCTTGTCTGCTGGAAGAAGGTGAAGTTTACTTATCATCTAAGTTAATACTTGTATACAATATGTAGGCAAGTATATTTACTAACCTGACTTGCCTCCTCTGGCCCATCCTTCCCAATATAACAGGGGTTGGTTTGTGATACCCTAATGATCACTGTCAATTACCCAGTAGACGAGCTAGTGACAGCCTCTATGATCCCACCATGCCACCCAAACTGGAGGGCTACTGACATTCTGAAGCAGTTTACAAAGCACACACAGACATGATGTTAAGTGGTGTCACCATTGAGCCTATCTCAGTGTTGCATGTTTTAGAAATCACAATTAAATGAAAGAAGAAATTAGCAATAGCCACCCTCTTATTGTGTCATGTATGTTTCCTCTCCTGTATCATCCAATTAAAACAATACCTTCATTTTAATATCTCATTAAAAACTCTAAGAGGACTTGTATCTCAGTGGCAGAGGTCTTGGCCCTGGGTGGTAAAGATAGCAGCAAATAAACTAGGCCTGGTGGTGCATGTCCACAGTCTCAGCACTTGGCAAGTGGCGGCAGGAGGTTCAGGAATTCAAGGTCAACCTTGACTATTTATTGAGTTTGCATGAGATCCTGTGTCAAAACAACAACAATAATGGGGCTGGGGAGATGGCTTAGCTATCAAGCGCTTGCTGTAAAGCCTAAGGACCCTGGTTCGAGTCTCGATTCTCCAGGACGCACATACGCCAGATGCACAAGGTGGCACACATATCTGGAGTTGTTTGCAGTGGCTGGAGGCCCTGGTGTGCCCATTCTGTATCTACCTACCTCTTTCTCTCTCTGTCTGTCGCTCTCACATAAATAAAAACAAAACTATTTTTTTTAAAAAAACAACAATAAAATAAAATTTTAAAACACTCTTCAGAAATTTAAGAAAAGAATGATATGCTGTTTGGTGCCTTACTACTCTCTTAGAGATGCCCAGATGGCAAACAACTTCACACACTCTGACTGCCCCTTACATCAGCGATCTCATCTTCCTCCAGCCAGGCCCACTCTCCTCATCTTCAGCAGGCTGCGTCATGAGCGTGCAGTGGCTCTGGCCTTCCCTTGGTACAGCCTGCAGATGTCTGCCTGGCTGGTTCTTCACCTACTTCAAGTCTTTATCCGGCTGTCATACATAATTTATTGCCTCTTTGATCTTTTTCCTCCATAGATACTATGTGCTTCTCAACATCGTAGTCAGCTACTTATAGCTCAGTACTTGTGGTCTGCTTCCCACCATGGATGTGTGGGGTAGAGGATGGAGTTTTGTCTCCTCGGTGTCCGCAAGGCCCGGGCTGCTGCTGTACTGTGATCGGCAACTCTTAAAAGATTGTTGTCCCTACGTATCTGAGGGCAGGTGTAAAATGGGAAAGTCTTTTCTTCTTTTTCCTGGAGAGAAGCTCTGCATCTACGGACTAAGGTCCAGCCTGAACTAGAGGGTTCATGTGAGATAACAGTTCTGTCCTCTGCCCTCAAAAAAAGAAAATTTAAAAAAAGTTGCATGTCCTTTTAACTCTTTTACACTTGAAATTCTCATCCTCCTTTAAATCACATGGATAATCTGTTGACCCCGACAATAGCCAGGAGCTATTATTATCCCTAGTTGAGAGAGAAAGCAGAAAGCTGTACAGTTTATTGAGGCTGTAAGTGGCAGAACCAGGACCAGTAAACCATGTCTCTTCTCTGCAGTCACAAAGAACTGCAGCTGTAGCGCTGACCAAGGCGAATTCCAAGTCCATCAGAATCTTGCTCTCTATTGCAGAGAGGAGGTGAGCCTGGGCAATTAGCGTCTGATTAAAGACTTGGGGACAACTATTTCATTGAGGGGCTTTGGGTTAAGTCCTAGCCTTCATTTCTTTCTATGGTTTAGTTATGGGGTTTGATTTAGTATAGAGGTGTATTGGGGTCTGAACTTTTATTTTACTTAAGTTTATTTTATGATAAAATTCCTTCAATCATGCCAGTATCCAGAAAGCATACACATGAACAGAGAATTTGCTGGAACAAATCCAGTGTTCTTAGCTTTCTGGGAATGCATTTAAATTTTTGAGGACTTTTTGTTTTGGTTGTTGCGAGACTTTTTTTTTTATTGTGGTGAGGATGACATAATGAGAAGTATGTCAGAATTGTTCTTACTAAAATGCCTTCTGGAAATATACTCATCACAATTGCATACTGCTGACACTTCCTGCTGCCATAATTTAAAACACTGGATTTGGAAGGTCGTTTCCATTTCTTTCACCACCTCCTGTGGCTGGATTTGCCTCCTTCTGCAACACTGGTTCTTCGTCTTCTTCTTCTCTGCCATCGCTAGGGAGTCTGTGCCAGATTTCATGTCCAGACTTATCCCTCCTCATCTTTGTTCTTGATTGTAAAGCTGTGTCCTTTACCAGCTGTCTGTACGCGCAGCAGATCCGAGGACCATCCTGTTCAGATTTATGCAAATGGCCCAAGAGCAGAGCAGGCTGAGTCATCTTCAACCCTTATGCACACATGTCAGTGGAATTGCAAGAATAGCACTGTTTTTTGTTTGTTTGTTTGTTTTTAACATGGTGGACACACACATATGTAAAGAATGAATTAAAAAAAAAACAGTACTGGGATATTTAAAGAATGATCTAAGGAAATAACACTGCGTGAGGGATGGGACTCCATAGTAGATGTCTGTTTGTCACGCACAAGGTCACAGGATTCATGAGAACCCACCACAGCGTAGCTTCCAGGAGTCGTTAGAGAGGGTGGCTCTGGGAGGTGCCTGCTGGCTCCTCTTCACGTCCCTCAGCACTCTTCACCTTTCCTCAGTTCCCTCCTCCACCCCAGCTTGCAAACAAGATGGCTTTGAACTATGACAGGCTATTACTGTCACGTATGGTTAAGTATGTTAGATGTGGAGTACATCTGTAACATACTGGGTCGGGATCTCATTGTACTTTAATTATATAAGAAATCCTTCTCTGATGAATAACCGCATTTTCTGTAGTAAACTATTTTTTCACTTTTTTCTAAACATGCTTTTATAAAATTTGCCCATTACTAAATCTTAGTGTTTAAAATGCAGTTTGGTCTGCACTAATGATATGTTTATTTGTTAGGTCTGCATCTTAATTTCTTTTATATGCACAAATTGAATATTAAATGCCCTTTAAAAAAATAAGAGGTTTTTGGGCTGGAGAGATGGCTTAGCGGTTAAGCGCTTGCCTGTGAAGCCTAAGGACCCCGGTTCGAGGCTCGGTTCCCCAGGTCCCACGTTAGCCAGATGCACAAGGGGGCGCACGCATCTGGAGTTCGTTTGCAGTGGCTGGAAGCCCTGGCGCGCCCATTCTCTCTCTCTCTCTCTCCCTCTATCTGTCTTTCTCTCTGTGTCTGTCGCTCTCAAATAAATAAATAAATAATTTAAAAAAAAAATAAGAGGTTTTTGACCCAAAGTTTTTGTTAAGTACTTTTTGTGGGGTAAGTAACAGATCAATTATTGACTTAGGGTAAGTTTGATTAGTAGAATTAATCTTGTTTGAAAATCAGTTGGTGGGCTGGAGAGATTGTTTAGCAGTTAAGCTCTTGCCTGTGAAGCCTAAGGACCCCGGTTCGAGGCTCGATTCTCCAGGACCTACGTTAGCCAGATGCACAAGGGGGCGCACGCGTCTGGAATTTGTCTTCAGTGGCTGGAGGCCCTGGCGCGCCCATTCTTTCTCTCTCTCCCTCTCTGTCTCTTTCTCTGTCTGTCGCTCTCAAATAAATAAATAAAAATAAACCAAAAAAATTAAAAAAAAAAAGAAAATCAGTTGGTGACATAAGTTATTGAGTATTTCATAACATTTAAAAATTACAAATCCTTAAATTGAAGAGCCAAATATATAATGCCATGGAAACTAAGTATATTTTGAGATATGTTTTATAGGAATTATATATTAACTTATGTTTTCTTAAAGAAAAATTAGGTGTTTATTCTTCAGTTAATATGAATTGTAGTTTTCTATTTTGTTGTGAATCTACACCTTCAGAACTCTTCCACAAGACTTTCTCCATGGAAAGTTAATGCCTTAGTTAACATTTCATGGTTAAACTAATCATTTATACTTGATTTTACTTTGATTTCAGCTTAATTAAGTTTCTATTATGATTAGAGGTTTTGAAGACAATGGAATCTCTGAAGTATACTTTTCCTTCATATTAAAAAATGTAATTCTCACTCTAATGGTCTTGAGTCCCAGACTTTTCTCCGTCTGTTTCACTGTTTTCTCACAGACATTAGAACAATGCCTGGCATGAGGGGGCACTCCACTGGCACCCTGAATGGACGGGGCAGACGTCTTTTACCGTGGGTAACGCAGGCTCAGAAAAAACCTCTCAAGCTGCTAAGCAATGTGTCCACCCCTATCACAGTGTGGGTTGAAAATGTTTTTTTATCACTATTCTAAATAAGAGAACAGAAACATCCAGGAATAGAGGTGTTTGTTCATGATGACAGAGCTAATAAATTGAAGCGTTAGGATCAAAGAATTAATTCTGTCTGTTCAAAATTTATGGCTTCTTAACTTCAACTACTCTATTACCACACTGCACAAGATTGTTGAGCCCAACCGAGATAAAATGACTTGGACAAAGTTTTTAAAAAGTGATTTAAAAAATGTTCCCAAGCTAATGCCATTAACTTGCTTTTTTTTTAATATCACCCCTTCCCCAAAAAAAATCTGTGAAAAGGATAAGCATGAGGTTCAGGAAGAACAAGCAAGAAGCTCGGCTATATGAGCATGACTGGGTGCTGCCAAAACGTCTGCAGGTTGGAGTGTGGGCAGAAGTCGGGGCCAGGAATCTGCCTTTCTGCCTTTGGTTTCCATTGAAGATCACCAGGATACTCACAGAACTTCAGCATGTCTAGTTGTCCATACACGCAGCAAAAACGCATGGCACTCAAGTACGTGCTAGCCACTGAATTTGGGGTCTGATAAATAGTTCTGAGTTGAGAAAGTTGACAAACGTGTGTGTGCGTGTGTGTGTGTGCGTGTGTGTGTGTGTGAGATTGAGAGAGAGACAGAGAGAGAGAGAGAGAGAGACTGACTCAATGTTATCAGGTTCTTTATGTAGTTAGAAACTGAGGGAAACATAATCTTTATCTCTTGGATTTATGGCTGATGTTTTAGTTCAAGTACAAAGTATCTGGCTAGCATGTTTCTAGTCCTTATTTCTATCCTTATTTTACAGGTGAAAAAAAAATTGGTGTTTTAGAGACATCATAGGACAAGACTGAAAACAAATGCGGCCATATTCAGGATAGGAAGTTCTTCAGTACGATTCAGTATCAAAGAAAACTAATTCCTTAGGGAAGAAGAAATTCAGGAAAAGGACACAGAATTAAGTGACAAGGAGGTATGCCTTTGATCTTATTTTGGATTTTTGTTCTTTTCTCTTTTTATTTTCTCTCCCTCTCTAGCTCCCCCCCCCTTTCTTGTTTGTCATTGTGGCTATTGAGATAGAGTCTCATGTTGCAATTTGGTTATTCAATGTGTATGTAACCCATCCAGGTTGGCCTTGGACTTGCAGCAATCCCACTGCCTCAGCCCTAATCTCCAAGATGCAATTAGAGGTTCGTGAGCCACCATATCCACTTCGGATTTCTATTCTTCCCCCACACTGCTTCTTCACCCATACCTCAGTTTATTAAAGAAATTCTGAGTCTAAAACCAAATCTGTGTGTAAGTATCTCTGTTCCCAGAAACCATTAGTCTCACTGAGCAAACATGAATAGTGCTTTTCGCTGTCACGCTGCTCAAACACAACTTAGTAAGGGGCCCTACATTTCCTTGCTTGTGCTTTCAAAATCCCTAGTAACTTCCCAATGGCTATGTAGACACCTAGCTGTGGAGGCAGGTCTGGTCTTCTGTTTGCTGCGCTAGAATAATACTATGGTACAGTCGCATGAGTGACAGCATGGTCATGCATTCATAAAGTGTTGACATGTTATACTGCAGGAATTTCCCTTTCCTTCCACAATAATCCCATTTTTCTCATGTTACAACCAAAAGGAGCATATATTTTCTCCTAATGAATCCTCTGGAGACCATCTATGATGGTTTGATTTAAGTGTCCCCCATAAACTTATTATTCTGATGCTAGGCCCCCAACTGGTGGCAATTAGGGAATTGAAGCTTCCTGGAGGTGATATATTATTGGGCTTATGGGTGTTATAGCCAGCTTCCCCTTGCCAGTGTTTGGCACACTGCTGTAGCTGTTGTCTACCTGATGTTGGCCAGTGGGTGATGTCCACCTTCTGCTCATGCCATCGTTTTCCCTGCCATCATGGAGCTTCCCTTCTAGTCTGTACGCCAAAATAAACCCTTTCCTCCCACAAGCTGCTCTTGATTGGGTGATTTTTGTCAGCAACACAAAGCTGACTGCAACACTATCCCAGGTACTTCTATATTGATTAGCAACTGAACACATGACAGGCAAAACTATGCCATGTGGGCTGGAGAGATGGCTTAGAGGTTAAGCGCTTGCCTGTGAAGCCTAAGACCCCAGTTCGAGGCTCGATTCCCCAAGTTAGCCAGATGCACAAGGGGGCGCACACGTCTGGAGTTTGTTTGCAGTAGCTGAAGGACCTGACACACCCAGTCTTCCTCTCTTTCTATCTGCCTCTTTCTCTGTCTGTTGCTCTTAAATAAGTAAATAAATAAATAATAATTTTAAAAAAACTATGCACATATGCATCACCTTGTGCATCTGGCTTACTTCACAGGCAAGCACCTTAACCACTAAGCAATCTCTGCGGCCCCATGGTCTTTGTTTTGTTTTTATTTTTTTCAAGGTAGGGTCTCACTCTGGGCCAGGCTGACCTGGAATATACTATGTAATCTCAGGTTGGCCTCAAACTCATGGTGATCCTCCTACCTATAATTCCCAAGTGTTGGGATAAAGGGCGTGCGCCACCACACCAGGCTACCTCTTCATTTTGTTCAAAGGCTAAGTATCCAGCAGATTCTGATACAGAACATTAGGATAGGTGACTCCATCCTGAGGAATGATGCTCAGGAGTATAATGAAACCAAACAGAGGTGGCAGAGGCGAGAGAGACAGACAGCAAGCAGACAGACTGAAGAATTTTCACATACTGGACCAGTTCAATTATCACACCCTTTAAACATTTCATCCAGTGTTTTCTATTTCCTTTTTATTTTTTTAACTGAAGAAAACTAAACAGCAGCAACAACAACAAACTGGGTCTAAAGCCGCTACCACAGTGGCCATGTATGGCATCAAGTTCGATTCTGCAGCTGCTGGCGTGACGTCAAGCCTGTGTGGTCAATTCCATACCTGCCATCCTGACTGTCACCTCCGCGGGCTTCTTTTTCTTCTGCTGCTCAGACTTCTGTTTTCTTGACCCCCCCACCCTTCATCTCCAGTGATGGACGTAGCCATGTCCAGTCTGGATGTCACTGATCTTGGCACAGTGGGTGAGCTGCTCCAGCTCAGCTGGGCTACTTCTCATGCCTTGGTGGCTTTTCCCAGAGGCCACTGGTCTGGGTCTCCAATTCCACCTCTGTGTTCCCCGCTGTGCCGTTTCCATCCCACCGCATGGGTCCCTTCATTTGTGCTCATTAAACACCCATCATATGCCACACGTTTCTGCCTCCACAAAAGCCCCCTTTTCTTTCCTTTGCCGCTTTGATGTTTGTACTCACATTTCTCTGTCTTTTAAGTTCCTGGATTTTAAAAGGATTTATGGGTTTTTTGGTGTTTTTTTTTTTGGAAAGTGAATAACCACCTATTTTAGGGGGGCTTCTTAGACATTATTTTTTCCCTTCAGATTTTATCTATGCTTCCTTCACTGTTTGGGGCATATTGACTTATAAAAATTGGCCACTCCAAGTCTGAACAAATGGAGCTTTTACAGTGCAGGGTGACAGAATTTCACATATATTCTAGGTTATCTGCTCAGATAAGTAAATAATTAGAGAACACCAAAAACTGAATGTGTTTGGCACTGTCTCAGCTAAGAATTACCTTTCTAATTCTATTTGACGTTGATCTTTTAGGATATATGTATATTGGTGCAATAAAAGTAATCTCCACTCATTGTAGTCTCCATGATAAATTTCAGCTGGAATTTTCAAATGCATATTAAAATATTTACTATATATATGTACTTTATCTGCTCTGTTATTAATATAATGCAATTCTCTGAATATACATCCTTTATTTTTCTGTATTTGAGTATAAGTTTAATCATGTTCATGTAATGTGCAAATAGATTTGTGTGTTGGATATATGCACACATGTGTTCTTGTGGAGGCCAGGGGACAGCCTGCAATGTCAGCCTTAGGGACACCAACCATCTCCCTTGAGGCCATGCCAAAGAAGCTAGACAGGCTGCCCAGCAAGCCCCATGATCCTCCTGTCTCTATCTTCCAGCCATGACATTAGAGACATGTGCCTGTGTCTGGCATTTTTTTCTGGGAATCAAACATGGGTCCTCCTGTCTGTGAGACAAGCATTTTAATGACTAAGCTATTTTTGAGTCCCCATTCCTGAGTTTAAATGCAAACATACTTGTATTATTTTAATAGTTCTTATTTTAGTTTACTTAAAGAAGCTAGGGCCAGTTTCCCCAAAGGTGAAATCTTACTTTTTAATTCTATACATCTGAAAGTCTCAATGACATTCATCTCTAGCAATACCAATCTTTAAATGCTAAATATATTTTGTTATCAATTTCACTAATACATTCTTCAGTACACATTTATTTAGGGATCTTCTGTGAGGACTTAGGCACTATGATTAGGGACTAGAGCACAATGGTGAGATAGCAGACCTACACAGGGCTTACACTCTATTGTAGCATGCAGAATGCAAGCCTATTGTTTAAATAAACTGTAAATCCTCACTGTTAACATGTTAATGTTAATTTTAACACTGTTAACATTCTTGGAAAAAAATATTATCTCCATTTTACAGTTAGAATACATGGCTCCTTTTTTCTCTGTTGAAAAATATGGTAATACCATACAATCAAGAACAGTATGCTTCCTCCTCCAAAAGAAACTTATTATATAAACCACCCACCAGAATATATTATTCCATTACATATAGCTTTTAGATGAATTGTTTAGAATTCAAAGCTCAAGAGATTCTATAAGAAGGTGTCTGTGGAAAGGACAGGTGTACAGAGACTGGGGACTTTTCTTTGCTCTGGTGAGTAAAAGAGCATCCTTCTCCAATTTTGGCTACAGAATTACCATGAGAAATCTGAGACAATTCCCTGGATTCTTTGGGAAGATTCAATGGGAAAACGTATGAACTTAATTTTGGCTTATTCAACACCGTTTATTGACGGGATATCAGCAAGCTAGTCCCCACTCTAAGCGGAAACTTTGTTATAAGAATAGAAATCAAATCACAGACTCCGATATTCACTCTGAAGCAGGAATGAAGCTTTAGTTTGACATCATAGGAAACGGAGTTATTCTCATAAAAAGCTGAAGTTGGAGAGTACATTTTAGTCCTATTTTGCACTAAAATAGTCTGCTATCACCCTTTGTGCACAACAATAATGCTCAAAAAAAGGGCAAAGAGCTGCTGTTCCTTCAAACTGAAATTGTCTGCATTTTTTTGCTTCTTTCACATCCATACTTTCTGAAGACAAAAATGATGCCAACTTCAGTGGCATCAAAATGTGAATAAATGACTGCCAGCATAGCTAAGTGTGATCTCTGTGCATGGCGTGGCTGTGACAGATTCCAGTTCAGTGATGTGTCCACAGGCCACTTTCTTTGTCCTTCTGCACAGATGAATAAGAGATTAAACAGTTTCCATGACCTACAGAAAGGACGCCATTTAATTATTATGCTAATTTCATGCACAGGATTTACTACTTTCTTATTAGTTAATGAAACAGATTCCAAAATATTGTGTGTGATGAAAAGAGGATGCCCTCTGGTGACAGAAGTTCATCTGTTCAAACAGCTGTGGAGTCCAGCAGAAAGTCTTGGCCAGTTTATTGTTTTTGTTTTTTTTAAGACTTTTTTGTTGTTTATTTTAATTATTTATTTGAGAGTGACAGACACAGAGAGAAAGAAGCAGAGAGAGAGAGAGAGAGATTGGGCGTGCTAGGGCTTCTAGCTCCTGCAAATGAACTCCAGATGCGTGCGCCCCCTTGTGCATCTGGCTAGCGTGGGTCCTGGGGAATTGAGCCTCGAACCCGGGTCTTGAGGCTTCACAGGCAAGTGCTTAACCGCTAAGCCATCTCTCCAGCCCCAGCTTATTGTTTTGTTACTATGTTTTCTTCAGAAAATGTACTACTATGTAGCTCACACGGGGTTGGAACTTACAGTGTACATTAAGCTTAGAAGAACTTGAAATCATCCTGCCTCAGCTTCCTCAGTGCTGGGTTAGCAGCATGAAGTGTGCCTGGAAGCTTTCTCACTGCTCCTTGAAGGCTGATAAATAACAATTAAATTGTTGGATACAACTACATTCTGTCTATATTTTATTTTATTTTTTAAAATAATTATTCATTCATTTATTTGACAGAAAGAGAAAGAAAAAAAAAAAAGAGGCAGAGAGAGAGTGTGTGTGGGCATGCCAGGGCCTCCAGCCAGTGCAAACAAACTCCAGTCACATGGGCCGCCTTGTGCATCTGGCTTACATGAATACTGAGGAAATCACACCTGGGTCCTTAGGCTTCACGGGAAAGTACCTTAACTGCTAACCCATCTCTGCAACCCCTTAACTATATTTTATTGATAAATCTATTTTTATAAAAATGTTCAGAGTATGGGCTGGAAAGGTGACTTAGCGGTAAGGTGTTTGCTTGCGAAGCCTAAGGACCCAGGTTCGATTCTCCAGGACCCACCAAAGTCAGAGGCATAAAGGTGGCCCATGTGTCTGGAGTTCATTTGCAGGGGCTAGAGGCCCTGGTGCACCCATTTTCCCTCACTATCTCTCTCTCCCTTTAATAAATAAATAAATGAATGAATACCTTTAAAAAATTGACAAAAAGATTTCCAGAGTAGATACTCTCTCAAGTCAAGTAACTGATGTACTAACAATCTACTAAACTTTCAAATAGGCCTGAATGAATTTACTAAACAAAATTCTAACCTCCTGAGGTCAGAAATACAAATTGTGTGCTTTTTGAACAAGTTCTATAATGGTTTTTGTGAGCTCAGGCTAGAGAGATAGTTTAGCAGTAAGGTGCTTGCTTTCAAAACCTATGGATCGGTTCCCAGAACCTTTGTGAACCAGATGCACGCACTGATGCATGTGTCTGGAGTTCGTTTGCCGGGGCTAGAGGATCTGGCATGCCCATTCTCTCTGCCTCATAAATAAATAAAAAATTTTAAAAATTTTGGGCTCAATACTGGCACAGTAATAATTTAGAACAATCACGCATATGAAAAGGGGATAGATTTGGCTGTGTTTTGGGAAGATCTTTACAAACTCCTTTCTAATATATAACAACTTAATCAACCAAAACCCCATCTTTGACTGGGTGATTTAATTTAAAATTTGAGCTTGCAGCACCAAATAGTGCAGAAAGTGATCTGATAAGATTTCTTTCTTTTCTTTCATTAATAAACTGCATCTCTCACTCCTTACACAATAGCTTCTTGAGATGCTACAAATACTCTGTGATGTGAATATTTAAGCTATTAACTATGTTAAGCATATGCACAGATCCATGAACCTGCCAGCATAGTCAAGCTAATGAACATAACCATTACAAGTGTGTTATGCCTTCTAACACCTCACACCCTCACCCACCCCTCCTCCTGGCGCCGGATAACAACCGGTCACTATAGACTTGTTTGAATTTTCTAGAACCTAATTTAGTACTTCATAATTATTTCGGGTTCCATCCATGTGATCATGTGTGACAATGGTTCATTCATTTCTAGTAGAACTCAAAGTATTCCATCGTATGGAAAAACCACTTTTGTTTGTTCATCCTACTATGGATAAAATTTTGGGTTGTTTTCAACATTTTCATTTATAGTAATCCTCACAATTGGGAATATGGTGATATAATAATCCTTATAATTGTTACAATATTTAAACCACCTATCCAGACTGGGTCAGAAAAGGTAGCGCCTATACATGCATTCTAAATTTACAGAGGATAATACAATGATTTTTGTGTGAGTTGTGAAGATCATCCACCAAACTTTGTAAGTTCCAGGAATAGAGGACAGGGCATTGATGTGGGTAAGTATAAAAGATAAGAAAGAAATGACCTCTTTTGTTTCTAAATAACTAAGGGAAACCTTTCACGTTTTAATTACTTTAATACAGTTTGATTACTGTCCTACATCCCTCTATTCTTCAGCAGTTATTGGAATGTTTAAATCACTTATCAAATTGTATTTTTATTCAAGATACAAAATTTGTAAAGGTGAAAGATAAAGGACTTCAGGAAGAATTAGGACAAGTTTTACCTTTTTTTTTTTTTTAAAGAGATTTCACTCAGTCAATAAACAGCACTTTTATTTTTGGGATGATGCATCCTAATTGCATAGTATCAGCATGGTTTGCTGTTCATTAGGGACAATTATAGAATTGATGTCTTCCCACAAGTAAAATGACAGAGGACTTCTATTAACATTTAATAAAGTGTTACAAATGACACGGAGTGAATTAGGGCTTTGAGTTATTAAGAAAATATAATATTAGTTACACATGCTCATAAAATAACACAGGTATTTTAATTCAATTCAATATATCAATTTTTATGAAACAAATAGCCTTTCACAAGCAGCATTATGTTAAAAGGGTTTATACCCCTCTGCTGTTTTATAGGAATCTGAGGAGAATTTCATAAAAATAGATGAAGCAAAGGAAGTTCACTGAGACTCCACAACTTCCAATCTAAGTTTCCAAATTTCCCCTCCTATTCATCCTTCAATTCTCAGGACAAAATCTAAATTCATCTGGGCATGGGGTGCATGCCTTTAATCCCAGCACTCAGGAGGCTCACTGTGAGTTCAAGGTCACCCTGAGACTACATAGTGAATTCCACGTCAGCCTGGGATAGAGTGAGACACTACCTTGAAAATTCAAAAAAAAAAAAAAATTAACCTCTCTTCAAATTTGCATTATTGTCTGCACTTATGGATGCCTTCCTTCTGTAAATTACTGCGCTCTTCCCCATCCTCCTTCTTTCATATCACTAGAGATTTGAACTGCAGTCTTACAGGGGATCTGGCAACTGAGCAGAGGGGACTCTAAGCAGGAAGACTGCGTGGCTGGAATTGTGGTCATAGGGAGTTGAGGCTGGCAGTTGAGAAACTTCAAGGAAGAAGTAGGGAGTTGTAAGCTGTGAACATCTAGAAGATAGGATCCATTCATACTCCCTCTGTGCTCAGTGACACATGTGTGTACTGGAAAATGATGGAGTTCAGATTTTACTAAATAAGGAAAGAAAAGAATATTTGCAAAGTGACAGTCAAGTTAGAAAAATTGAGTTTTATCTTGTTTAAGGTCATTAAAGAGAGGAGCCAAATTTTCTAGATATGTTTCTGAAATATTTTATTGTATAAAAATAGACATAATAAAGATACAAACAAAATTAAAGTTTTTGTACATTTCAAACTTTGTAAAAGATTTTCATAATCATATTTATTTGCCATCACTTGGCAATATAATAAGCAGCTTTTATTTTAACTTCAAGCAACACCCCTGGAAAGACAATTTTTCATAAGAAACTTGTACCATACACCTGAGCAGGTGTTTTCTCATTCTGCCTGGCTCCTGATGGCTAACTCAAGCTGGAAATAGCAAGCATGTGCCAGAGTTTCTCTTGGATTGAGGAAATTCTGTTCATATTTGCCTATTACCAGTGTCACATTAGTTCATCATATAGTTCATCAGTGGTATGGACTTTTTAAAAAATGTAAACAGTATGTATAAAACAGACATTTTTTCGTTAGTAACTTTAGACTTATAGAGGAACTGCAAAGATACTACAAAAATTTATAACACATGCTCTACATGTAGAGTCTCCTGCTAGTATTTATATAATCATTCTCTCAAGAAAGTAACATGTTTCAGTAATCTCAATCAAACTGCAGCCTATGTGGATGTTTCCCACTCACAGTCTCATTCAGAATGCCATCCATTCTAGTTGCCATGCCTACCAGGTCTCTTGGGCGGGGGATGATGATCAGACATTTTGTAAAATGTCCTTCAATTTGGACATGACTGATGTTTTCTCTTGATAACACTGAAGTTACATGGGCTTATATGTGTACCACACAAGAGCTATGGCCTTCCCAGTGCATTATGCTGGTAAATGTATTGCTGTGCATTATTACTGGTGATTAGTTGATATACTGCTCTGTTTTTCTAAAGTAAAAGTAAATTTCCATTTTGTATTGATTAAAAATCTTGGGTTGGGCACTGAGACTGAAAATAATATCCCCCTTTTTATTCCTTAAGATCTAGCCACTAGTTTCGGCATTCATCAGTGTGCTTTGATTTTTTTTTCTGTAATTCAAAATATGTAACTGGAACATATCTTTGAAATCTTGTTATCTAAAAAGCTTAAGATGTATTTTTCCCTATCTATGGCAGTGAAAACAAATGTTGGGAATTTCTCTTGAGCATAAGATCTTTCAGGTTGCTATAGAAACTGAGTAATGATGGAGAAGATTAATAACACTTTACATTCTGCACATTGTAGAAGGAATTCAATAGATTCTTTTCCTTTTTAATATATTTGACTATTTGATGGAAAACCATGCATCATTTTCCCTCATGTTGATAGCTAAAATTCAGAATTTCCAGCAGCTGACTACAGTGGAACAGTACAATGTTAGCATACAGCTTCTTGATTTATTTTATATTTTCAAGTTTATTATTTTCCATTCACTCTCCTAATGATAAATATTCATTATATAAAATTTATTAAATATTCACTATGTTTCAAGCCACATAAATAAAATTTTGCTTATTGCCTGCACATCTTGTAACTAAACATATGTTATCAATAGGAAGAAGAGTGCCAGCTTCCATTGTGGAAAAGATTTTGTGTTTAAACGTGATGCAACATTTAAGTAGATAAAAATTAATGGTTGGAACAGACTTTTAGTTACTTGGCAGTTTATTTTTAACCAGCAATATTTTTATATTTTGTTAAACTAACAATTGATGCTTCCAAGAAAGTAGTTACAGGTGCAATAAAACCTTGATAAATAGGAGCTGGAGAGATGGCTTAGCGGTTAAGGCACTTGCTTGCAAAGCCAAAGGACCTAGGTCCGAATCCCCAGGACCCACATAAGCCAGATGCACCAGATGATGCATGCGTCTGGAGTTCGTTTGCAGTGGCTGGATGCTTGGTGTGCCCATTCTCTCTCTCCTTCTCTCTCCCTCTGTCTAACTTTGTCTCTCTCAAAGAAATTTTAAAAATATTTCATAAACAATGACAATTTTTTTTATCAGTTTTCATGACAGGAATAAACCCAAAATTATAAGAGCATGTGCATAGTAAGATTTAAAATCTTTGCATTTCTTCTACTACCATTACATTTCTTCTGACCCTTTCTAGTTGCAAGTTCTCAATTAGAGTGCTAAATATTTGACCTAACGCCTACCCTCATGTAAAAATATATGTAGGCATCAATGAGAACAAGTCTCTTTATGAAGACCCATCATATTGAATGACTACAAAATTAACTTTAAAAGCATATGCACTCATAAAGTGCTATTATAAGAATCATTAATATCCATTGAATTCACTATGTACCTTAGGCTTACTTTGAACTCATAGGAATCTTCCTGCCTCAATATCTCAAATTCTGGTATTAAAGGAATGGGTCACCACAACTTGCTTACCTGTAATTCAATGTTAAAACATGCCACATCTCAAAGTTATTACAGGGAGGATGGCCGAGTGGGCAGTGGGGTAAGGGAAAGAAAAAAAGTAAAATACAATGACATATGTATGAAAATGACACAAACTTGTCATTATGCATATTATATTTAAAAAGGTCATGAAAAATCTTCCCACTACCTAAAAGTTATTCCATTAAAAGCTTCTTGTGGATTGTTTGTTGTTTAAAGTGAGATTTAATTGCTGAAGTTAACTTACAACTGAGAATGCATTCAAAGATGGCCAGACTTCTGTTTTATAAAGAGCATCTGTCTTAGTCACATAATTTCAGAGTTTGAGGAGTCACTTGCTTGTTGAATTGCTTTGCAATAACATCAGTGAATTTCAATCCTAAGAGCATGAACATGGAATTCTTCTCAAACATCTCAGGATAATGCATGTTATCCTGAGATATCATCATCATCTAGCTGGGCATTTCCTTAGTCTATTTCAGAAATTTTTGAATAAACTGAACTTATGAATCATTTGCCTAATAAAAGTTTGAAAAAAAAGTGCAAAATAAGGAAAAAGTCTGCCATATTGAAGTTAGCATCTCTGTTTCTGATAAAATGTTATGCAATTTTCATGACTGAAAACCAGGCTTATTATTATCACATTTAAATTAAATATATTTTAGGTGGCTAAAAAAATAGTGGAACTTTTACATGATATATTCTGAATAGAAGCATTGGTGTAATACATTAGCTATTAAATCAAACATGGTATTCTAAGAATTATCATACATTTATAATCCAAACATATTTTTATATTTGCAAAACACCACATTTAGATCAATCTAATGCAATACAACCATCATTTGGTTCTATTTTGCTAAGCTGGAAAATGGACTATTTATTTAATCTGGTATTATTTAATCTGTACTTATCTGCATATATTAAAAAGCAGAGAGCTATGGCAGACAATGTGAATATTGGAAGAAGTTAATTAAATATAGAAAATGACTTTAATTAAAACTGAGAGTATATTAGAAAGCATTCCATTCTCATATTTGTCTCCTCATCTCTCAACATAGATGTGTAAAGACAATGCTACTCTGGCAGAGAAAGTGATCCAAATTCTTAATATAACTTAATATAATATATAAACCATCCTGTTTATTAGTGAAAAATTATGATGTTTATGAAGCCTCCTAATAAATAAGATGTGAGTTGGAACACAACACAGTCAAAGTGCATTCTGAGGGCCAGAGTTAGGATCCCTGGGACCTATGTAAAAATGTCAGCATGATGTGTGCCCCTGTTATAGCAGTAGTGGGGAGACAGCGATAATTCTTAGTGTTAACTGGTAGCTAGTTCAGCCAAGTAGGTGAACTTTCGTTCATTGAGAGACTTTGCCTCAAAAAATAAGAATGCGAATAACTGAGGGGTACATTATTAAACTGTGGCCTCCACACCACACACGCACACATGCATGTGTCAATCACATGCACTTAATAAAAAAGAAATACTTAAACCTAATAAGTTTTTCTGCCCATACTAAATAAAATTCATTTATTGTTCCAAATTATATATGTATTTGATTGAAAATAACATGGAGTCATTGCACCTGAAATAAACCTGTAGAACAATCTTTCATTGCTTGTTTTTTCTACTCAAAGTGAAGTGGACATAAAGACAAAATAAGGTTTCCATCTCTGTAGGATATTTAAACAATGACAATCTTCACGGCTGTCTCTAAGAGTCTTTACCTTCAGCAGTGCAGGAATCATGGCTGGCATGTTCCGGAACTAAGGTGATTCAGGGAGGTTGGTTTTATTTAGTCTTACTTTGGAGTAAAAATACATAGTCAGAAAAATTACGTTAAGTTAAACTGATTAAAGTCAGAATAAAAAGTGGAGCCATCCGTTCTTCAATCAGTTGTATCCATTTGACTTTAAGTATCTAATTTATTTAGAGGACAAATTATGATAAAATAAGTTATGGTCCACCATGTTTAAGGATGACCAGCGCCCCTTGGTGATGCTGACTGGAAGGCAAAGGTGGAGGAGGGAAGAGAGAACACACTGTGAAGCTTGGTGTAAGAGGCATGTGAGGGAGCAGTGATCAGGGAGAGCCAGCCCTACAGGAGTGTGAGTAGAAGTGAAAGTACAGAATGAAAACACAGGTGTTGGGCTGGAGAGATGGCTTAGCGGTTAAGCGCTTGCCTGTGAAGCCTAAGGACCCTGGTTCAAGGCTCGGTTCCCCAGGTCCCATGTTAGCCAGATGCACAAGGGGGCGCACGCGTCTGGAGTTCGTTTGCAGAGGCTGGAAGCCCTGGCGCGCCCATTCTCTCTCTCTCCCTCTATCTGTCTTTCTCTCTGTGTCTGTCGCTCTCAAATAAAAAAAACAAAACAACAACAACAAAAAAAAAAACACAGGCGTTAACGCCAGGAGACAGAGGACAGTTCAACTCAGTCTTCCTTCTGTGTTCCCATATCTGCCATGTTCCTGTTCTTAACCTACGTGGGGGGAAAAAAAGCTGTGAAAGAAAGAAGTAAGGCTGTTGAGACTGCTTCACAGTTAAGGTGCTTGCCTATGAAACTTAAGGACCTTGCTTCAGTTTCCTAGTACCTATGTAAGCCAGATGCACAAGGTGGCACATGTGTCTGGAGTTGGCTTGAAGTGGCTGGAGGCCCTACTATGCCCATTTTCTCTGTCTCTCTCTCCTTCTCTCTTTCTCTCAAATAAATAAATAAAATAGTTTTATTATTTATTTAATTATTACAGAGAGAAAGAGAGAGAGAATGGGTGCATCAGGGCCTCTAGCCAATGCAAATGAACTCCACACGCATGTGCCATCATGTGCATCTAGCTTATGTGGGATCTAGAGAATCAAACCTGGATCCTTAGGCTTCCCAGGCAAGCACCTTAACTGCTAAGCCATCCCTCTAGCCCAAATAAAATGTTTTTAAAATAATGAAGTAAAATAGAGCAGCAATCCCATGAAACACAAATATTATTTTGAAAATCAACAATTCATTTGAATTGATTGACAATACTATTTGATTCTGATATGCTGTTCAAGCATTTTGGACAACTTGTCAATAATTGATAACACAGGCAGATTTCAAGAATGATCTAATTTGTTCTACAAGATGACCACTGCATGGAGAACAATATAAATTCATGCTGTATCAGCCTATCTAAATATGATCAGGTCTATGCAAATATGGTCTGCATATATAAATAAATAGCACAATTAGGGGGAAATCAAGCATTTGCATCTTTCCAGAGGAGTGATGAAAAATAGTATATCCTTTAGGTTCAAGAGGAAAAGATGTTATTTAATTCTATTAATATGCAATAAAGACAAATGATATTTATATACACCTTGAAAGCATCTACAAGTTAAGGAATCTAACCTCATGTGTAGTGGTTTAAATAGAATAGATGGCCCCCAATATATTCAGTTCTTTATTGTTTGTAGTTTGCATCTGCTGGCTACCTGGCTGGGTGATCTTAAGGTGTGGTGGTGGGTTTCTGATTTCAATCTAAAGATATGCAAAGTGTGCCTAGCTGGAGTTCCTGAAGCGTGCTGTGGCTTTTGACCTTTAGGCTTGTGCTTCTTTCTGTCTGCTTGGGCCTGTGAAGGTAGGCCAGCTTCTTCTGCCATTCTGGAACTTTCCCTGGATCTGTAAGCTTCAATAAATCCCTTCCTCCATAACTGTGCCTGGTGTGAAAGTTCATCTCAGTGAACCTGAAGCTGTCTGCTCCATCATGCTTTAGTGATATAGCACACAGTTGACATACTTGGCTATGGGCTCTATATAGAGCACCAATAATAAGAAAAACGAACTCACCAAATAAACAATGAATCATCACTGTCCGGTTTCATGTTTGCACATCACAAATGATAACTGAACACAGGCATAGTATTCTTTAATAAATTTGAATTTTAGTAACTATCAGAAGAGCATAGGTTAAACTGAAGAGTGTCAAGACTATTCATACTTGAGCTGGAGAGATGGATTTGTGGCTAATGGTGCTTGAAAAGCTCCAGGTTCAATTTCACAGTATCCATGTAATGCCAGATTGCAAAGTGGCACATGCAGCTGAAGTTTGTATAAAGTTGCAGAAGGCCCTGGTGTGCCCATTCTCTCTCTTTCTTTCTCTTAGATAAACAAATAGATATTTCAAAAAAAACTTTTAAACTTAAAAAATTAAAAAAATATATACATAAATGACTGAATTTTATGCTAGCAACCTGCACTCTGGTTAGTTCTACAAAGGACACAGTATACATAGAGTAAACCAAGCTTAGCTGTAACCAGGAAGGTAAAGCAAATTTTGATGTAAAACAATTAGAGAACATCTCTACATAGCAGACACTATCACTTAATGGCTAAGAGAAATTACCTTCATCTGTATTGTAATGGTTGATTTTCAGTGTTGCTCTTTAAGTAGCTCTATGATGTTGGGCAAGAAAGATACTTACCTTCTGAAACTTTCTCATTTTTAAAATGTGACACTAGGGATGGAGAGATGGCTTAGTGGTTGAGGCGCTTGCCTGCAAAGCCAAAGGACCCAGGTTCGATTCTCCGAAACCCATGGAAGCACAGATACACATAGTGGCACATGTGCCTGGAGTTCACTTGCAGTGGCTGGAGGCCCTGGCACACCCATTCTCTCTACCTGCCTCTGTCTCTCTCTTTCAGATAAATAAATAAAATATACAAAAAATCAATAAAATAAAATAGGATGCATTTACGTTTATTTTATTAGTTGCTGTAAGAATTAAAGAAGATAATAATTGCAAAGACAATACCCTGAATATAGTAGCTATTTAGTAAGTATCCCCTATAGCATTCATATTTAGTGTAATTGTCATACAAATTAGATGCCAAATGGTGAAGATAGTTATGACAAAATAAGCGGTCAGCAGGAAGGACAAGGACAGCTAGGCATATTTGCCTCTGTGCTGATGCTTTAAAACATCCCATCAGCTTTAAGAGGTACAGAGGAAAATAAGCCACTTCAAGTTTCTGCTACGATCCATTCATTGAATATCTATTACTTAATGTTAACATTGCATGTAAGAATATTGAATTACCTGATACCAGGTGTTAAGGGACCATGAAGTCCTAAGTTCAAGTAAAATAATGTTTGTTCCAAAGAACAGAGAGATATGAATGAATACGTAGCTGCTCATGGATGACAGAAGAGGGAAGAGCCTGTATGTTTCTCATTCCTGAGTCCTTTGCTCCCAAATAAGCATGAACTGTACAATGAGCCAAGAGGGGACAAGATAACCTGTCTTTCTCTTTCCGTCTTTCCTTCTGGAAACGCTCGTGCTAAAAGTCCCTGTCAATGGGGAAAGCACATTTCTGGTAGGGAGAATCATGGAGAAAGGCCAGAGGGGAACCCTAACCCTATTCTTTGTTCTGGCTTTGTAAAGAGGCTTGTGGTCACGTGGCAGGTTTTCATAGCTGACTCAATTGACCTTCTCCCCCAGTATTCCACCTGAGCACACTGGTGGCAGCCACAGAACACCTCTGCAGTAAGTCAGTGGTGTCATCACTTGAAGACACAAACGTCCTAAACTGGTCTTCCTATTTCCTTGCAAAGAAATTCTACTGTTTTTCAATCTTTTAGGCTACCTTGAAGTTTCTGTGTTAAAAAGTCTACCATTTGGCTAGATTTACTGGCCTAATTCAGTCATACAGACAATCAACTTAGCTAATTCAATTGTCCTGGAGAACTTTCACTGAATTAATTGATTTTTTTTTTAACCTTAACTGGCTGAGAGACTGGACTTCTGGAAATGCATTCTCTGAGCACATGTAAAATCAATTCTTTCTTCTTAAATCCTGTTATTTGTCCTATGAAAAAAAATGCATGGAAAAGAGCCTAGTCATAAGATAAGATTGTAAGTGGATATTCCCTTTCTGTGGTAGATACATGATAAAATAAAGTTTTAGTCTCTGATCCTTCCATATCCAAGTCCCTCCTACCTTTCACATTTAGCAATGGGTGAACCATAAGAAGTTTATAACTAGTGTTGCCTCTGATATTTGTACAAAACAGCATTTTACTTCTAAGTGACAACTTAGGAATAATTTTGAATTGTGTCAAAGAGGAAGATGTATTCTAAAAACAAAACTTATGAATATTAAAAGAAATCCTTCATATTTTTATTCTAACATTTAATTTAGCACACAAAATAAAATATCAACTGAATCAGGGTTTGAAATATTGTCAGGCCAATTTGTTTCCTTCCTCTCCAAATGCTAATGACATTTATTTAGAGCATTCTATTTTCTTTTCTATCCAATGGGTCTAATTTTAACAAGTCACCATTCTAAGAATTACATCTGGTGTTTTGTTTTCTGGAGCAGATTTGTTGGTTAAGTTCACCAACACATTGTGATAAAGCATTGTTTGGATTAATACAAAATGAATACACAGGACTGCATTACAATCAAAGTTTTATTTTGCATTCAGAAAGTTCTCCATCATTGGATTTAGATGATGTTCGTGGTTTGTTAATGAATATCTTTACAATGTATCCAATTATTCTAAGAGGCACCCTTGTAAAAATGCAGCACAGTTATAACAGCAAATGCACAAGTCATTTTGAAGTAATTTTCTTTCTGGGGGAGAATATTTTTATTTTAGGTATTTCAGTTAGAATAATTTGTCAATCTGCCTTAATCTATCTACAGCACTAAATAAAACTGTCATATCTTGTTTTTAAGTTCTTAGTGTTACTTGATGCATACAGCTCCTCTCTTCAGAGGATCTTTTAAATTTTTTTTTTTTTAATTTTTTATTTATTCATTTGAGAGGGACAGACACAGATAGACAGAGAGAGAGAGAGAGAGAGAGAGAATGGGCGTGCCAGGGCTTCCAGCCTCTGCAAACGAACTCCAGACGCATGCTCCCCCTTGTGCATCTGGCTAACGTGGGACCTGGGGAACCGAGCCTCGAACTGGGGTCCTTAGGCTTCACAGGCAAGCGCTTAACCGCTAAGCCATCTCTCCAGCCCTTAAAATTTTTTTTAAATATATTTTATTTATTTGAGAGAAAGAGGCAGAGAGAGAGAGAAAGAGAAAGAGAGAGGGAGGGAGGGAGAGAAAGAGAGAGAATAGGCACACCTGGGTGTCAGCCACTGCAAGTGAACTCCAAATGCATGTGCCCCCTTGTGCATCTGGCTTATGTGGGTCCTGGAGAATTGAAGCGGACCCTTTGGCTTTGCAGGCAAATGCCTTAAGTGCCAAACCATCTCTCTAGCCCACTTCAGAGGATCTTTTATATCAGAAATTATCATGTCCCCAAATTGGACCTTCTTAGCCTATTGCTAGTACAGTTTGCCATTCTCCAAATTTAAAGCAGATTCTTAAAGTATGGCAAAAAAAGTTGGTCTTTGGGAGAAGAAAAGCTCAAAGAAGAGAGTAATAGGGAAAAAAAAGAAAAAAAAAAAAACCTGAACAATGAATTAGAACCTAGGACTAGTATTACATGATTTAGTGCCCAGGGAGATAGAGCTCAGAGTATTTCAAGACTGCGAGGCTATGAGGCTGTAAGGGAATCTCCTCTCTCTGTCTCTCTCTCTCTCCCTCTGACACACACACTCAAGAAAGCAATATGGTAATTACAGAGTTGTCACGGGAAGTTCTGTCTACTGGTTATAAGGCGTGCCCTCACTCTGGAAGCCCGCGGTTGGCGGCTCTTGCCGCCGCGTGCCACATACTTGGTGCCCATTTGGGTAGTGGCTGCATTGATATTTTCTTCTCTGAAATGCTTTGTTTGCAGAAGAAGCTAGGCAAAGACCATTTCCAAGGAGGAGAGAATAATGAGGTACATATGAAGCAGAGATTGCAGATGATGAAGAAACTCTGGAGCTTTGGGAAGCCTTTCCTGAGCAAGGTCTTAGGCAATGGGCCTGAAATTTCCCCTTATTGGGATGAGAGTTATACAACCAAACACTGCACAACGACACAGTTTGTCGTGACCAAGGAAAAATAAAGAGGTCAACCCTAAGGCAAGGAGAGAAGAGTAACTGCTGTAGTCCTTCTAGAGGAAGGGCTCATGGCGCTGCTTTCCTTCAATAGACTGCAAACTGCCCAAACATGCTCGCACCCAGCACACATGACACGTATCAGCACCAGCGAAAGATGACTGTAGGGTGTCTTGCTATTGACAATTGAGAATTGATGGCAGTAAGACACTGTAAATTCCTTCATTGACTTACATAAGAGCGCACAGATGTCAAAAAAAGTAAATAAAATTATCTTTATTTTATTTCAGGGGAATTCATAAGAAGGAAATGTATCTTATCAAGGTTTAAATAATTTCCTCTGAGTGACATGGTTGCCAACTGTTAAAATCATGACTTACTTTTCTCTTTAATATCCTATCCTGTACATTTAGCGCCTCTAAATCAATCCTTATAAATTCAGTAAGTGCTACAACATATTTTATTAAATTTATGAAATTAACATGACATGTATTGCCATAAATATGACAGTGAATCCATAATTACAATGTCTCTTATACATAGATAAAGTAACCTTAGTTAAAAAAAAATTACAAAAAATTACTTTTGTCTTTTATCAAGTTTATTACCCTAGAACTCTCAAGCATCGCATTCAGGCTTACTAGAGTTTTAGTTCTGATGTGACTTGTCTTTAAAATTTGAAAGAAAACAAAAACAGAGCACGTGAGAAATTTTTGTTCTTGAAGAATCAAGAAATAGGCATGGACAAGATGAACTTCAGGAGAAACACAATCACAATGTTGCCATAAAGCCGAGCGCAGAAATAACAATGCAAATTTCAAGCAACTGGACCCTTGCCACCTGCTTCTCCTAATGTCCTTTTGTCAACAAATTACTTACTTTTCTTCATGTGTGTGTAGCACGTGGGTGTCATGTGATACATATGTGGTGTATGAACGTGTGTGCATGCAAAGGACAAAGAATGTCAAGGGTTTTCATCTACAGTTCATCGGCATAGTTTCTTGCGGTGGAGTCTGACCATGGCATTGCTGTTTCTTAAGAGCTCCAGTGATTCTCTGATCCCCACAGGACTGGGGAACAGGGCAGCGTGGTCATGGCCAGCTGTTTACAGGAGAGCTAGGGAAGTGAACTCAGTGTGAATCGGGCCCTCTCATGACTTCATGCTTGTGCAGCAAGGACTCTTATCGGTCGATGTTTCTAGCCCAAATTTCTCACTGTTAAATGTCATCACCAACAGAATGTTATCAACATCATACTAGTGCGTGGAAAGCATTATCAGACATCTGCAGAGTACTAGAAGGAATGGAGCTGAGTTACAATTAAAATAAAATAAAATAAAGCACTGTATGGGAAAATTATAATCTCTGTGGATTCAAAGTTATGGTACCCAATCCTCAAACTATCACTCAGCATGCATAGCAAAATGACACTCGGCTATCTTTTTTTCTTTTTTGAAGAAAACATTTTTTAAATTTTTTGTTTATTTTTATTTACTTATTTGAGAGCAAC